>NC_090279.1:200720209-201045209 GCF_040414725.1 Anabrus simplex
AACTAAAGGGAGGAGCGGGAGACGGAAAGAACCTAGAACCCTTCCCGATAAATGAAAGAACGGGGTGAAAATACATGGGGGTTTATTAATGAAAATAAAGTGAAAGAGATCAAACAAACAAAAATAATAAAATCAAGCTTGAAATATTACTCACGGAGATATGCGTAGAAACTTATCATATAGGTTATTCATCCAATCATATCAAGAGGCAGATTGAAAAGATATCAAACATGGCCACACAAGCTTCTTTCAATCACAAACTTGTAACATACGATTTACTTCCTCCACATAATTTCATACACGCGACGTATGACACATTCGTCCTCGCAATGAATTAATATCAGTGGACATACATCGGAAGAACTTACACGCACATCAAAATAAAAACATACACGTTACATCTCACACATCTCCAAGTATATGGACCAGCATTCCAGAGAAGAGATCCATCACGCAACAATCCCCCGTTTGAAAAACACAGCATCCCAGAAAGAAAAAAAAATAAAGAATAAATATGGCTGCCATAGTTACGAGGCGAGTAAACAATGCTAACAATGAAGGAAGACTCATTCAAATGAAAGCAACAAACGTAAATATATAATTAGGCCAGCAAATAGCCTGAGGAATGAAAATAAGAAAATGTAAATAATACTAAAAAAAATAACACTGTAAGAAAAGGAGAATGCTGTTAATCAGGCAGGCATACAGCACAACCACACGTACACACTCACCATAGAGACCCAAAAGAAATGTATACGGGTAGAATAATCAGTTTTGTCCAGACACATAACGAACACAGAGAGGTCCGCATAGCAAGACAAGTGCTTTCATGGACTCATGAGCTCAATACAAGACGCGTAATATAACAAAGGATTGCCGCATGAAGGCAAAGCACATCCTCACATAATTCACAGTAGCTTCATCGTAACCATCACGCTTGCAACGTATTCATATCGCCTCACCACGGACGAACATGAATACCAGTCATAGCGTCAAACACAACGTCACGCATCAAGAGCTCGGCCATGAGAGAATCGACGAATAAAAATAAATGGCAATAGGTCTCGAACTTCAGACCACATACACGCCAAACAAACACACCACTGACTAAAACCATCCTCCATCTTTACGGGTTTAAGTCACACAAAAACAGAACACACAAGATCAGAGAAAACTATCAATAAGACAAAATGCAGCATTAACGGTTAAATGTACATAACTAATAAGCCCACGCAACCATAGCAAGCCAAAAAAAGGGTTACCTTAATAGTCGGGCGTTGCTGAGAGCATTAGGTAGTCACCAAATAGTGACCGAGATAAAGAGCCGGGCATTCAAGCAGATAAATATACTGAAGGAAAAGTAAACGGCACAGGTCAAAGATCTCGTATCTCAAAAAGTACATTGTTGTCTCGACCGCCATGTCGGCTACAACCGTCCTGCGAACTTAATTCAAAGAAGGCGGACACGAGACTGACTAAGACGGCACTTCGGCTGATGGCCGGAAGCGCACTCTGTCAAGGAGAAAACGAGTCATACGTCACGTCCAGGGAATAAATCGACCGAAAGGTCGATAGCGGTCAAAGAATGTATTACATACAGAGAAGTGCGCCACCAAGGGAAACTTGGTGCGGCACAAGGCTTACGATGGATGGCTGAATTGTACATTATTTAGTCCTAGGAACGAGATTATTTATTAATACTGTGGCAGTCAAGCGTGTTTTGCTTACTATAATTGGAATATGCACTTCTTGTGTGCGTGTGTTTGTACCATATACGTGTATTATTCTAATTCCTTCGGATTTGAAAACTAAATTATGTAATTATTATTGTCGTTGCTGTCCATTGTAATAATATACAAACCTGTACTACGAAATAAACTTTTACTTTTCCTTATGAGGGAACGAGGGGCCCATATCAACGACTTCAGGGCCGTGGAGGGGGGGAGGGGAGGGGAGGACTCGAGCTTCTTAGCGCCGCTACTGCTAATAAAACTAAATACAATCAGCTTATTCTGCTTGCACTGAGGCATGGAAGGTGCATGCCCTTCCTGACACCAGGGGATTTCCAACCGAAATTATCACCCCAGCAACACCAGGAATCAAACCACCTTCGCCGAGATGACAGGCAAGGTGTTAAACCGCTAAATCACCCTGTTCCCCAATAACAATAATGTATTATATATATATCGTCCTTGCATAAAACAAACATTGTAAGTAAAGTAAGTAAACTGTACAGAAGGAGCCCAAAGATCCACTGTTCTAGTCCTTCAGGACAGCAACTCAATGTTTAAAACATCGTAGGAATATGAGCTATGAATTTTGAGTAAATAAAATATAATACATTATGAAAATGGTTAGTTTTTGTTTTTTCGAATTGAGCCTCAATGGACTGCGTGTTAACAACCAATCTCATTTTCAATGTGTGTGTCTTGTTCGTCTGCCGGCTTTGACATCCTACCAGTATCTCTTGAGCCTATCGATCAGCGCTCTTGTAAAGGGCCTCTCCGTCTTCTGGTTTCTGTCCCCAACATAAGACCCTGATCGTTCTTCACCATCCTTCTGAAGCTAACCCTGTCATTGATTTCATCCTCCATAATGCCCACCTCTCTCAGATCTTTCTCACACTCTTGGAACCATCTCAACTTCATGCCTTCGGTTTTAGAAAATTCCAGTTTTTCGTTGTGAGCCGCTCATTATTTATACAGAAGATATGACCACAAAACAGCCATCTTATCTTTCTAATTGCTGTTGTTATGAGAATGTATTCCCCTGTGGGCGGGGGCGGTAGAATAACACCCACGGTATCCCCTGCCTGTCGTAAAAGGCGACTGAAACGGCCCCAGGGGCTATGAACTTTGGAGCTGGGTTGGCGCCCACGGGGCCCTTAGCTGAATCCTGGGATTTCTTCCGCTTGCTTGTGCCAGGCTCCTAACTTCCATCTATCCTATCCGACCTTCCTTGATCAACTCTCATTCTTTTCCGATCCCGACGGTATTAGAGCACTGGAGGCCTAGGGAGTCTTTCATTTTCACGCCCTTCGTGGCCCTTGCCTTTCTTTGGCCGATACCTTCACATTTCGAAGTGTAGGATCCCTTCCATTTTTTTTCTCTCTGGTTAGTGTTATATAGAAGATTGTTCCCTAGTTTTACTTCCTCTTAAAACAATAATCACCACCACTTATGAGAATGTATTCTTTATTTATTCCTAAAAATTACAATCGTTTTCTTAACCATCGTTATCCGGTCGATTAGATAAGAAGTTTGTCTTTTTCTACCACTAATGTCAGTCAGCCTTTATAATTACATTCGGTGTGGACATTTTACAAAAAAAAATCAAAGAAACGCCTGAGGGTATTGAATTAAGGAACACATTACGGAAAGAATTATGTAAAGAAGTTAATTTGGCTGGGATTTGAATGAAAAAGGAAAACGGCTAAAGAAACAAGCGATTTTAGGCATTTTTTTCCGCCGCTGCATTTAGGCCGGACGTGATTTTCGAAATTTAATTTTTTAGTTTGATAGAGCTATCCAAGGCTCACATTTTGAAACATTTCCTGGTCCGTTGGACATTCACCTGTCGGCACAATTGAGAAAAAAGCTTAACTTTACTTTTTTCGTAGTATGGGGGCCCCTAATTTGTCTGGTAAGAAAATGTTTTTAGCATTAAAGTGAGTGGTCAGTAATGGCCTGAGAACTGTTCCTGGCATTTTCGTTTCTTAACGATAGTTCAATTATTTGACCATTGAAATCTTCTGTTCCTTTCTTAAACAACGCGGCAAGCCTTCAAAAGACAGGCGAAGAAACGTGGTTTTCATTGCCTAGCAACGAAGCAACAATTACTACTGTGCTATGTACATTACTTCTGAGAAAATTCATAGTAGATTTCGAAAGAAAAACTTTAAAAAAATACGATGACACTGCATTAATTGCAGAATCAGAGAGGGAAATAAGTAAAATGCTACGTGTTTTAACATTAGCAATACAAGAATCAAGATTGAAACTGAACACCTCGAAAACAAAAGTATTAGTTGTCAAGAGATCACCTGAGGAGATACCAATGAAGATTAAGATAGGTGATGAAACTATACAACAATTAAGTCAATTTTGCATTATCATTCAGGACAAAAGGTACACCACAGAAATGAGGAGGAGGATTGCTCTAGCTAAACGAGCCTTCAGTAACAAGAAACAGCTTCTGACAAGCTGGAACATTAACATTAAAATGAGGAAACAATCTGCCAAAATTTTTCTGTGGAGTGTTTTGTTGTTGTATGGTTGCAAAACATGGGTCTTAGCAAAAGAGGATATAATATGCCTGGAAGCAATGGGAATGTGGATATGGAGGAGGATGCTGAGAAATAGCTGGACAGAGAAAAAGTCAAACAATAAGGTTCTTAAGGAAATGAATGAAACAAGGGAATTGATCAACACTGTAGAAAAGAGGAAAACAAAATTCCATGGTCACACACTTCGACATAACACATTCCTCACGACTATGCTGGAAGGAAACGTTCTGGGTAATAAAGGGAAGAAGTATCTGGATTCCGTGATGGACAGGCTGAATTTGAAAAAAATATGTTGACCGAAACGCTGAACGGAGGAGAGACAAGTGGTCGCAGCGACAACGCCTTGCCGTTTGGAAATGAATGAAGTCAATGTCGGGGCAAAAACTGACACGTATTTCAGAATGAATACTTCAGAAAGGGGACTCTAAGTAGTGGCAGGCAAAAACACTGAATTAAAAGAAGATTTTATCGATCACGAGCAGACTAAGTCTATTCTGAACACGGTTAGAAATTTGCGTACCACAATTTGAATACCACTAGTCTAGCCCGCTCTTTCGTAGTGTAGCGACACTAACATAAATTCTAGGGGTTCTGATGGGCCGTACCCCTAATGTTTCTGCAAAACTCTTAGCATGAACGCTGTGCAGGCTAGACTATACTTGTTAATCGCATCAGTAACTTTTCATTCTGACCCATGACTGCCTATGTTGACTTATGTATGACTAATTCGAGATGAATACTAAGTGTGACACGAAGTTTGAAGTGCATTGGAACGAAAATCCATAGCTTGGACCGGGTCAGGAATGGAATGGATGAAGCCCCATCTACCGGCGAGGATAGTAATTGTGCCGGCTGCCGAAGCCTCTCGCACTTCTCTGGGGCAATGATTAATGACAGACAGATGAAATGAAATGAAATGATATTGGAGAAATGACATGACATGAAATGGCGTATGGCTTTTAGTGCCAAGAGTGTCCAAGGAAATGTTCGGCTCGCCAGGTGCTGGTGATAAGGATGAAACGATGATGAAGACTACATATAAACCCAGGCCCCTTGCCAGCGGAATTAACCAATGATGGTTAAAATTTCCGACCCTGCCGGGAATCAGACCGGGGACTCCTGTGACCAAAGGCCAGCACGCTAACCATTTAGTCACGGAGCCATTGACCAGAATATGAACCACGGAGGCTCTCTTAAGTGCAAAGACAAAGTCATAATTTTTCGTGACTCGGCCGCGCAAATTACTCCCTCGCATGATCCGATTTGAGGACACTGCCAGGCGGGGAGTTTGACTGGGGCAGTACACCCGTCAAAGAAAAACGCAGGTGTCCAAAGGCCAGCTCAGCGAGGACAGAAACCTCACGTGAAGCAACAGGGCAAAAGCTGCTTTGATACCGATGTTCAGTACGCATAGGGACTGCGAAAGCAAGGCTTGGAGAATTTCCAGCAAGCGTTCGTAGGGATGTCGCATTTTGATCCTTCGATGTCGGTTCTCCTTTCATTGTGAAGGAGAATTCGCCAAACGTTGGACTGGTTTGGTTTATTCTACTGATGACTGCTCGTTGCGATAGTAATCCTGCTCAGCACGAGAGGAACGGCAGGTTCGGACATTTGGTTCACGCACTCGGTCGATCGGCGCAGCTACCATCGTGGGATGGAGCCTGAACGTCCCTAAACTCGACTCCCTTCTAGCGAATGTAGGCTACGATATCTCTCGGGTGTCTCGTGAGTTTTATATATGTCGATGAGGTGTAGAACATACTGGTGCTCTGTATAACTTCCTGGTCCAAGGTCACGTACTAGGGCCAGCCACTTCCTGCCAACACGCTCCGTCACGAACTGATACGAGCGACATTCACAGAATTAGAACAATCACTCTTTCGTCTCGTACAGAACCAGCGCTTTCACGACCTCCAGGTGACATTCATTCCTCGTAAGAATAAACTAAATATAGAAATACGCACAATGTCTCGCAATGCTGGAAGAAGAAATTCACACACTCTAAAACTGAGAACATCCTGTCCCTATTTTAACTCAGGATGACCAATTTTTCTACTTATTTTTGAATTAATACTCACACCACACGTTTCGGACACAGTGGACGTCGTCAGGAAACTCACCTAGAAGAAAAACAGGCAGAAATTAAAATAATGTACATTTAGAAAAGTATTATTTATTTACCATAAACCTCAACAGTATCTGTGGAAGGACGGGAGAAAACGGACAGGGTCCCCTGTATTTCTAATCATTTTGCATTTTACTGTTCAGAGATGTTTAGCACATCACTTAGAGATTTTTAATTTCTTTGAATCTTCGGTAGGGAGTACAAGACGAAAATAAATAAGTCCAAAACAAAAAGTAAACGAGTGCAGTGGAACTAAGTCAGATAATGCAGGAAATATTAGATTAGGAAATTAATTCCTGAAGGCAGTATATGGATATTGTTACTTTGGAAGTAAAATAACTAATGATGGCAGAAGGAACGAGGACATAAAATTCAGACTAGCAGAAGCAAGGAAGGCCTTTATTTTTTACAAGATTTTTACGTCGCACCGACACATATAGGTCTTATGGCGACGATGAGACAGGAAAGGGCTAAGAGTAGGAAGAAACAGGCCGTGGCGTTAATTAAGGCACAGCCCCAGTATTTGTCTGTTGTGAAAATGGGAAACCACGGCTGTCGACAGTGGCGTTCGAACCCGCTATCTCCGGAATACTGGCCGCACTTAAGGGACTGCAGCTATCGAGCTCGGTAAGCAAAGAAATTTGCTCATTTTTGAACACTGATATAGGAATTAGAAGTATGTTTTTGAAGACTTTCGTCTGGAGCGTGGCACTGTGTGGAAGTGAAACCGTGGGCGATAACTATATCAGAAAGAAAGAGAATACAAGCTTTAGAAATGTGGTGTTACAGAAGAATGATGAAGCTGAGGTAGGTAGATCAAGTCCCCAATGAAGAGATAATCGAATTGTTGAGAGGAGAACGAATTCGCTAAATCTGACGCGAGAATAAGACAGATCTTAAGATACCCAGGACTTGTACAGTTAGTTTTTTAGGAATATGTTGGCGGTAAGAACGGCAGGGGTAGACCAAGGTATGAATATGACAAACAGATTAGAGCAGATGTAGGATGCAGAAGTTACGTAGATATAACAATATTAGCACTGGATAGGGTGGCATGGAGATCTGCATCAAACCAGTCTACGGACTGATGACTCAAACAATAACGAGAACAACAACTCTTAGTGGTTAGCAAAGGATTTCATATTTAAAATGACCTTTTCTTGATTTTTCTCGGGTTATTAATTTCACAAAATTTTCAACTGTCTCCATTCACCGGGTAAAACCATTGAAGTCCGGATGTTCAGACAGTAAGAGGTGAGAATGCAAATCAACTTACGTGGAAGGAAATGTTGTCTACCCGGTCCGCTACCTCCGTAGTGTAGCGAGAGTAACATAAATTGTAGGGGTTCTAATAGGCCGGGCACCTACTGTTTATGCAAACCTCATAGCAGAACTGTTGACCGGGTAGAGTATACTTGTTATTCCTTTTATCATGTTTGTATTCTAACCTATTACAGCCTATTAATCTTTATTTTGTGCACTACCGTAAAATTGGTATATTTTGCATGAATTCTTATAGTTCATAGAAGAAACGCGGTTTCAGAGGTCGCAAAAACAAACAACTGCTTAAATTTGATGACCTAATAATTTTTTTATTGTCACCTAAATACTAATGCAATGTAACCCGTATGAACTGGTAACTTTGCATAATTGATTCGGTTATTTTTAAAACCCCTTAAGTCACCCATTTCATAATTGCCATGTTATAAGAGAAAATGAAAGCTACAACATAGGAGCATCATTCTATGCAGAAGTCGCGTAAGTCTGATGAATAGAATGGATGTGTGGACACTGGGAACTTTGGTTATGGATTCAGAACTCGGTAAATCATTGATTTGTGGGGTTTCTGAAAGTAACTGTTGTTGACTACAACTCCTGGAGACCTCTACTGTTCAGGAAGTGTGTCCTGTTCATTGAATCCCATGGGAAGGCAGTGCCTTGAGGTAAGAAAGTAAAGTTTCAGGTGTCATAGGTGTATCTATTTCTTGCATTCTCGGGAGCACTTTCGTGCAGTTAATACTACCCAGTATGTAATGTAATGTAAAATTTGTCTTAGTAGGTGTAGTCAAGTGTTTTATAAGATACACTTTATCTCAAGCTGGACTATTTCCTCGTGTATCATACCTTAACAACTGGGTTACCTTCTCGGATTTGCTTTCAAAGTTTTAACTTGTTAACATTTGTCATTTTGTTTGCTGTCATGTGTTTTATATTGTTGTTTGATAAGTTGTGTTTTGCTCAATTGATTCATTGGCTGATGATGACTAGTACCAATCTTCTTTAAACGACATGTGATATATATACTCACATCAATAAATATTCATGTATTGAAAAGCTGGAGACCCTTAACATTTTCATTATACTGTAATCCCAGTTTAGTACGGAACAGAATGAAGTTTCTAACTTTCACATTTTAGGTTATCTAAAGTTTCGACATTGTCAGTGTTATCCATCATTGAACATAACCTGGAATTCCCAACACATACAGTAAGTTAAATTATTGATTATATCTTGCACGGTACACGACTGAATGACTTTTTAATGAAGAATTAAGGAATATTGCCTATGTTTCGAGTGAAATGTATAGACTATCATTTTTTTTTTTTTTTTTTTTTTGTTCTCAATGATGTTATTGCTTTCTCCCACGAAATTCAGTAACAATTTACTCTCTTGGAAAGTCATGTTAGGTTTCCTTCTTCGTTTCTGCTCAATTAATTGCATTTCGACAGTGGCGGCGGCAAGTATTCATTTGGTTTCCTTGCGTCAGTATGAAATGTTTGCGGTTCAAACTCAGATTGAAACGAAAACTTAGTATTGGTAAACCGAGATAAATTCTGTGGTGAATACAGAAGTTAGCCTTATCTGAGATAATGACACTGTCCGAGTTTTGGAAATCTAAGATACCATCAAAAGTAACCGACGTTGGTGAATATTGTTTCTATTTCTACCACACTAGGTAAGTATCAACAATATTTCAGTTTGATAAAATGAAAAACTGTTACCCAAGGGACATTTATACGCGGCCACTTTTTAAGCATAAAAAATTGGAATAACACTCAATACTCAATCAATACCGATATGCATTTAGCGCAGTCGCCCAGGTGGCAGATTCCCTATCTGTTGTTTTCCTAGCCTTTTCCTAAATGATTTCAAAGAAATTTGAAATTTATTGAACGTCTCCCTTGGTAAGTTATTCCAATCCCTACCTCCCCTTCCTATAAATGAATATTTGCCCCAGTTTGTCCTCTTGAATTCCAACTTTATCTTCATATCGTGATCTTTCCTACTTTTATAAACGCCATTCAAACCTATTCGTCTACTAATGTCATTCCACGCCATCTCTCCGCTGACAGCTCGGAACATACCACTTAGTCGAGCAGCTCTTCTTCTTTCTCTCAGTTCCTCCCAACCCAAACTTTGCAACATTTTTGTAACGCTACTCTTTTGTCGGAAATCATCCAGAACAAATCGAGCTGCTTTTCTTTGGATTTTTTCCAGTTCTTGAATCAAGTAATCGTGGTGAGGGTCCCATACACTGGAACCATACTCAGAGACTTGTATGCCCTCTCCTTTACATCCTTACTACAACCCCCAAACTCCTCTAATTTGGTAAAATATGTGTTGATTTGTACCAAAATGCTACAAATAAATTTGGTAAAAATCGGATAAGAACTGTAGAAATTTCAAAATTCAGTCCTAACGCCTCCTGTAAGGAAAGAGGACTCTAAACAAGGCTCTGGATTGTGCAGGTAGCAAGATTCACCTGTATAATAAGGTAGTAGAGATATGGCAACATCGCTCGCGATGCAATTAGCCTTCCTTCACTCTTCTCCCTACCTGAGTCCTTGGATTAGGTTAACTGTGGGAGCCTCATTGTGTCGATCTACCTGGGAAGACAGACTCACTCACCTGCCACTTTCTTTTTCAAACCTACCCGGCTCATCCCAAAGTACGCCCTCATCTTAGTGATTTATTAGCCTCGTTCAGCTAAAGCTTATTGTAACTCTTCCTTCAATACTTCCAAACAATGAGTATTGTTCGTTTCTCTGAAGAGCAGCATCAATCAATTGCTTTCGCCTGCCTCTTCAGGGCACTGGGACTGAGTTTCTGGCAAAACTCGCAACACGCTTTTCTTGATGATGATTGTTGTTTAAAGGGGCCTAACCGCTAGGTCATCGGCCCCTTATAGTACAAAGGGCCACGAAATGAAAAATTAAAACTTCAAAATGTATTCACTGACTAGAGTATAAAATGAATGGTGATGATAAAAATGATAGTGAATCAAAAACAATCAGTGGATCCAATTCACAATGGGACGATGCTTATTACCTAAAGGGGTCCAAAATCCAGATCACCGGCCCCGTATAATGGTATAAGTCACTGGTAAAGCAGAACCATGGTGTTCCCCCGATAGTGACACTAATCACAGGCAGTCTGCCCCGCGGTGTAGGGGGCAGCGCGTCCGCCTCTCACTCGGTGTCTCCGGGTTCGTTCCCGGCCGGATCAAGAGGTTTTATTTGCAAATCATTAATATCCCTGGCCTGGGGACTGGGTGTTTGTGTCGTCCTTAACGTTCCTTTCCTCACATTCAATACTATACACTTCCGCCATTTACAAAATACACTCAGGTTCCTCACATATGGTGCAAGTAGGGGCAAAAGATCTTTCTAGGTCGACGCCCCGAACAAATAGCATTTTTTTTAAATCACAGGTAACGCAGACTCATGGTGTTTCTCACATGGTGGTACTAATCACGGACAATGTAGACCAACGATGTATAACATATTATGGTATAGCCTAGAGGAAACACAAACCCATGATATTATTCACATAATGGTTTTTCACACATAGTGGGGCGCCAGCCAAACCCGTGGTGTTTCTCATACAGTGGTACTAATCACTTCCAACGTAGACCAATGGTGTTTCTCATAAAATGGTACTATCATAGGTAGCGCAGATCCATTGTGAACACAGGGGGACCGACGCATTCCAGCGCAGCTTTACGGCACATGGACATTAGACCGCGTAGCCGAATGCCCGCACCCCCGCTTCGGTAGAATACACACGATGGTAATAATCACAGATCCGTGGCGTTCCTGACAAAGTACTACTCCTAGGTAACGCAAATCCATGGTGTTCCTGACATAATGGTGCTTATCATAAGCAGTATCATGGTTCTAAAACCATCATTCCTTGGCTTAGTCGCCTCTTATGACAGGCAGGTTATACCGTGAGTTTTTTCTTCGTCTGCGTCCCTACATCCACATGGACTAGGCTATTCCTAGGCTGGTGTTACACTATCAAAGAAAATAAATCTTCTCTCTCCCCTTTTTACAGGCGATGCGGAACAAGGGGATGGCAGTAAACTGTTCTATTCTGCTGGGGCTTTCCTGTATATCCCAGTAATCACCTTTTACGCTTTTACAATACTTTAAGGTGCCACAATTTTGTCCAGCAGAAGATTGGCGTATGTCAGCACCTTCAAATACTATCGGACTGAGCCAGGATCGAACCAGCGTTCTACTACCTGAGCCACTTAAACTGGCCTCTCGGATCTGCCGGAGTTCAGTCGGTACATAAAGATTTTTTTTAATTTTCTAATAAGGGGCAGCACTATTTCTTTGTGGTGGTAACTTTGGTCGGAGCACTACATAATACGAGAGTGAAGCAAGGTCTGCTCTTCTAACATCTGGCAGTTCACCTCTGGACGACATTGCAAGGACCCATGTGTCAACTCAAGGTCTCCACATCCCACACAGTTTGAGGAGGAAGGTGATTCGCCAAATGCTTTTCTCTCTCTCCCGCTCCCAGCTCCAAGGGCTGTTGCATCCTATGGACAAATACCAGGATAAGCAGGTACATACATGAACACATTATTAGATAGATAGTGTACTGCGAGTGTCACTGTCAAGGGGCTCTCGCGAAGGCAAACACTGGTTCTAATCCCAGAAAATACAGGTGAAATCCGATTCTTCTTCTTCTTCTTCTTCTTCTTCTTCTTCTTATTATTGTACCGGGAGGTACACCTCAACTCCGCACATTCAAAATAAGTGCCTTAATGAACTCCTCTATTGACCAAAATGTGAAACTGCTACTTCAGGAAGTTAAGACTTTAATCAGAAGATGTCACTACTGAAGTATTGAGTAATTGTGTTATTCTGAAGTTGCCTAAACTGACTGGACTTATTTGCTGTGTGTTTGGTAACATCAAGAAGTTTGGAAATTTTTCCACAGATGTCACTACCAAAAAAACTATGGTGATGCACTCTGGTGCAAGGTAAAGGAAGTTGTTACTGAAAGAAATTTTGTGTTTATAGGTTTTCTCAATTTTCATTTGCTTTTTATGTAATTCTAGGTTTGCAACACTTCTTTATCCTTCCGCCAGTTTTAAATCTGGCCAATGAAAATGTTTGTGTAATTAATTTCCAGCCTATCACAGGCTTCTTGTTCGGTTTTGAGTGTAACTTTAGGGTTCTGCCAATAAAATTGAGAGGGTGTGTCTGGATTAGTCCAGAATCCTCTCGAACCTTCCCTGAGGGTATATAAGTTGCGGATTTTCAAGTTCCCTTGTCTCTTGATCGTCGTCTTTCTGAGTGTGTGTATAAAGACAGAAGGTGGGTAGCCTCTTTCTTCGGCAGGCAGTACATCAGCCAGGTAATGGCCATCTAAATTCTATTTTCTGTAGCTACCTCCGCAGACTTATCCGAAGGGGAGATCCGAAATTTCAACTATGTAACAAACCTTTTCTAAGATGTAAAATTTCATAAAGTCTTTAAGTGTAAATCGGGAATAGAGAGTGCGTTACCCTCTCGAGTTCCCCTTCAACTTGCTTCGAGGTGACTACGATTTTATAACTGTTTTCTTCTTTTCTGTAATGCATTAAATTAACTGTCTTTCGTGTCACCTCAGTAGCTTGGGATTAGCCCCTGTATCACTGGGCCGAGAGCCCTGTTAAGTTTTATTCTTCATTTGGGAGTGCAAGTATACGCCTTCATTTATTTTGGTGTTCGGGCCACTAAGTTAAACCTTTGTTCTCCTTTTCCACGAAGGCCCAGTAGGTTGTAAATCGTGCCTTGAGGAGCCCGAGATTGTAAGTTTTTGATGTAATGTGAGGGGTGCCTCTGGAAGGCAAAAAGTTTGTAAGTGTTAGGGCCAAGTGCTCGTGAACACGGTGTATTGGGAGATTATCTGACTAACGCGAAACTTGTACATTTGGAGACTGAAGCTCAGAACCTGTAAATCTGGGGCTTGAAGCTCAATCTGTAACATTCACTAATCTTGGATTTTCTAAGTCTTGTGTCAAGTCTGCTTTGTACCTGACATGTTGTTATGTTAACTAAGTGAAAATTTGTTAAGTTTTTTGTTTTGAAGAAATACAACCTTCAGTTCAAGTTTTAAATTAATTTTAATTTCCACCCAGCACCTTCTTTCACCTCTCCGTAACAATTATTATTATTATTATTATTAATAATAATATTATTATTATTATTACTATGGGACCCGTGCCAGAAATCCTGCATGTTGACAAAGTAAGTGGTGGAGTAGCCCCCTGGTGTACTAAGGAATACACAAATCAGTACAATATTAGACAATCTCACAACTTAATGTAACCTTTGATTTTTAACATTTATGGTATCCACTTGGACGGAAGCAAATGCAAGTGCATTATTATACTGACGAATGTTCCGGAAGTAATTTTTGGTTTTACTATCATTCTTTTATTCTTACGACGACGATGGGATAGGAAAGGCCTAGGAGTGGAAAGGAAGCGGCCGTGGCCTTCATTAAGGTACAGCCCTAGCATTTGCCTGGTGTGAAAATGAGCAAACCACGGAAAGCCATCTTCAGGGCTGCCGACAGTGAGGTTCGAACCCACTATCTGCCGGACGCAAGCTAACCGCACGGCCAACTCGCCCGGTCATTCATTTGTTAACTGATAATTACAGCATATTATAATAACATAAAACAGGCGTCCTAGCGGCCAAACTGTGAAGTGGACAGCAATGATGGCGCGTATTTTCCTGCAGCAACAGTATTTGCAAATCGCACACTCCGTACAATTCTTTAAACTCTATTTTTAAAAGAAATTATTTACATTTATGAAATGAGAGTGCAATTCGCGACTGCCAATGTCTATTCTCCTTCGTTTAAATGTCCCTTTGTCACGATCGGTTACTTGTGAACGCCGCAAAAAGAGATCTACACTACTGAAATAATATACATTTATGACTACGCCTGCTAGGGAACATGAGTCAATTTCAATTGATCCTTCCTTGCAATTCTTCCATTCTTAAAATATTATTTTTAAATATCTTTTTCTATAGTTTCCTCTTCTCTTATTTTCTTTCTTTCTGAGTCTTTATTCACCTCTTGTATTCAGCTTGTTGTTGACTTTTTCTCCCAAATCTAGTGCTATCATCCATTCTATAGATATGTCCAAAAAATAGCAATCTCCTTTTTCTTATCGTTCCTGTTGTATTTTCTATGTTCTGGTATATTTCATTATGGCTCGTTATTTTTCATTTCATTGATCCTAAGATTTTTGTCATGATGTTTCTTTCCTTCTTCTGCATTTTATTTTCTCCTCACTTCTGCTCTCATTAGTTATTTTACTATCCAAGTAACAGCATTCATCCACTTCCTTTAAGACTTCATTTCCTAATTTAGTATTTCCTGCATCACCTGACTTTGACTGCACTCCTTTTCCAAGACTCCGTCAATACCATTCAGCAATCTTGTGCAGACTGAGATAAAATTTCAATATCATCGGCAAATCTCAGGATTTTGATTTCCACTCATTTTCCAAATTCCTCTTTGATTTTCTTTACCGCCTGTCCTATGTATCCATTTAAAAGGTTTAAATTTCCTTTTCCATAATTTTTTAATTAAAACATCGGGTTATTATCTTAATTTTGATGTGAAATTTCTGGTGTTGCTATGTTTGAGTAACAGCAATATTAAACAGGAATATTTTTGCATAAGTAGCATTTGTAATTCCTGAGCTATAAACTTTTGAGTTTTACTACATTTGAGAAGCTTGTTCACAAAACTGAATATCTCCACAATCATAAATTTAGGACGAGAGAGGAAAAATATATTGCTTCAGACAGGATTATCGAAATGGAGTAATATATAGTTTGAATGATAGCTTGAAAGACCAACAAACTATCACCAAAAGAACACTAAATTATATATAGTACAGAAAACGTTATAGACAAAAGAACATTGGATAAATTTAGCTTTGAAAAAAAGGTTGTTGTATTTAGCTATGAAAAGCAGGATATTTCAGACAATCCCAAATATTTTCCCTAATTCGTGATATTTAATGTGAACATAATATTAATAGGTACAATCTGAAAGTACAAACCTCAATTTAAAAAATTACTCATTTAGTTCAATCGCATAAAATGGCCATGGGACAGTGCAAAATATGTATATATCCGAGTTGATATATAGAACAGACAGTGCTGCCAATGCTTCCGGGCTGAATACTATTGAAGTGAAGGTTGTAGTGCTGCTATCTGTCACAACACAATGAAAGTAATATAACAGGAAAGTGATAAATTAAAAAAACATCGATGGATATAGTCAGTTTCGAAAATAAATACATTGCTCTGTATTGTTTAGAGCGTGGATATATTGACTTCCGGTGCAAAATATTATAAGTTATGAATATATTCAGTTTTGAAAAAAAATCATGTTTTCTCACAGCCTTCTCAATGGAAAATATTAACATTTGATTTTAAAACATTTTACCATCCAATGCAGATGAGGCAAATGTTACAGAATCAACCAAAACAATTTTTCAATTTTTTGGAGATACTCACTTTTGAAAACAAGCTCCTCATTTATTCTCTCGCCCGTTAAACAGCTTCTGATCCCATTTTGACTTTTAAAAAGGAATGTTGTAGTCAGAATTAGTGTGCACAGGGATACATCCCTCATTTTTAGGACTAGGGAAACGAGAAATTGCATTGCCGTGTTTGCCTTTCTCGGCAAGGACTTTCTCCACACTGGGATGTCCGTCCTACTACATGGAAGAGAACAAACTAGTGTCATTCAACCGAGTCTGCTCTAGAATTTGTGTGTCGTGCTGTAAGAGTTTCTAGATCTTGGTATATATGGAGCAGTTGTGTAGAATTTCTACTTTACGACCCTTTCTCATCCTGTTGCACGCATTCCAACACGAGAGAAAACGGCGCGAATACATTATTACAACCACTGTCATTCGCGATACAATGACACTGGTTTATAACGCATGCATAGGTCGGAACAAAATGTATGTAGACTTTCCACTGAAGTCTCAATCTCATTCACGATTTATACTCCTTGTAGTATTTCTTAGTTATCTTAGTTGGTGTACTACATGGCGTCTTAAACCTCATACCTCCAAGTGTTACACCATTTCGTTCACCCCCGTCTCTCTCTCTCTTTCTTAGCATTAATCCCGACTTGCAGGGTCTGCTGCTTTGCTACATCTCCTCCATTTCTGTCCGTCGTTGACATCTTCTGGTGTTAAGCCAACACTGTGCATGTCTGCCCTGATGTTGTCAGTCCATCTCTTTGCCGGTCTTCCTCGTGGTCTTGTTCCCTCTGGGTTGATGTGGAGCGCTGTTTTGGCAACTGAGTCGTCCTGTTTTCTCATGACGTGGCCGTACCAGCGGAGACGGGCTTCCCTCACTTTGTCTATGATGGGCGCGACACCAAACCTTTGCCGGACGTCCGTGTTCCTTATGTGGTCACATCGGGTCAGCCCCATGGACCATCGAAGCATCTTCATCTCCATGGTTGTCAACATTTGCTCCTGTTGTTTCGTCATGGGGCGACATTCAGTCCCATAGATCGCTGCTGGCCGTACCACACTCTTATAAACTTTTCCCTTTAGATATTGAGGCATCTTTTTATCACAGAGGACTCGAGTGACCTGTCTCCACTTGAGCCAAGCTGCATTTACCCTCATCCGAGTATCAGGAGTGGTGTCACAGTTTGAGGTGACGACGGATCCTAAGTACTTAAATTGCATGGTCTTCTGCAGGTCTTCTTCACTGATACTTATGGTACCTCTGGTTTGCGGGCCACATTCCAGGTATTCTTTCTTCTGGATATTCAGGTGCAGTCCATTTTCAGCCAGTCTGTCCTTCCACGTTTGAACCTGATGCTGGAGTTCAGGATTTCGTTCACCCCCGTACTACATGAATATCACCTGCTGAACCGACCGATTACAACCGCTGACAATCAAAACGACTTAGGGACGGTATTATCATGAAGTTTTAAACTGAAGATTGAGTTAAACTGTAACTTGAGTTTAAACCGATGTTGAGTCATATAATGGCCGGCCTAAGTTAAACTGAGGTGAAGAAGGAAATATACTATCTTGGTAGCAGTGACTTGAGAGAAAAGATGACTGTCGATAATGTTTTTTTGTTTATTTCTTGTAGGTAAAATGGGGGATAAAAACAATAAACGTTGTCCTAATTTTACTTGTAAGGAAATAGAATTGCTTGTGCAATTAATACCGAAATATTTATATAGTCCGTGAAACAGTGGCCTTATGAATTCCTCAGAAATCTCCCATTGTAATAAACATATTACCTGAGGCATAAAACAGCAATGCTATTAGTAGCTGACTGAGGGGTTCTACAGCATGATTTCTGAAATAGAATGAAGTTATTTTATTTTCTAAAATTTACACGTTTGGCATTCAAACAGTTCAAAACGTCATTTTTACATTTTTACCTTTCCTTTGCATATTTTATTCCAGTACCAATTTGTTGAAATAGGGTTATGACAGTGTGTTTTGTAAGCCTAAACCTATTTAAAAACTCTGTTTTGTTCCATATGTGAAAGTGGCGTGCCTTTATTAGAAAAACTCGTGGTTCCCGCGGTCGTTCAATAATTTGAACCACTTCTTCATCATCGCTTAGTATTTCTTCAAATACCTCAAATATATCTTCGAGATCCATTTGTTCTGCTATGTTGTAAGGTTATGTATTCTTAAACTTCAGTTTAAACGGTAGATGAGTGGCAGAAAAATTTAATCTCTAGTTAAAATACGCGACTAACATATAAACCGAAGTTTAAACTGAACCAACAGTTTAAACCTCTATTCTAATGCCGGCCCTTAGGAGTGCATTTCGACAGTAAATTGTTGTTTGTCTCGCACAAAAACAGGGTCATCTCACGTGCTATGTCACTCCTTGGTTTACTCTACAGGTTTTCTGACATCACAGATGTAAATGCCCTTAGGTGGGCTCTATCCCCAGTTACACGTTATCTGTTATTGGGAGTAAAGAGTTTTCTTTGCTTTTCATGCATGCATGAATGCCATTCATTCACTCTGAATGGGATAGTCTCTCCGTAGATGCTGGTGGTTCGGAACTATAGGTCGAGTGCATTCATTTATCAAGAGTTTAATGAATAATTCAACCAGTTTTTATTCTCTACATGACTTGCAACCTTAACATAGTTTGCTAATAATTTATTATAAATGTCCTTGCATATAAAAGTGTTTCTAATTTGTCTTTCCAATCTAATAATGTAATTTTTGTATTGTGGTATATTATTGTAATTTATTCTAACTGATGATATCCCTCAGGAGACGAAACATGTACTATACGTAATAAATTATGCATGTACTGAATAGGCGGACCACTTAAATATAATATTTGAGTTATTCTTGAATATTGGATACTTGAATCATTCATGAATCCATCCATGCATTCATCCATCTACTCATTCAATTAGGAATGCTCTCTCCTCAGTTGGTGGTTATCCGTGACTGAGAGATAAGAGTTTATTCATTCATGCATGCATGAATACAATTCAGTCACGCAATCATTAATTCATTCATTCATTAATGTAGCCATTGAGTTATTCAATTCATGCATAGTGTCTGTTGAACGTGGAAGACAACTCTGTAGAGACTTATAACAAATAAATACCCTGAGAACATTCGACGTTTCCTGTATCTTACTGATTCACGCAAAGGGAAAATTGTAGGTTTTTGCATTCCTTACTCGTTTTCAATTATAATCCGGTGTTTCTGGTCAGAAATAACAGGTTTTTTGTCATATAAATTAATGAATAAGTGAGACTGAATCAAGGTGCAGTGAGCAGGCAGATGCTTTCAACAGTATTCTGTAAGAAAGAAGTCAGCTCCCAGACGAAACTATCTCTACATCGGTCTGTTTTCAGATCAACTTTGCTTTACGAGAGAGAAAGCTGGTTGGACTCAGGATATCTCATTCATAAGTTAGAAATAACAGATGTGAAAGTAGTGATAATGATTGCTGGTACAAATAGGTGGGAACAATGGCAGGAGGATACTCGGAATGAGGAGATGAAGGAGAAGTTTGAACCTTACCGTAACGCATTTACGCACTCCTACAGTAGTGATGGGATAATCTAATACTTTTAATAATCGAATAATCTCCATCCGACTATTTAATAATCGAACAAAGTAATCGAAAGATGTTCAAATATCATTCAATTATATCGCATAGAATAATGAGGTTTTCGGTTCAAGTGCGTCAGATGAAGAATCGATTGGAATGAGCGAACAAACGAAGATTGTTTTGATGGACTGCAAATCCATTTGTGGCTCGGAGATGTGGCCAGTCTTAAGAAAAATAAAGGATACGAGGGGAATTGACAGATAAATGGTATTAGAATTACGCCATCGATATGTATGTATTAATGTTGTTATTGTCATCATGCTAATATTATTATCTCTGGTCAGAAGTGTTACTTTGAATTAACTCAAAGATTCAAGTTATACTATTTATTATATATTATATATGATTTGCAAATGATCTGGCACTACTAGCTAATAACCTTAATGAAGCTCGGAATCAAATCACATATGCCTGGCAAGAAAACGTAATAGGAGCATTGAACTGTAATTCCTCAAACTGCGACTATAATCGTAGTCATTTACAGGAGGTTTTTGGATGGAGGGAGGCTTTTGGAACCCCATCTGGTGTTGGAAAACGTTGCAATTATACTACATATGGGTAGTGAAAATAGCTTTTTAGAAGGGGTGGAACTCTGCTTTGTAGGAAAAAAGGGACTGAAGATTATCACAAGGAGGTGAATTCTCGGCATTTTGAGGAATGGTCTCGTAAGATTTTAATGAAACTCCCAACGAAGTCTGCTATTGTGATTGATCAGCCACCTTACCATACGATGCTTGACTCGGAAAGAAAACACCCAACGATGTCTTGGCTGAAGACTAATATTATTTCCTGGATAGAGAAAAGGAACATTTCTCTGCCTTCCCATGCTTCTACCTTCAATATATTAACAAAAGCCGCCCTGATTGATCGAGCTAAGCCTTATTTTGGAATTCCGCAAAAGAGACGACCAAATTACGAAAGAATTGCATCATGATACTGAATCGGTAGGGTTGCTTGTCGCGCATTGCGAATTAAACGCCATAGAACTCATTTGGGTTTACGTGAAAAATAAAGTACAAAGTATTAATATGGAAAATGCACAAGAAAAAGAGAAACGTGAAAATGTAATCAGAGATCTGTGTTAGGAATACATTCCGTGACACCTGAACGTTGGAAAAAGTGTGTAATGCAAGTACAGAAAACTGAGAATTATTATAGGGAGAAAGATCATCTCTCAGAAAATACGCTAATGATACAGCCATTAATTATTGACCTTGAGGACTCGGATTCCGATAGTGACTTTGATAATTTCCACCTCGGTGATGACATATGAGATGTAAATGAATAAATGACTTATGCAAACAGATGCTTACATTGTAAACTTTAACCATTATACAGTACGTTGTACATAATATTCTAAATCTACAAAAATCGGCGGGGGGGGGGGGGGGTAATGCAAAAATAAAATAAAATAAAATAATGGCAATAGATCCCCATTTAATAAGCAGTGTTCTGATATGTGAGAATGAAATAGAAATTGTAAAACAATTTAAATACCTTGGAGAAACTATAACATACAATTTAAATGAAAAATTTCTGGGACAGGGGGAACTAATAAATTATCCAGAGCTCGAAAATTAACCAGAAATACATGCAACAATAAATATGTGTCAATAAATACAAAATTGAAACATCATACGACTGTAGTCCAACCTGAAATAGGTTACGGAAGTGGAGTATTATTTAAACTAAGGCGAAAAAATAACATAGGCAAAATTTTAAACATTGATAAAGAACAGTAAGAACATGTATTAATAAGGAGTACCAAAAAGAAGGAGAATGGTGAATCATCCCAAATGCAGCAGTATATCAGGAAATAGAACCTATAAGGGACTTCATAAGAAAGAAGAGAATATCATTCTTTGGTCAACTGTTGAGAACACCTCAAGACAGGTTAATACGCAGAATTTTGGAGAAGCTTTGGAAACAAAAAAAAAGAAATAACACAAGAAATGAAAAAAATAGACATAACACTGGAGGATCTAATGAATAAATCAAACAAAGTAAGTAAATTGAACAACAGTAAAATTAGATTCCTACCAAAGATTCATAGAAGAGAAACAACCAAATGGGTATTTTCAGAAGAACGAAGATAAGATAGAATTAAGAAATACTGGAAGAACAGAAAGGGGGAAAAAACATAAAATGTCTTAGAAGATCGGACAGAAATTGACTACAGTGGTTCAATGCGGCCATAAAAGCACAATAATAATATTATTTTATGTTTCAATAAACACAGACTTCTACGAGACGCAATTCAGTCCGCGATTTCCCAATTTTCACACGAGGTTGTGACTTTAACAAAGAGGAAACGTGCTCTCAGTTTTATTACTGTACTGATGGGGTGAAAGTTACTTATGGGAATCACTCTAAGTACCTAGGAGATATCTTTACTGGGGTAATCACATAAACGGGACTGTTAATAAAGGGTGCATATTTCTTCATATAATTATGAGGGTATTTAAGTGTTGCAGTAAGGATGTAAAGGAGAGTGCATGTAAGTCACTAGTAAGACCCCAATGAAAGTTTGGTTCCAGTGTATGGGACTCTGACCGGGACTATTTGCTATGAGAAATGTAAAAAATCCAAAGAAAAGCAGTTCAATTTATTCTGGGTGATTTCCGACAAAAGAGAAGCGTTACGAAATTGTTGCTAAGTTTGGGCTGCGAAAACTTCGGAGAAAGGAGACGATTTGCTCGACTAAATGGTATGTTCCGAGCTGTCAGTGGAGAGATGGCATGGAATGACAGTAGTAAACAAATAAGTTCGAGTTGTGTTTTTAAAAGAATGTGAAGATAAAGTTGGAATTTACGTGGGGCAAATATTCGTTTATAGAAAGAGGAGTCAGGGATTGGAATAATTTTTCAAATTTTGCAAGTTATTTGCTTTTTTTTTTGATAGAAGATACTATGTAAGCAACAGATATGGAATGTGCCCTACATGCAGATCAGTGGTGACTGATGATTGACTGATGATAAATTGAAGGTATTAGGAGGGGAGGTGTTAAACCCGGTCGGCAAAATGATTGTTGTGTAGCTATAAACCGCCCTTTGGATGTGGAAAGTGTTCAGTTTCGTGGAGAAATTGTTGCAGTTAGGAAGCGACGAGCCGGTCGCATTACGTAACGAACAAAAGAGTCACGAACATGTGTGTCGAGTATTGTAATGCCCATGTAGAGTGAAAGTGTGTTCAGAGCGAAGTAGAAGATGCAGTCAGAGGCCACAGGCCGCAACCCGGCTGCTCTTATCATGTCACAGATAGAAATATCGCCGATAGTTTCTTAGCACGGGAAATCGGCCAATCGTGCTGATTTGTTTCTGTTTTTTCCTATTGTTCTTCAGTTACAGCACCTCATTAGAACCCGGAAGTTTATGACATGCCATATTTTTATTTATATTATTTCCATGTAAAATACAACTTAAGCATGATTTTATGTGCGGTAAACAAAATTATGCAAATTTCACGGGTCATACAAAGCCATATTTTTCCGAGAATTAGCGTATTTTTGTCATATTTTTTATCTTTTTATTCCATTTTCGCATCCCTGCTTTCAGTTGTCTCAAAGATGGATTTTTCACATCTCCTAATTGTTGTATGTAATTTCTTACAATTATATTTCTTAAAAATATATATTTATGTGAATTAGGAGGGTAAGCTGTATAGCAAGAGACAGGTGCGTATAAAGCTACAGAATCGTGAGCCTCAATTGAATTATGATGATGTGACATATTCGAAATATTCCCCAATAACATTCTGAAATCTTGAACGGTCTTTTTCCCGTTACAAGTCAATGTTGCGTGAAAATAGAAGATTGTTCCTGTTGGAGAATATTAAAATATATGTAATTTGCTATTGTAATTTTTTCTGATCGCCCATCAAAATGTGACATTTATTTCATTCTGTGCAGAGTCGAGAGTTACCTCTGGATTGAGTAATTAAATAAATTCAAAATGGGATCATAGGTAGGTAAGGGTTATTCTCCCCGAAGGCAGGTCCGAATCTCCGCAGAGGTGTTCCTGAGCAGGAGTTTACGTGCGGTAGGGTGGCCAGTTCCTTTCCGCTCCTCCATTCCCTTAACCCCCACCAACAGCGCGTGGCAACCCATCCAACTCCTGACCACACCCAATGTTGCTTAACAGAGATCTCACGGGATCCGGTGTTTCAGCACGGCTACGGCCGTTGGCATGCGATCATAAAATTAATATTATTTATTTGTTTATTTATTTATTATTGAATGTTCTAGATTTTAAAAGTAATTTTCAGTATAATATTAATTTGGTCCGCCTCTGCTGTGTATTGGTTAGCGTGATTAGCTGCCACCCCCGGAGGTCCGGGTTCGATTCCCGGCTCTGCCACGAAATTTGAAAAGTGGTACGAGGGCTGGAACGGGGTCCACTCAGCCTCGGGAGGTCAACTGAGTAGAGGTGGGTTCGATTCCCTCCTCAGCCATCCTGGAAGTGGTTTTCCGTGGTTTCCCACTTCTCCTCCAGGTAAATGCCGGGATGGTACCTAACTTAAGGCCACGGCCGCTTCCTTCCCTCTTCCTTGCCTGTCCCATCCAATCTTCCCATCTCTGCACAAGGTCCCTGTTCAGCATAGCAGGTGAGGCCGCCTGGGCGAGGTACTGGTCATTCTCCCCAGTTGTATCCCCCGACCCAAAGTCTGAAACTCCAGGACACTGCCCTTGAGGCGGTAGAGGTGGGATCCTTCGCTGAGTCCGAGGGAAAAACCGAACCAGGAGGATAAACAGATTAAGAAGGAGAAGAAGGAGAAGAAAAAGAAGAAGATAATATTTAAACAGTGGCACGATTCTTAAGATTTTAAAAATGTAACTTAAAAACTTTTAAATCATATTTATCATCATATTTCTAACATTTTTAGGTCATAAACATACAGGCCCTAATAATAATGTTATTGTTTTAACATCCCACTAACTACTTTTGATGGTAATCGTAGACGCCGAGGTGCCGGAATTCAGTCCATCAGGAGTTTTTTTAAATGCCAGTAAACCTACCGACAAGAGGCTGACGTATCTGAGCAACTTCAAACACCACCGGACTGAGGCAGGATCGAACCTGCCACGCTGGGGTGAGAAGGCCAGCACCTCAACTCTCTGAGCCACTCAGCCTGGCGATCACACGATGTGAGAGGAAAGGTCTAGCACTGGGAAAGAAGAGAATGTAGCTTTACTTCCCTTACAGTGCCAGCATTAGTTTCGTGTGAAAACTGGGAAACCACGGACTGAATTGGCTACGCAGTTTGCGTTCAATCCGGGGTCAGTCCGGTAGTACTTGAAGATGCTCAAAGATGTAAGATTTATGGTCGACGGAAAAGTACACCCCCTCCCTCTCAAGGCTGCCGACAGTGGGTTTGTAACCCACCATCTGCCGAATGTCAGTTCAGTGCTACGTCAACCAACTCGTTCGGTGAACTGATTTGCGTTTTAAGGACAAATCCAACAGAATAAAATAATAATAATAATAATAAAACCCGGTTTCTTAGCATAGTGGTCTTCGGTTCTGGGGGACGTGGATTCGATTGCCAGCTATGTCTGTGTGTTACTGGATAAAAATATGACATTTCATCAATTACTAATTACCACAGCAGAAAGACCTCAAATTTTACGTTGAATCCTAACGCGAAAATATGACTTTTTCTTTCAAAAATTCCACGTGCATGGACTGAGCTTCGCAGCCAGAAACGAATCTTTAGACTTATTTTTCGTGCTCATATCTTTTAAAAAAATTTACTAAAGGAGTTCGGCCTCGGAAGACAATGTGGCTTGTATTTACACACTGAGAGAGCATGCATACATAGATCTTCGTGGTTGAAGTATATTAATAACTTAACAAATCAGTCTGATAAATATTGGGAAAATTACGCCGCATAATTGTGGAGTTAGGTTTGATACGGGGAATACAAGTAAGGTGGGCAGTGGGGTATTTCACTTCACTCGAGAACAGAGTAGATATGGTTCTGATGTTGGGAGTACTTCTTACATGATAGTAGTGATGCAATAATCGAATGCTTTTAATATTCGAATAATCTCCTTGCGATTATTTAAGTAATCGGATAAAAAAATCGAATGAGTTTCGAATATCAATCAGTTCTATCGCATAGAATATGCGGATGCGATATGAATCAATTTTTCGGTTTAAGTGTGTCGGATGGATAATCGATTGAAATAAGCGAATAGATGAACTCTTATTTTGAAAAATAGAAATAAGCCTTTACCCATGTATGTATGTATGTTTAGTCATCAGCCCGAAGGCTGGTTGGATCCTCAACAGTTCCGCCACGAGCTGTCATAATTGGCCTAGGCATCACTGAAGAGGCGTACTAGGGAAATGAGGAGTGACATAGTTTCCCGTTGCTTTCCTCACCGAGCCTGAAGTTGCTATTACATATCAGTCTGCCAAGCCCACTGAAATGCATGCACCTACCGACCCTATGAGCTACAGTTTCACACCATTCATAACAGGGACTGGCTGCACAAGGAATGGCATTACTAGCATCACTCATACCTCAGTCACTTTCATATCGTCAAAGTCAAAGATAAGACAGACAGATCAATGAAAGTAACAAAATTGCTCTAGCCCATACCAGAAGACATAGTGCACTGTAAACACTAGGTCCCGCCAGCAAAGGCATCCTTACGTAACCCTAAATGTTGAAACTAAATGAGTGAATTAATTGTCTTAGTAACATTACTTTTCATTCTGTTTTCGAAAGCACTCACTATTCAATTATCTCATTCATTCGAATGAATAATCGAATAAGCGATTATTTTATATTCGATTATCACATCACTACATGATAGTAGGATGTGGTTCAAGTCGGCTCTTTCTCTAGGATCTTCTGGGCAGTGAGGGGTGTCCAATACTTTGATCCTGTGGAGATGACTCGGACAGCATCCATGAACAAGACGCGTTCCTAAGCCTGTTGTACAGTTGTCAGTTTCAAGACTTCACAAGAATTTTCAATATTTTACAAGTTTACTCGTCAAATCGCTTGAAATACTTGGCAAGTCTTGAGAAATCTTCAAAAGTATTGGAAGTGAATTAGAACTTGTTCTAATTGATCAAAGGATTACAGAATTGGCCAATGGAAAACGAGCATTAATAGTGCGCGTTGTGCCGCTAGGCATGCTGGGATTTCCGGGACGAGAAAAGAAATGGCTGTCTTGATGACCGAGTGATGTTGCTAAGTATGAGGCACACCGCTGCCTATCTCAGTGGACGCAGAAGAGTACCGCAATAACATGAAAAAAACGGTAGCGTACGAGGAGATGGCTAGAGAAACATCTCACGGAAGAGGGCAGCTTTTATGGTATTATCTCACCGTAAAAATAGTCAGCATATTATTATTATTATTATTATTATTATTATTATTATTATTATTATTATTATTATTATTATTATTATTATTATTATTATTATTATTATTATTACATCGTTATGCTCAACTGAGGAGCACGCTTGAACATATTGAGCTAATGATTTTGCTTTCTTCTTTTCCCAAAATCTCTTCATCCTCTCGCTGAAATTCTTACGTTCTTCTGTACAGGTTTTATTAGTTCTAGCTATTGGCTCCGCGAAACAGTGATTATTAATCAGTGTTCTGAAAGCAGATCGGTTCTTTACAGTTTCCTGGTTGATGTTGATTTCCTGAAGATCTCATTCTATTTCATTCTTGACTTTCAGTGTAAGGACAAGATTTAGACTTCTTTCGATCAATTTATCATTGTTCAATCTGCCTCTGTGGATCAGCGGTAGAGTGTCGGCCTCCGGATCCCAAGATAGCGGGTTCAAACCCGGCAGAGGTAGTCGGATTTTTGAAGGGTGGAAAAAAGTCCATTCGACACTCCATGTCGTGCGACAGCGGCATGTAAAAGATCTCTGGTGACACATTTGGTATTTACCCGACAAAATTCATTAAATCTCAGCCATAGACGCCCAAGAGAGTTTCGGTTTACTCGGTCGGCCATCTAGTGGGGGCCTAGAGTAAAACGGAACGTCGAAATTGACGAGCAGACAGCCAGATGGCATCAAATTGAAATGTCTGCACACGGTAGCTGAGGCCATACGATTATTATTATTATTATTATCTGAGAATGTGACCATAGAATTTCAACCTCCTTTTCCTGATAGTGTCTTGAGATTTTTTCAGTATAGAAATAAATTTCATGAGATTTCCTTTTCGTCCATACTCCCTCTGTGCAGACTGGGCCGAAAATTTTCCATAAACTTTTTCTGTATTGCTTTTCTATATCTTTAATGAGTGATCTACCGCCACTGATTAAGGTTTCCGGTGCGTATAATGCTTCAGGTTTTATTACTGTATTATTATGTCTTAATCTTCTTTTCCGAGATAATGATTTTTTGTTATATGTGCTCCAAGTGATTCGATATGCTACCTGTAATTTAGTAATTATCTCCTTATTTGTTTCACGATTTAATCCAGAAGGTTGAATGATTTCTCCAACGTATCTGAATGTATTTACTAAGGAAATTTGTCCACATTTAGTCATCAATTATTATTATTATTATTATTATTATTATTATTATTAGCGAATTCTCCCAATATTGGAAGATGTTAAGCAAATAATCAATTCTTCTGTGCGTTCTTCTTGTTGTTACAATAGGATTTCATTCTTTCCGAGAAGGCTTGTTTACGTTCGAAGTTCGTTAAGCCACGGTGTTGAGTTCTCAAGTGAGGTTACATAATCTATTATCCTTTTTTGTCAATCGATTTTCTGGTAATCTAGTTAGATGACAGAGGAATTTCATTCGTTTTACCCTAATATCAATTGTAAGTTTGAGAAGTTTTCTTATGTTTTCATTGATTTCAAATTGTAACCGTCTTAGGTGTATCTTGCTCCTAAGAGTTTGTTAAAGATCTTCCCCTCTTATTTTTTGATTTCTTCAAGTTCTTGTTTTCTGCAGAGTACCAATGTTTCGCTTGCGTAAAGCCCTGTTGGTTTCATGACTGTGTTTTAATGCAGAATTCTCGTGTGTCTTGACATGTATTTTTTGTTGTAGATGTTTGGGACCAAACCTAATGATTTTTTAATTTTTTGGACGAGTTTCTTGAGAGATCTTTTCAAAGCCTGTCGGCTCGATAAATTCTCCGAGGTATTTAAAGTAAAGGACCCTGTCAACTGTACCATATTCTGTTGTAAGTCTCTTGATACATGTCTTTGAACATACGAATTTAGTTTTCTCGAATGATATCTGTAGTCCCACCTTTTCTCCACTTTGTTTAAGTATCCTCACCACTGTCCGGCTCCATGGCTAAATGGTTAGCGTTCTGGCCTTTGGTCACAGGGGACCCGAGTTTGGCTCCGGCAGGGTCTGGAATTTTAACCATAATTGGTTAATTTCGCTGACACGGGGGCTAGGTGTAAGTGTCGTCTTCATCATCACCTCATCCTCATAACGACGCGCAGGTTGCTTACGGGTGTCAAATCAAAAGACCTGCACCTGGCGAGCCGAACTTGTCCTCTGACACTCCCAGCACTAAAAGCAATCACTTTTCCTCACCTCTGTTAGTATCGCCAGATCATCAGCAAAAACAAGGTATTATTATTATTATTATTATTATTATTATTATTATTATTATTATTATTTGCTAGTTGTTTTACGTCGCACCGACACAGATAGGTCTTACGGCGACGATGGGACAGAAAAGGGCTAGGAGTGGGAAGGAAGCGGCCGTGGCCTTAATTAAGGTACAGCCCCAGCATTTGCCTGGTGTGAAAATGGGAAACCACGGAAAACCATTTTCAGGGCTGCCGACAGTGGGGTTCGAACCTACTATCTCCTGAATACTGGATACTGGCCGCACTTAAGCGACTGCAGCTATCGAGCTCGGTGTTATTGTTATTATTATTATTATTATTATTATTATTATTATTATTATTATTATTATTATTATTATTCTTGTTTTCGAATAGGTCTACTATGGACCACGTTAAGTATCATTCATTTACGGTTCTTCCTCTTTCGATCGGCCCAGTACTTCTTCATCCTTTCGGAGTGGGCTTCTTTACGTTCTCGTGACCAGTTGTTGCCGGAATTACTAATATGTTTTCTTGTAATACGGTATGAATTTCTGTTGTACAGCTATCATTCTTATTCAATGGTGTGTGTTTAGTCCTCAGCCCGAAGGCTGGTTGGATACTCAACAGCTCCGACATCAGCTGTCATAGATGGCCTAGGCATCACTGAAGAGGCGTACTAGGGAAATGAGGAATGAGGTAGTTCCCCGTCGCTTTCCTCTTATTCAATGAATGCGGGGAAAATGGAATATAAGATAACCTCTGCAGATTAGGTTATGACAGTAAACATATTGCGAAAATTATGTTAAAGATGACCCCATTAATATTTTCCCCATGTAAATGGTTGTTTATTGCGCGTTTCTCTTCTTTTTAAGAATATATCCAAGATCCACAACTGCTGTTTGACTTTCTTCCATGTTAAAACAAAATGCCACCAAATCTTGCCAAAATTGTTCAAATCTTGAGCAATGTTGAATAATTTTTGACATGATTTGACAACTTTTCTTATGAAGAATTGAAATGAAAGAAAAACCTGATGGTGTACAACAGGCATTATAAAAGATGTAAGGTGTCTTTGTTTCCACTTGAAATTCTTGAACCAGGCTTGCTTTGGGATGGTGGCCTGAATCCTAACACGCTCATATTGGTGAATACTTGTAAGGGAAATCCCCTTAAACTTACAGACGTTTCTCTATAGAAATGGTTGCGCATGATGTGCTGTTTTGTGTGTGTGTGCTCTCGCGGAAGGAGGAGGGGAGTAAGGTAGTGGGACCGGTCTGAATGACCTCTGGGCCGTGCTGGAATGTGTCCAGGGGGCCTTGGAACAGCAAGTGTGTTTCTGTTTTGCTCCTTGTTCAGCAGGCCAGCCTGGCACCTGTAAATGTTCTATACACCTGGCAAACTTCCTTCTGATGCACTGACCACTCATGAGAACTGATTCAACCAGAGCTGGACAGAAGATTTAAATTCTTTTTTTTTTTGTAGAAACACCCACACATGCTTCTTGCCAAACAGCTCGATTCCTTCCAGAATAGGTAGCAGCCATCCCACTCGCTTAAGGTGCGGCTCTATATCCCTGCATCTGAAATCAAATCGATGGAGGTATGGCAAGTTTCCTTCATATAAAAACAGCCAGCCCTGTTCTTTCTACACAACAGGAAATAAACACTTTCTTCCTTCCCATTTAATGCTTATAGTTTTTATAATATAACTATTTAAAATAGTTTATTTGAATCCGCCTTGATCATTACACTCATTAAATGAAATAAAAACTATTTATTACACCAAACATGTTTCGGGAAGTCTCAACCATTCCCTTCATCAGTGGTCAGATCAAAAAATAAAATAATATGACACAATCTTTGGTTTTTACAATTTTATTTTAATTTATTTTATTTTATTTTATTTTATTTTATTTTACTTTATTTTATTCCTTGATCTGACCACTGATGAAGGGAATGGTTGAGACTTCCTGAAACATGTTTGGTTTAATAAATAGTTTTTCTTTAATTTAATGAGTGTATTGATCAAGGCGGATTCAAATAAACGATTTTAAATAGTTATATTATACATTCAGACCAGTCAATACGGACCAGGCACAATATTAACCTATCGTGGTTAAGTTTATTAACAGTGTTTATAGTTTGGCATAAAGTTATGATTTGTCTTTCTTTATGGGGGAAGTATTCATTTCAGTGTCGATATACGGTAGTTAAAATAGCCTGCAAGTTCTTTTGGTCTGTAAAGCACTAAGTATTAATTTATGAACCACTACTAAACACCTGAAAAAAACAATTTAGTATGAAGTGAATGGCAAATTTCGTTCCCTAAGAACATCTTCACATTTTAAAATGATTTGAAATAATCTCAGGATGTTCTACAGATTATTAATTAATTACATGGTGTATTATTTAAATCAATACAAGGCATTTATGCTGACAATTGGATTACAGTGGGAACTGATGGTAGAACGAGTTCTTGGTTCAAGGTTTTTATAGGGTTTTTTCTTTGCTATTTGCTTTGCGTCGCACCGACACAGATAGGTCTTATGGTGACGATGGGATAGGAAAGGTCTAGGAATGGGAAGGAAGCGGCCGTGGTCTGAATTAAGGTACAGCCCCAGCATTTGCCTGGTGTGAAAATAGGAAACCACGGAAAACCATCTTCAGGGCTGCCGACAGTGGGGTTCGAATCCACTATCTTCCGGATACAAGCTCACAGCTGCGCGCTCCTAACCGCACGACCAACTCGCCCGGTCTTATAGGGTTTGGACAAGGCTGTACTCTTTCACCTTTGTTGTTCATTGTTTACATGGATCTTCTACTGAAAGGTGTGAAGTGGCAGGGAGGGATTCGGTCAAGTGGAAATGTGTTAGCAGTTTAGTATATGCCGACAACTTTTGTGTTAACGACAGATTGTACCGAAAGCCTAGGATTTGAAAATAGATGCTATGAGTATGGTATGAATTACAGCTTTCCAAGACTAAATTGATCTCAATAGGTAAGAAAACTAAGAGAAATGAATGCCAGATTGGTGATACAAAGCTGGAACAGGTAGATCATTTTTCAAGTATTTAGGATGTGTGTTCTCCCAGGATTGTAATATAGTGAGATTGAATCAAGGTGCAGTAAAGCTAATGCAGTGAGCTCGCAGATGCGATCAACAGTATTCTGTAAGAAGGAAGTCAGCTCCCGGATGAAACTATGTTTACATCGGTCTGTTTTCAGACTAACTTTGCTTTACGGGAGCGAAATCTGGGTGGACTCAGGGTATCTTATTCATAAGTTAGAAGTAACAGGCATGATTGTAGCGAAAATAGTAGATGATAAAAACATATGGGAACAATGGCAAGAGAGTACTTGGAATGAGGAGATAAAGGCTAAGTTAGGAAAGAACTCGGTGGATGAAGTTGTACGCATAAACCGGCTTCAAGTGTTTAGGATGTGTGTTCTCCCAGGATTGTAATATAGTGAGATTGAATCAAGGTGCAGTAAAGCTAATGCATGTGAGGCGAATGGAGAAGGATAGGTTACATAGGAGATAGGACTCTGTTATGGAGGGTAAGAGAGGTAGAGGAAGACCAAGACGAAGATGGCTAGACTCAGTTTCTACCGATTTAAAGATAAGAGGTGTAGAACTAAATGAGGCCACGGTACCAGTTACAAATAGAAGATTGAGCGGCAGCCTTTAGTAAATTCACAGAGGCTTACAGACAGAACGCTGAAGGATATAACAGTCTAATTTTTTTTTCTAGGGGCTTTACGTCGCACCGACACAGATAGGTCTTATGGCGACGATGGGATGGGAAAGGCCTAGGAGTTGGAAGGAAGCGGCCGTGGCCTTATTTAAGGTACAGCCCCAGCATTTGCCTGGTGTGAAAATGGGAAACCACGGAAAACCATTTTCAGGGCTGCCGATAGTGGGATTCGAACCTACTATCTCCCGGATGCAAGCTCACAGCCGCGCGCCTCTACGCGCACGGCCAACTCGCCCGGTAGTCTAAAATTTAACAGTCTATAATTAAAATGTATGTATGTTTATTGCGAATTTAAAGCCATTGGCAGGTTCGATCCTGGCTCAGTCCAGTGGTGTTTGAAGGTGCGCAAATACGTCAGCCTCATATCGGTAGATTTACTGACACGTAAAAGAACTCCTACGGAACTAAATTGCGGCACCTCGGCGTCTCCGAAAAGCGTAAAAACGTATTTATTGATTCGTTAAGCCAATAACATTATGAGTTTATTATTATTAATTTAAAGCAAATATTTTACGACATACGACCTATATTTCCTTGACAACATCTACTATATGTAAATATGCGTAGTGACTCAAGAATGCACTTTCTAATGTGCGTGAGACGTTTGGGACGGTCAGTTAAAGGAGAATTTGTTGGTTTACATGAATAGCAGAGATTCTTCGAATATCAAATAAGTCTTTTACATAACGTTGGTAGTAAATTAGATTGTGGGGTGAGAGCCTGACTATGAAATGCAATTCTCTGCTATACAACACGCATTGATTACAGACCTGGGCAATCTTTGTACTGTGGCCGTCAATTTCAAAACTAAGTGAAGTGAAGTGAACAACAAAGTGGAAAGGTGAAGTTTCTAGCTACGAAAGAAAATGCAGTGTAGTGGTGTATAATGACACAAAAGTTCGACAATTTTAAATTTGTGTGGAAAGCATCGAAGAAAGAGGGAGAAGGAGAATTAATACATTTGAAGATACAAGACTGGGACAGCAACCCCAAAGGAATATTTAAAATCATCTTCGTTTAATTTTGGCTCAACATCATCTTAAAAATCTAAAATATAATAATAGTTGTCTTGATTAAGCCTACATTTTTAATTTTTAAGAAAAAACAGTTTTCCTCATACCGGGACATCCTTTACTGCATGGGATAATCGAAAACAAAATAATCGAATAGTGAATATTTGTCTATTCGATTATTTTTTCGATTATTCATTCGGAACTGCATTCGAATGAATGAGGCAATTGCATGCTGGACGCTTTCGAAATAATCAAATGAAAAGTGATTCACTCATTGATTGATTCATGGCGCATTCGAATATTCTATGCGATACAAGTGAATGGTATTTCAAACTCATTCGATTATTTATTCGATTATTTAAATAATCGGATGGAGGTCATTCAAACATTAAAAGTATTCTATTAGCCCGTCACTAGTTCCAGGTCTGTAGATAATTAGAGATTATTCCGATTCTGTATCCGTCCCAAACGTGCTGTGAAATAGACCTGAATGGTATGCATTTAGGCGGGATGGTCCCAAATGGTACGCCTTTACAGTAGACGGGATCGTCGCAAACGTCCAGCACTGATTCTACGACTTCATAAGAAGATTAGGATTTTCTGTAAGCTTCGTCGTTGCCAAAGGTCTCCTAGCAGAGAACGGAATCACACAAAGGAGACTCCTGCGTTGTCATAATCATAAACCGTGATGTGCTTTTTGTGATCACTAGAGCCCGGATTTTTGTGCATTAATAGGTTAGAGTGCAAAATTACTGAAGCAAGTAGCAAGTATAGTCTACCTGCACAACGACTATGCTATGGGGTTTGTATTAACATTAGGGGTACGGCTCATCAGAACCCCTATAATTTATGTTACTCTTGCTACAGTACGGAAGGGCGGGTAGCCGACACTTCCTACTAACCAAATTAGTTTGCAATCTAACCTGTTACTGCATAAAAATCCGGGCTTTGGTGATCACCAGTTATGACAGCGTAACTGCTTTTGTTTGAGATCGCCTCTCATCTTATGTCGTACTCTGCAAGATGGTTATCCCTGCACCAAGAGTGGTTAACATTATTCAAGTAAAGCACAGGAAGTTGGAAAGTCTCGGCTACACACTAAATATACTAGAATAGCTTAATTTTTTCACAAGCGAAACAGACCTAAAAGTTGTCTTTGGTTGAGAGGGGTAAACAGATAAATCGTCTGACCAATTTCTCTTGATTCATACTTTGAATGTGTCCGTGAAAGGTCAATATTCTTTTCCTATTCGTCATATTTTTTTCCCCATGGTTTTGAAGAATTCCTGGTTCTATCTCAACTGGAAAGTATGTTGATCATTTTGCGACTTTTTTCGATCCAATATTTTTCGAAGGACTTTTCTTTCTCTATTTTCAAGGTCTGAGTCTGCCACCCTTGTGAGTGTTTCTGCTCCATAAAGCAACTCCGTTGTAACCACTGTGCAGTGATGGCTTAATTTGGCTTCAATGGAGACTTGTATGTGTCACGGCATAGTCCGAAGGCCATCCTCATCCTCCTCACTCTGTCCTTCAATGCCTCCGTTTCATTTACGTTCGGAGTGAGAATATTATTATTATTATTATTATTATTATTATTGTCCGCTTGTGTGGTGCAGTGGTTAGTGTGACTAACTGCCACTCCCGGAGACCCGGGTTCGATTACCGGCTCTGCCACGAAATTTCAAATGTGGTACGAGGAGCTGGAACGGGGTCCACTCAGCCTCGGGAGGTCAGCTGAGTAGAAACGGGTTCGATTCCCACCTCAGCCATCCTCGAGGTGGTTTTCCGTGGCTTGCCACTTCTCCTCCAGGCAAAAGCCGGGATTGTACCTAACTTAAGGCCACGGCCGCTTCCTTCGCTCTTCCTTGTCTATCCCTTCCAATCTTCCCATCTCCCCACAAGTGTCCCTGTTCAGCATAGATCACCTGACCGTGTTTGCTAGAGTTCATGCTCGTCCCTAGCTTTCCGCTTGGATGCCTGATCTCAGGGTAAGCGCTGTTTCTTCGATTATTTTGGTTTTTAAAATGTAATTTAAATGTGAAAATTTACCTTCTCTATGCAGGAGTTTCCCTTTGAATCTAACTTCCTTAGCTAATTTTGCGCTAAATAACTTAGCTATCAGTTAAGGTAAAGAATATCTTTGTTTGGAGACAATACCTTTGTATTAACTTGTAATCATCCTCGGGTTTGCCTCCCATTAAATCTGTGTAACCTAACCTATGTGACTGCAGTCCTACTACTCCAATGTGAAGTGTTTCGGGGATGTCGCAGAGTGCAGTAATCTCTTTGTTAGTGTAAGAAATTTTAATTACGTTTTGTTTGTGTAGAATGAGACTAGCCCTGAGGCGGTAGAGGTGGGATCTCTCGCTGAGTCCGACGGAAAAACCAACCCTGGAGGGTAAACAGATTAAGAAAAAAGAAAGAAAGAAAGAAAGAAAGAAAGAAAGAAAGAAAGAAAGAAAGAAAGAAAGATTATTATTACTGTATTATTATTATTATTATTATTATTATTATTATTATTATTATTATTATTATTATTATTATTATTATTATTATTATTATTATTATTATTATTATTTACATTTACAAGGAAAAAACCTCCGTGGTTCAGGCGGCAGCACGCCGGCCTCTCACCGCCGGGTTCCGTGGTTCAAATCCCGGTAACTCCATGTGAGATTTGCACTGGACAAAGCGGAGGCGGGACAGGCTTTTCTCCGGGTAGTCCGGTTTTCCCTGTCATATTTCATTCTAAAACACTCTCCAATATCATTTCATTGTATCTGCCATTCATTAATCATGCCCCAGAGGAGTGTGACAGACTTCAGCAGCTGGCACCTGTCCTCGCCGCTGGATGGGGCTTCATTCATTCCACTCCTGAGCCGGTCGAATGATTGGAAACAGGCTGTGGAATTACATTCACATTTCGATTGTTGTGCACACTGTTTATCTCTACGTGGTATATGCTACGTACTGGCAACATTTGAGAGACTAGATGTTTATTACCGACTGTAACCCCAGAATCACTCATTATTTTCACCATTTCTTTTTAAATACAACTTTCTCCTACTGGACTTGCTCCCAAGGGCGAAATATACAGTAAAACAAGAGAAAAACTTATTTAGGAGACTTGATTACATAATGGTTGTTTAGTAAAATGAAATGGCGTATGGCTTTTAGTGCCGGGAGTGTCCGAGGACATGTTCGGCTCGCCAGGTGCAGGTCTTTTGATTTGACACCCGTAGGCGACCTGCGCGTCATGATGAGGATGAAATGATGATGAAGGCAACACATACACCCAGCCTCCGTGCCAGGGAAATTAACCAATGATGGTTAAAATTCCCGACCCTGCCGGGAATCGATCCCGGGACCCCTGTGACCAAAAGCCAGCACGCTGACCATTTAGCCATGGAGCCGGACGGTTGTTTAGTATATTACACATATGTGGTTTCAATTAAAAGTTTGGGAGATATGTTTTTTTCTAGGATTTGGATTGAACTATATTCGGGGAAAAGTTCTTATGTTTTAAAGCAGGATCTAAAAGAAGATTTGAATATATTCGTGTCCTTTTTTAATGTCCGCACCAGACATAATTTAGAGAGACCTTGATGATCACAGTGCAAAATACTCGTCTGCGTGACCTTGTTTGGCGATTGACCTTGTACTGTGACTTCCAGGGTCAACCAGACGTGTTGACATTTTTAAGACTAACAACAAACCTGTAAACAACCTCGCGCTGTCACAATGAAATCTCCAAGACATGCTGACATTACTCCGTCCGTACCTCCCGTGGACTTCTTCAACAATAAGCAAGACACACGTCTCAAGTTTCGAGAAGACATTCCTCTCTAGAATGCGCCTGCTGCTATCCACATTGCATCCACTTACTTAAGGCAGGTTCCTTTCACTTCTCTCTTGAAATTTGTTTTATTTTGATACCAACGATAAAAGGTTTACAAATCCAAGACTACAGAGTCATTCATTTAACTATTCTTCGCTAGTTTCTTCCTCCCATTACCCTTCAACATATTGTTCACAGTTCTTCATTATCTTGAAATAAACATCGCGAAAGACTGATAATCTCGTTATAACCTTAAAACATCAATAATAATACAAGACGCAATATACTGTATTTTGAGTTTATGCTGCGTGAAAGGGGCGAAGTGAACGGAAATTACATTTCGTGAAGAAATTATTATTCATCGCCATAAGACCTGTCTGTGGCGGTGCGACGTAAAGCCACTTGCACAAAAAATTTTATTATTAATTCCACTATCCGTTTAAATTCCAGGGTTGTTTCGCCCCCGCCCCGGATTGAGGAAGGATCCCATCTCTACCACCTCAAGGGCAGTGTCCCAGAGCGTGAGACATTTGGTTAGGAATATAACTGGGGAGAAAGACCAGTACCTCGCCCTGCTATCCTGAACAGGCGCCTTGTGCGGGATAGAAGAGGGAAGGAAGCGGCCATGGCTTTAAGTTAGGTACCATCCCGGCATTTCCCTGAAGGAGAAGTGGGAATCCGCGCAAGACTATTTCGAGGACGGTGAGGTGGGAACCCCCTCTACCCAGCTGACCTCCCGAGGCTGAGTGGACCCCGTTCTAGTCCTCATACCTCTTCTCAAATTTCGTGGCAGAGCCGGGAATGGAATTCGGGCCTCTGGGGGTGGCAGCTAATCACACTAACCACTACACCACAAAGGCGTACATTGTTCTTCTTCTTCTTCTTTCTTCGTTATGCCCTTTCAAAGAACGCCTTGAGTTTATGCCACGTGAAAGAGTAAAAGTGAAGGGAAACTACATTTCGTGATTAAATTATTATTATTATTATTATTGTTGTTGTTTGAGTCATCAGTCCATAGACTGGTTTGATGCAGCTCTCCATGCCACCCTATCCTGTGCTAACCTTTTCATTTCTACGTAACTATTGCATCCTACATCTGCTCTAATCTGTTTGTCATATTCATACCTTGGTCTACCCCTACCGTTCTTGCCACCTACACTTCCTTCAAAAACCAACTGAACAAGTCCTGGGTGTCTTAAGATGTGTCCTATCATTCTATCTCTTCTTCTCGTCAAATTTAGCCAAATCGATCTCCTCTCACCAATTCGATTCAGTATCTCTTCATTCGTGATTCGATCTATCCATCTCACCTTCAGCATTCTTCTATAACACCACATTTCAAAAGCTTCTATTCTCTTTCTTTCTGAGCTAGTTATCGTCCATGTTTCACTTCCATACAATGCCACGCTCCACACAAAAGTCTTCAAAAACATCTTTCTAATTCCGATATCAATATTTGAAGTGAGCAAATTTCTTTTCTTAAGAAAGCTCTTCCTTGCTTGTGCTAGTCTGCATTTTATGTCCTCCTTACTTCTGCCATCGTTGGTTATTTTACTACCCAAGTAACAATATTCATCTACTTCCTTTAAGACTTCGTTTCCTAATCTAATATTTCCTATATCACCTGCCTTCGTTCGACTGCACTCCATTACTTTTGTTTTGGACTTACTTATTTTCATCTTGTACTCCTTACCTAAGACTTCATCCATACCATTCAGCAACTTCTCGAGATCTTCTGCAGTCTCAGATAAAATAACAATATCATCGGCAAATCTCAAGGTTTTGATTTCCTCTCCTTGGACTGTGATTCCCTTTCCAAATTTCTCTTTGATTTCCTTTACTGCCTGTTCTATGTAAACATTGAAAAGGAGAGGGGACAAACTGCAGCCTTGCCTCACTCCTTTCTGGATTGCTGCTTCTTTTTCAAAGCCCTCGATTCTTATCACTGCAGACTGATTTTTATACAGGTTGTAGATAATTCTTCGTTCTCGGTATCTGATCCCTATCATCTTCAGAATCATAAATAGCCTGGTCGAATCAACATTATCGAATGCCTTTTCTAGATCTACAAATGCCATGTACGTGGGCTTGTCCTTCTTGATTCGATCCTCTAAGATCAGACGTAAAGTCAGGATTGCTTCACGTGTTCCTACATTTCTTCTGAAGCCAAATTGATCTTCCCCCAACTCAGCTTCAACTTGTTTTTCCATTCTTCTGTAAATAATACGTGTTAAAATTTTGCAGGCATGAGATACTAAACTAATAGTGCGGTAGTTTTCACACCTGTCAACACCGGCTTTCTTGGGAATAGGTATAACAACATTCTGCCGAAAATCGGATGGGACTTCTCCTGTCTCATACATCTTGCACACTAAATGAAATAACCTTACCATGCTGGTTTCTCCTAAGGCAGTCAGTAATTCAGAGGGAATATCATCAATTCCAGGTGCCTTGTTCCTATTTAGGTCACTCACAGCTCTGTTAAACTCTGACCTCAAAATTGGGTCTCCCATTTCATCAGCATTAACAGCCTCTTCATGTTCCAGAACGAAATTATCTACATAGTTACCTTGATACAACTGTTGGATATGCTCCTGCCATCTTTCTGCTTTGTCTTCTTTCCCTAGAAGTGGCTTTCCATCTGAGCTCCTAATATTCATGCACCTAGATTTCCTTTCCCCAAAGGTTTCCTTGATTTTCCTGTATGCAGCATCTACCTTTCCCAGGACCATACAGCCTTCGACATCCTTGCACTTCTCCTTCAGCCATTCTTCCTTAGCTACCTTGCACTTTCTATCCACTTGATTCTTTAATCGCCTGTATTCTTTTCTGCCCTCTTCATTTCTAGCATTCTTGTATTTTCGTCGTTCATCAATCAGGTCTAGTATCTCCTGAGTTATCCACTGATTCTTAGTTGATCTTTTCTTCCTTCCTAACATTTCTTCAGCAGCCCTACTGACTTCATTTTTCATGACTCTCCACTCTTCCTCTACTGTGTTTCTTTCGGCCTTTTCATTTAGTCCTTGTGCAACATGTTCCTTGAAACGATCCATCACACTCTTTTCTTTCAACTTGTCTAGATCCCATCTTTTTGCATTCTTTCCTTTCTTCAATTTCTTCAACTTCAGATGGCATTTCATGACCAACAAATTGTGGTCAGAGTCCACGTCTGCTCCTGGGAAAGTTTTGCAATCCAACACCTGGTTTCTGAATCTCTGCCTAATCATAATGAAGTCTATTTGATACCTTCCAGTGTCTCCAGGTCTCGTCCACGTATACAGCCGTCGTTTGTGGTGTTTGAACCAAGTATTGGCGAGGACTAAATTATGGTCAGTGCAGAATTCAACCAGCCGACTTCCTCTTTCGTTCCTTTGTCCCAATCCAAATTCTCCTACTGTGCTACCTTCTCTTCCTTGGCCTACCACTGCGTTCCAGTCTCCCATCACAATTAGATTCTCGTCACCTTTTACATATTGTATTAAATCTTCTATCTCCTCATATATTCTTTCAATTTCTTCATCATGCGCTGAACTAGTAGGCATATAGACCTGCACTATTGTGGTGGGCATTGGTTTGGTGTCTATCTTGGCGACAATAATTCTTTCACTATGCTGGTCGTAGTAGCTTATCCGCTGCCCTATTTTCTTATTCATTATTAAACCAACTCCTGCATTACCCCTGTTTGATTTCGTGTTGATAATTCGGTAGTCGCCTGACCAAAAATCCTGTTCTTCCTGCCAACGTACTTCACTTATACCAACTACATCTAACTTTAGCCTATCCATCTCCCTTTTCAGATTCTCTAACCTACCACAACGATTCAAACTCCTAACATTCCACGCTCCGACTCGCAGAATGTCAGTATCCATCTTCCTGATGATCGCCCCCTCTCGTGTAGTCCCCACCCGGAGATCCGAATGGGGGACTAGTTTACCTCCGGAATATTTTACCCGGGAGGAAGCCATCATCAGTACATCTTTCATACAGAGAGAGCTGCATGTCCTCGGGAGGTGGTTACGGCTGTAGTTTCCCGTTGCTTTCAGCCGTGTAGCAGTATCAACACAGCTAAGCCATGTTGAGTATTATTACAAGGCCGTATCAGTCAATCATCTAGACTGCCGCCCTTGCAACAACCGAAAGGCTGCTACCCCCCTTTCGATGAACCATTCGTTAGTCTGGTCTCTCAACAGATACCCATCCGATATGGTTGCACCTGCGGCTCGGCTATCTGCATCATTGGGACACGCAAGCCTCCCCACCGCGGCAAGGTCACATGGTTCGCAGAGGAGGATTATTATTACTTATTATTATTATTAGCGTATTCTCCCAATAATGGAAGACGTTAAGCAAACAACTCAATCAAGCTTTCTTTGGGTTCTTCTTGTTCTTCCAAGAGGCTTTCATTCTCTCTGAGAAGGCTTGTTTACGTTCTTCCAACCATTTCGGTCTGCACTGTTTTTGCTTTGGTTGCTCTGATGTAACTTCCCACTTGTTGACTTTGTGTCTGAAGGTGTCTCTTTCTAAAATGTCTGTTGCACATATGTTTGCGTTTTTGAGGTCCTTTCGAAGTTCGTCCAGCCAAGGTGTTGAATTCTTAAGGGAGCTAACATAATTTAATATTCTTTTTGACAGTCGATTTTCTGGTAATCTTGTGAGGTGTCCAAAGAATTTCATTCGTCTTTTCTTAATGTCAATTTCAATGTCTGAAACTTTTTCTGTTGTTTTGATTGATTGTAGCCTGTAACCATCTTGGGTATATCTTGCTCCTAGGATTTTCCTGATGATCTTCCTCTCTTGCTTTTTTATTTCTTCTAATTCTTGTTTACTGTTAAGTGACAATGTTTCACTTGCGTAAAGGACTGTTGGTTTTATGACTGTGTTGTAATGCCGAATTTTTGTCTGTCTTGACATGCATTTTTTGTTGTAGATGTCTTGAACTAACCCTAATGCCTTCTTGACTTTTTGGAGACGGTTTTGCTGTGAGATCTTCTCAAGGCCTGTCGGTTCGATGAATTCTCCGAGGTATTTAAAGTACGAGACCCGGTCGATTTTACCGTATTTTGTTCTCAGGCTCGTGATATCTGTCTTTGAACAGAAGAATTTGGTTTTCTCAAATGAAATCTGTAGTCCCACTTTTTATGCAGATTCCTTAAGTATCTCAAGCTGCTTGATGGCAGTCTCCTCATCCTCTGTTAAAATCGCCAGATCGTCCGCAAATGCGAGGTATGGTACGTAGAGGTTGTTTTTGGGAAAGCCCAATCGGATCGGTTTCCAAGATTCACGTTTCTTGAGTTCCTTCTCCCATTCTTCCATAACCTTGTCTAGGACGACGTTGAACAGAATAGGAGAGAGTCCATCACCTTGTCTCACACCTGTTTGAATGTCGAAGGGTTCTGAAATTTCTCCCATAAATTTCACTTTAGATTTTGTGCCCGTTAGTGTTTGTTTTATGAGTTCTAGGGTTTTGGGATCTAGTCCTCTCTCTTCTAGAATTTGGAATAGTGAGGGTCTGTCTATCGAATCATATGCCTTTTTAAAATCTACAAATGTGCATACTGTAGGCTTGTGTTATTATTATTATTATTATTATTATTATTATTATTATTATTATTATTATTATTAATTTCATTATCCTTTTAAATTCCAGGGTTGTTTCGCCCCCATCCCGGATTCAGGAAGGATCCCATCTCTACCACCTCAAGAGCCAGTGTCCCGGAGCGTGAGACATTTGGTTGGGGATACAACTGGGAAGAAAGACCAGTACCTCGCCATGCTATCCTGAACAGGCGCCTTGTAGGGGATGGAAGAGGGAAGGAAGCGGTCGTGGCCTTAAGTTAGGAGAAGTGGGAAACCACGGAAAACCACTTCGAGGACGGTGAGGTGGGAACCCCCTCTACTCAGCTGACCTCCCGAGGCTGAGTGGACCCCGTTCTAGTCCTCATACCACTTCTCAAATTTCGTGGCAGAGCCGGGAATGGAATTCGGGCCTCTGGGCGTGGCAGCTAATCACACTAACCACTACACCACAGAGACAGGCATTGTTTTTCTTCTTCTTCTTCTTTCTTCGTTATGCCCATTCAAAGAGCGCCTTTGAACTTGTTCGTTGGCCTGATCGTTTTAGCCTTCTTATTCTCCCAAAATCTCTTCATGAATGCACTGTGTTGCATCTTGTGTTCTGCGGACCACCTCCTACCAATCTTCTTTTCAGGTTTCTCCGCGAATTTGTGCTTGGCTACTATTGTACTAATGACTCCATGATATTATTATTATTATTATTATTATTATTATTATTATTATTATTATTATTATTATTATTATTATTACAATCATCGTATATGTGGCTACCATTGTTTCCCGATACGTAGTTGAGGACGAGGTGCGATGAAATTATATGGCGTGTTTTTACGGCCGGATGCCCTTCCTGAAGCCAACCTTACTTGAGGAGCTGATGAATATGAAATGAATAATAGTGAATGAAACTGAGAAAAGAAAGTGCAAGGAATCGACTGTGGTCAATGGATAGGAAATAACCCGCTATTTGCTTTGAAGTGAAAATGATAAACCACAGAAAACAATTCTCAGGACAGCCGATATTGGGGTTGGAACACTTTCGTCTCCCGGATGCGGAGCTTGGCTCCATAGCGACCATTCCGTTCGATTATTCTTATTATTATTATTATTATTATTATTATTTTCACAGAACATAAAATCTAAATATATAATGTTTGGAAATGTATGCCATGAAAGTATCGATCCAAACAATATCATTCAAGATTTGTGATGACCGCTCATTGAAGTCTCCGGAATCTGTTGTAACCCTTCATTGAAGTCTCCACAGTTTCTTTTCAGCAAAATATTTTATGAGTGTGGCGGTGATTATCATTCTATAGAGAGAGAAAAGAGGAAAATTGCCTGTCCCTCTTAATAGCAATGGAAAGGGCCATGAAAGGCACAGAAATTAAAGAAGCACTAAGCATCACAAACACAGCCTTGTCTGAATTAGAAGAGGAAAATGTGCTATGTGTTCGGATAGGAAGATAATACCAAGTCATAGCCAGCTCAATAGGTAGTTTCAGCCTTATACATCTTACAGTTCCAATGGGGTGACGTCACAGTTTTGGTGCATCAACTTGGAAGCAAAATTCTTGTTTACATGATAGCATGATGATGTTATTTTAGCATTATTAAAGGGGTTCGTTGTTGTTTTCTAGTGATAATATTATGAAAAACCACCAGTAAAAGTGTTCTTTCTGGAGTGTAAGTGTTTGCTACTATAGTGCTGCAATTTAAGCAGCCCGATGTTAACAAAGCAAGCATTGTTAGGTTATGTAAACCCATTGAACTATCAAGAACTGTCTAACGTATTTTAACCTTCAGTATGTAATGATTATTATAATAATATGTTAGTCGAGCCTCCGTGGGTCAGGCGGCAATGTGCCGGTCTCTCACCGCTAGGTTCCGTGTTTCAAGTCCCTGTCACTCCATGTGGCATTTCTGCTGGAAAAAGCGCAGGCGGGACCAATATCATTTCATTTCATCTGCCAGTCATTAATCACTGCCCCAGAGGAGTACAGCAGGCTTCAGCAGCCGGCACGATTCCTATCGTCGCCGCTAGATGAGGGCTTCATTCATCCCATTCCCGACCTCTTGAAAGTGCTAGTATAGTTCAGGCGCCTCTTTAAGATTTGAGACGAACATGTAGTGTTACTGGTTGTACATCCAAGGTAGGGGTCATTTCAACATTTGCGTTTTCTAGTGATAAATGGGAGCGAGATAAATGGATTCACGCTACACACGGAGCTGATTTTGAACCTGGTAAATATAATTCGAGTTGTCACTGCAAAAAGATTACACGGTTCCCTGTATAATTTGCCCAGTGAAAAATAAAAATTAACTGACGATATTCTGCTAACATTTTTCTGGGCACACTTGTCACAAGTAACCCCGTATAAAAGAAAATCGCCAGAAGAAAGAAGAGAGTAAATACTGCAGAATGATGAAATGAACTTGAAGACATGGTGTGAAGGAGAAACAAATTATCAAATTATGATGACTCGTTGGGTAAGTTAACAAATATAAAATTACTTGAATTTTCAAACAAAATTGATGTCGACAAGGTATTGTGATCTTTCAGAAAGTGTGAGAAGGCGATCTGATGCAAAATTGTCTGACGAGCAAGGAAGATGAAGAAACACTGGAAAACTAGAAGGGCTGGCATGTATTTACAGTGGTCCTAGGAGGCCAAAACGGTATGTTAAATACATAAATACGCTTTATTCATGTCCCATTTGAATCTGACATTAAGCAATCACTCCCAAGTAACTGATAAAAAAAGATTGATACACATACCTAGCGTAAAGCTTAACTAGTAATTACAATCTGATTATAACGGTTTGAATGGTGAAATGTTATTGCACGAAAACAAGATAAGTAATCTACGAAAGGAAAGCAGGGCCACCTATAATCTGAGCTTGGCTAATTCGAGAAGTGGTGAGACAAAGTCTGAAGTACGGATACAGGCATATGCGTGTTAAGTTTCAGCTAATTGGCTAGCGAAAGTTAAAAAAAGGTGCTCGGTAATTTTGCAAACCGTCTACACATCAGGTTTAGCGGCAGCATTGATCGCTGGTCACACAAAACTGTCTACCTCAAGACTTCCGACTGTTTATTGCGATGAACATTAACTCACTAACGCAGAAATTGTTTGATCTTGAGGCAGAGATTATTTTCAAGACATTTTCCTTCTACCATATACCGTGAGTAGTTTATATTTAGCACAAATTTTATTAATGTTTAAGCATACAATATGATTAAAAAATACATAATATTAATGCCAAAATACATTGTATAATCATCTTAGTATTTCAGGAGTTTGTGGTAACTTTCGTACTTTGATCGTATCCAGTCCATCACGCGTGGTTTCTCTTTCTACTTCTTCGACTGCAATGCCATTTTCCTAGTCATCATCAGAACTAGAGCTATCACTTCACTTCATTCTTGCTTTCATTGCGAGAAATATAATCATCGTTAATTTCAAGCAAACACTGTATATCATCTACTCTAAATAATCGATGCGCTGGCATGTTCGCTTGTAAGTGTGAAAAGCCGAAGACCATACACTAGAAAATTTCAAAGTGCTTCACATTATTATCGATATTTTCATCAAAGAACATGACAAAGGGATGTCAGATCTCTACCTCACATATCTCTGGAGTTAAAACTAGCTCTGTATCGTGACGGCATTTCCAAATTGTGAGAACACGGAGCAGTTCTGTGAGTTCACACTAAGGTCATAAGTCTTATGATAGATGAAAGACAAATGAAAATTGGGAATCCGCGCAGATAGAGAACACAGTGTCCAAAAACACTCATCTTGTGCCCTATGTCTCAAAAATATATATTTGCAATATGATGATTCTGTTATGATCAACCATTGAAGTCTCCACAGCACGTAGCACTCACTCATTGAAGTCTCCACATTTAAACAAACAGAAATACGATAAAATAAATTAGTGCAGTTTACAGAAGACGAGCCGTTGTGTGCCAGTCGCTGATGGGTTGGATTTGTTACTGCAGGAATAATGACATCAAGCAGAGCACGCCTCGATTAACGATAGTCGGTCAGTTATTTTTACTGTGATAAGTTTTAGGTGCTTTCGATATTGTAGGCTATCTCATTTGGTATTCTGCGATATTAGAGCATTCGAGGCTCAGGTTTTCAACTCCGCACCACTTTTTTATGGTTTATTTTCCCTCCCTCATTCTCTGAGTGACCGTTCCTTCACATTCACCTTTCTTCTGCATATCCTAGTTATTTCAGGGGTCGCTGGAACCATCCAGCCTCATTTTCTTGGTTTTCGCCGGGGATTTGCGACCGAGTGTTCTTCCTGAATCTAATTATGCTCATTTAAGAAAGAAACGATTCATATTTTGCTACTGATTAGACCGCCGCCGTAGCGTACGGTTAGCGCTATTAGCTGCCGCCCTCGGAGGTCCGGGTTCGATTCGCCGTACTGCTGGAGATTTAAGAATATCAAGAGGGTTGCTATGTGGTTAAAATGCCACATGCGGCTCACCTCTAGCGGGGAATGTGCTTTAAATGAGCTGCATTACCAACAGTTACACAAAGAAGTAAGTTTAATCTTGCGTAAGTTTCGACTGACTGGGAAATTTAAAAATTATCTATGAAATTTCCCTTACCCTAATGCCTATTGCTCACGGTAAAATTTTCCTGCAAATGTATTGTAAAATAATTTAATTTTATAACATTACTGTTGCTCACATCAAGTTCAAGTTTTATAAAACCTTTGATAAAACTTTTCATAAAATAGGACATGTTCTATTCCATAAAATTAATTTTGCGAAACGGACCCATTAGCGAAGCTGGCATCCCGATGATGGTGGCGCTGCGACGTGAGAAAATTGTAAAGCTCGTTTGTAAACATAAACAACACTTCAAAATGGCAGGATTCGGCTAGACTACGGAAGCTGTTAGTGTTTGTATAAGGACAAAACGCCAATGTATCACAACAGAAATGCAAGAAGGGAGGCAGGAAACTCAATCGGCTGAACACACGCCAGGCTGATGTGAAGTTGAAGATAAATGGGCTTCAAACTCAATTCTTGGCAACACATACACATCTTAGTTCAGAATTTATTTCATAGATGCTTCCACGATTTTATAAAATAATTTTACCGTGAACAACAAAACTTGTTTTCGTCATATTTTTATAAAATTAGTTTACAACAGGAGCCTTCGTGGCTCAGACGGCAGCGCGCCGGTCTCTCACCGCATGGTTCTGTGATTCAAATTCCGATTACTCAATATGAGATTTGTGTTGGGCAAAGCGGAGGCGGGACAGGTTTTTCTCTGGGTACTCCGGTTTCCCTGTCATAATTCATTCCAGCAACACTCTCCAATATAGCTTCATTTCATCTGTCATTCATTAATCAGGCACCGGCAGCCGGCACAATTCCTAGCCTCGCCGCTAGATGGGGGTTTCATTCATTCCATTCCTGACCCGGTCGAATGACTGGAAACATGATGTGGATTTTCATTTTTCACTTCAGTTGTACAACAAATTTTATGAAACATTTTTACCTGGGCAACTAAGTATGAACTAACGAGGGACGTTCTATTATTAGTACCATATAACTATTAACAATATGTGTATAAATAAATACTTCCTCCGAATAAGGATGAAAACAAGAAATTTTTGAAAAGTGAGATTTCAGTGGACATAGTGTGCATCATGACGCCTCTATGATGTGTTGCCATCTTATGTCTTATATTTGCACTTCAAGTTGGCTTACAGCCTTCAGAACTTTGTTCCCGTGGTGTAAAGATGGAACATCAGACAGTGCTTGTGTTGATTCATCACCAGGTGTAATATACGAAGGCTTTAAGACGAAATCACATCTAAATTTTATAATATTTTCTTGGAATTTGTGTAGTTATTCTTATTATTACACTAATTATTATATTTGACATCATTTCTGTAACAAGTACATATACAGGATTTCTCTTATGTTATATACAAATGTTATCACTTTATTCTAATAGAAAATTAGCATCTGCCATAACATTGTTTAAAATACACAAAGAGATGCAATTTGCTTTACGTCGCACTGGCACAGATAGGTTTTTATACCGGCCGAGTTGACCACGCAGCTGTGAGCTTGCATTCTAGAGATAGTGGGTTCGAACCCCACTATCGCCAGCCCTGAAGATGGTTTTCCGTGGTTTTCCTACTTTCACACCAGGAAAATGCTAGGGTTGTATTAATTAAAGTAACGGTCGCTTATTTCGCACTCGTAGGCGTTTCCTATTCCATCGTCGCCCTAAGACTTATCTGTGTCAGTGCGACGTAAAGCAAATTTAAAAAAAAATGGTTCTTATGGCGACGATGGGATAGGAATATGCTAGAAGTGGAAAGGAAGCGACCGTAATAAAGGTAATGTAAATCATGCACATAATTACTTATTCGGATACATATATATATATATATATATATATATATATATAGAGAGAGAGAGAGAGAGAGAGAGAGAGAGAGAGAGCAGGTGAGAATGCAATCTAATTTGGTTATTAGGAAATATCTGTTACCTCCGGTAACAAGTGTAACATAAATTCTAGGGGTTCTGATGTGCAGTTTATGTTTATGCAAAACTCATAACATACCTGTTGTGTAGGGTGGACTACAGTATACTTGTTAGCGGTACTCGTTTTAGTAAGTTTCTATTTTAACCTATTAGGACATTATTACCAGCTGAGAGGCTTATTGTTCAACAGAGTGTTTGTGAGTGTGTATATATAATTTCATATCTTTTAGTAATTTTCGCGGCCTTGTTTCGAGGATTTTTAGGTCATTTTTCGACATCGAATAGATCATCAAAATCCTGGCCCTCTTCATATTTATAGCAAGTTTGCTTGCTTGAACTGTTTTGCCAGTCACTAAACCTGCTTTTACAGCTGTGTCTTTCGACATATACCTTAGAGCTATCGAACAACGTACAGAATGAAGATTACGGTCGAAATGAGGGTGAGAGTGTGACCTTGAGTGTGTGTGGGTCTCCATAAGGAAGGCGCGTCACGTAGAATGTTAACAGTTACCGATACAGACAGACCGCATTCTCTAGCCATACTTCCTTGTTCACACCTTGCAAAGCTCTTACCAGGAATCTCATTATCTGACAGAACGGAAGGTGGCAGTGCAACAGACATTGCTTAATAAAGAGACTGCGGACTTTTAGGCCCTAATATGTGAGAATGCAAACTAATTTGGTTATTAAGAAATATCTGCTAGCTCCGGTCTTCCATAACGTAACAAGTGCAACATTAATTCTAGGGGTTCTAATAGTCCGTACCCCTAATGTTTATGCAACACTCATAACAAATCTGTTGTGTAGGGTGGACTATACTAGTCCAGTCAAGATGTACATCCGTGCTTGCAAAAGGTCCGGTCGTTCTGAATTTTTTATATGTTGTTAGGACCTAAACCAATATTTAAAAACCAGATTTGCAATTTCCGAAGTACTGTGCGAGTGGCGGTGTAGCCAAAAAACCATGAAATTTTCGGATTTATTTCAGGTTTTGCTCAATATCTCAGTGAAGGAAGGGTTTTACCGGTATCGTTATCCTATATACATTTAAAGTAGACTAAATTTGCTACAATTTGAGACCAGAGGTAGATCTCTACAGCCATTAGTTCCCAAGATACAGTTCTTCGAAAAGAGGCAATTTTTTCCAAAAAGTTATTTTTTTCGAAATGGTCACTTATTTTGTGAAATACCTTCTAAAATACGCATCCCACGTCAATTATTATATGAAATGAAGTTGTAGTAAATTTAATTATCTTCCATTTGAGACCAGACTGGTACCTCCCACTCCTTTCAGTAAGTTTATATTTTAACCTATTAGGACTTTATTACCCGCTGAGAGGCTTATTATTCAACAAAGTGTTTATGAACCTCATTTTTACAACTGTCGCAGAACCATGATAGGTTGCAATTAGAAATTCAAATTCACACCATATTGAATAGAAAGAAACCACTGGCATCAAGGAAACCAGTACTTGAGGAACAGCAGATTAACTCAGGAGAAACTACTAGCACAAACACATTGGAAGTAAATACATTTTCACCTTAACAAATATGATCCACGCCTCAGATCAAGCAGTGGTAATAGATATGACAACAAAGAATCCATGGACGGTAGTGACCGAACTTGGACTATGGCCAATTTCGAAATGAGACATATCTTTACGAGGATGGCGGTGCATGGATTCCATCATCTTATCTGTAAAGCCACATCATTTCACGAACCAAACGCGGCGTGTGAATGTCAACTGTGCGGAAAGAGTTGCGAACGCTATCATCTGGAATTATGTGTTAAAAGATCAAAATCAATAAGCGAGTATGCAAATCAAACGAACTAAATATAATTGAATACTAATCTCTCTTACACTGTATGGCTATCTGGCTGCATTAAAATTGTATATTTATGAACGACGCCATCTACACCACTGTACACTAATAAACAACTCGGCCATCCTTGATCTTAAAAATTAAGTGTCGAGGAATTCTGATGGGCCGTTTTTTCGTAATGTAATAAAAAGACAGAAAATGAACTGAAAACATTTTCGTATTTGTTTACTTAATCTGAGACAGAGACGGTGTGCGAGGCAAATACTTTGAAGTGTACAGAAGAAATTATCATTTGAATTATACAGATTATACCAATTAAGAGCATAACAATTGGAACCAAGAAAAATAAAATAAACTGACATTGCTTGGGATTCGCAGAAAACTTATCGGTATTAGCTAAAAACATTCAACGAGCAAGAAATAATATAACAAGTCTAGAAAATATAGCACAAAAATAGGACTCCATGTATAATTTCAAAAGACTGAGATAATGGTAGCACACCCACTAGTAATGAACCACATAAGAACGTAAAAATAAAGAAACTATTTAAATACCTAGGAGAAACTATAAGATAAACCTTTGGCGAGAAACCTGCGTGACAAGAAAGAACTAATGAAGTGATAAAACATCAAAAATTAACATAGCCTACATACAATAAAAATGTCCACCGATCAAAACAAAATTAAAACATTACAAGACGGTGGTTCAAACAGGGGTGACATACGCAAGGGAAACTCCTTTTAAAGACACTCAGAGAAACAGAATTGATAAAATCCTCAAATTACCTATTAGCCTGACCATGGTCCATATTGACATAATTACTGTTATTAATTATGTAAAGGTCAATTTGCCAATACAATTCAAAATCTAGTATATATACTAACCCGCCAACAACGTAAAAATACATGAAATAGTTTTAAAATAAGGTCTTTTACATGCATGTGATTTTAATATGTAAGCTGAAGAAGGGAATTTTGATTCTCGAAACATGGACTTATTTGATGGTTAGTATATATACTAGATTTGGAATTTTATTGACAAGGCGGACCTTGACATAATTAATAACAGTAATAACAACAAATATATTTAAAGGACCGAGAAGAATAACTAGAGTGTGCATAAATAAAAAATATCAAAAAGATGGACAATGATGGTGTACAAAGAACTGGAGCCCATCACAGATACTGTGGGAAACTGGAGGATCTCTTTTCTATGGTTACATTATAAGGACAACAGAAACCAGATTACCAAGAAAAATTATAGAGAAACTCTGGAATCTGAAGCAACAAGAGGGATGGATTAAGGAAATTAGAGAGGATATGGACAAGCTAGAAATAACTGGACGATTTGTAAGACAAAGTAAAAAATTTAAAGAAACTGAAAAACATAAAAATAAGATTTAAACCAAAAATAGACAAACGGCACTCAGGGAGGAATGGCAGGACGACGAGTAACGACAGAAATTATCAGAACGAATGAAAAGATACTGGGCATTAAAACTCATTGAAGGAAATGACCAGAAAATGACTGACTGAAATGGTCCAATGAGGCCATAAAGACAGAAGTAGAAGAAGATCATATATAAAGCCCGGATGTTTATGCAGTAACAGGTTAGATTGCAAAATAATTTGGTTAGTAGGAAGTGCCGGCCACCCGCTCTTCCATACTGTAACAAAAGTAACATCAATTATAGGGGTTCAGATAGCCCTTACTCCTAATGTTTATGCAAACCCCCTAGCATAATCGTTGTGAAGGTAGACTATATTTGCTACTCGCCTCAGTAAGTTTTGCATTCTAACCTATTAATACAAAAAAATCCGGGCTCTTCATATCAATACCTGTTTTGTAAGTATACAAGTATTATTGTACAGCATGAGTTCGCTGACAGCTCGACACTGACCCTGAATTACCCGCAGTACTGTCAAACCCTGCTTTCCAAGCGTTCACTAAGCTGTGTAAGTCCCATGAACTCAGACTTTTCTTGCGTGACAGCCACAAGCGCCCAGAGCGCCAGCTAGATCTCTCCAGTGCAGTGCCACGACACGGTAAAAGTCGCCTGAAGGCACGCGGACGACCACGCCCCTACCCGCCATGAGACGCAACTTTCCTCGCAGTGATGAGTTCCGGGTTGCATAATAGACAGCCTTACAAGGCAGCGAGCTAAGACGAATCCAACGGTAAACAAAAGATATCAGGACAAGTTTGAGCATCAATGAATGTTCGTCTGATTTCACCATTCAGTAGTTCCAGAGAAGAAGGGAGTAGTGGGGCGTGATGCTGAGTGATCTTAAACAAATGCCACGTTGCAGGATATACTAGGATTTTGTGATGAAGCTTCTTCTATAACACAACGTTGTAACATAATCGGTGCCGAACATTTCTAAAAATTTAACCAGTGAAGATACATCGGATTTTCAAGAAATGATGCTGCTTACACTTGGAGTCCCAGCGGGACTAAGCGAGAATCAAACGCAAGATCTCTCGGTAAGAGGGAAGCGCGCTCCTTTATGCTAGTTATGGCAAGGCCGAAGCTCATCAGAACATATGTTTAGGAAATGCCTCTGAATTTCCCCATTATCTTCCAGAGCAAATAAAAAAGAAAAAAAATGTGTCACTGTCCGATTCGGCTCCCGGGTGATACTGGAACTGACTACGAACCTCGCCTAGGGCACGCGTCTGTAAAACTAGGACCCTGTAATGGTAAGTTATCAAGGAAGGTCTTTAAAATGAAGACGTAAGGGGCAGACAAAAATGGAGAAGATACTTTATGGCAGCCAACCTCGGAACTGGGATAAAGTGGTAGATAAGAAAAACTTCCTGAAAATGTACAAAAAATTACGTTCATAAACCAAAAGAAAAAAACACAAAATGTTATCATCGCTGTTTCAATACTACGTATATTATGAAAGCCAAAAGTCATAGAAACAACAAAATATCATTCACCCCTTTTCAGTGGTTTAACATTGGAGACATAGGACAGGCACTGTCACCTTCAATTCGAAGTCCCTCTCATCGCCACCACAACCACTCCATGGCCATACGGTTGCAAGAAACTTTATTCATTCACTCACCATGGGTGCACCATCTTGTTGCAATCACATGCACTGTTGAGTATCATACATATGGAGTGTGTTCTAGCAGTTCAAGTATTGCAATAAGATTTTAAAAATCTCCATTCAAGTGATCAGGTGATCACACATATTCTACTATCAACCAAAACTTGCTGTTTCGACAACATGAAAGTAGGAATTTCCTTAGCCTGCTGTTACATACACCATCTCTCGTGAAGCATGAATCATCAGACACAGTGCTTTGAAATTTAGGTTCCTGCATACATTTCTGTAAAATCCATTGGCAAAATTCAACTCCAGGGCCATATTCACTTGGTTTCTGAGCTTGGACTCTATCACCTTGAAATGAGAACAGCTTTGACTGACACTTTACGTTATGAAAATATTACAGTCTTTCGGCTAGGAAGACTTGAAAGTAAGGAGACTAGCTGATGGTATAAGTGGAAGGTTCCGAGTTGTTAGAGATGGCGTGGAATGATATTAGTAGACAAATTTCTTAAAATTAGAAATATAATATGAAGATAACGTTACAGTTCAAGACGACAAATTGGGGCAAATATCCATTTACAGGAAGAAGAATTAGGAACTGGTACAAGTTACCAACGGAGATGTTCGATAAATTTTCAACTTCTTTGAAATTACTTTAGAAAACTAGATAAACAAATTACAGGTAATCTGCCACATGATAGCCTTACGTGAAGATCAGTGGTGAATGAAGTAAATGAGACTTCCATTTTGTATTATTTGCGCAATTTTAAGGACCTATGTTTTCAGGTACTCTATAAACAGCGGGTGGCATAAAGCTGATTCACATGGGTGGTATATATTTACGTAGAGTTTTCAGTTTTATTTCAAATCACTTGAGCAGTCTACTTCATTGGACCAAACTGTGTTACAATGATTCTCCCTCTAATTATTACGTCTAAACTTTCATTTTATTATATCAATTGCGCTCAACGAATTGAAAAGGTCTTCAGTGAAGGCTTTGCAGGTTAAGAAGTCAGAGCGCTTTCACAGTTCGTATGTTAGGAACAAGTAGGTCCAAGAACTGTTCCATGCGGTACCTCCGCTTTAGTGGGCGGAATGTCAGAGCATGGCTCTCTCTCACTGTCCCACACTGGACCAACTGCACAGTGGTGAGTCAGACAGACCACAGAGTGGTGGGCGATCTGCAAGGAGGAACACTTTCTTGACAGTGCCATACTTTTCAGCTGCTCAAGGTAGATGAGATGCTTCGGTCGAGTCTCTGACTCATAATCATCGGTTTTATCCTTATGACTATATCCCGGATGTTCAGGCTACAAACACACTAAAGCAAATAAAAAGTACTCTCCACTCGGACAATAGTTCTGCTATGATATTTGCATAAGTATTAGGGTTCCGGTCTTATTATAAACCCTACAATTTATGCTACTCTCCCTACACTACGGAAGAGCGGGCGGATGACATGTAAAGTTGGTTTGCATTGTAAACATTGAGGCTCCACTTACGACACTTAGAAATTGTCCACAAGAGGAGTTCTTCTGGCACTCAATGTCAGTGCTATTGACAATCTGGTTATCGTCGCACCGACGCAGATAAGTCTTACGGCGACGATGGGATAGGAAAGGGGTAGGAGTGGGAAGGAAGCAACCGTGGTATTAACTAATGTACATCCCCAACATTTTCCTCGTGTGAAAATGGGAAACCACGGAAAACCATCTTCAGGGCTGCGGACGGAGGTGTTCGAACCCAATAACTCCTGAATGAAAGCTGATAGCTACGAGATACTAATCGTGGGGCCATTTTTTCGCTGTGCCATATTTTAAGCAAGGTAACACTTCAGAAGATCTGTAGTAAAGTTACTTTATTTACCACAATTCTATTCGGAAATATGGAAGATCTAGTGAAAAATGGTGATCCCCTTGAACAAATAAATTTTAAATTTTAAAACATTTAAATGGTTTACAAAATAGTGCATTACAAATTTTCAGATTTTTACGACAATTTTACAAAATAATGTCTGTTCCATAAACATTTGAAATGACGGGCAAAGTGCTGACACAAGTGCGATAACAGGTATAACTTGAAAACAATATTATCTCATCCATGAGTTTTAGAAAGCAAGTGTTAAAATTGGACGGAAAGAAATGAAATAGCGTAAGGTTTTTAGTGCCGGGAGTGTCCGAGGACAGGTTCGGCTCGCCGAGTGCAGGTCCCTTGATTTGACTTCCGTAGCCGATCTGCGCGTGGTGATGAGGATGAAATGATGATAAAGACTACACAAACACCCAGCCGCCACGGCAGCGAAATTAACCCCTGTGACCAAAGGCAAGCACGCTAACCATTTAGCCATGGAACCGGACGCGAGGGAAAGCAAACAGGCTCAAAATGGTCCGAGGAGCGGAAAAGGAGGCACAGTAACCAGATGAGTATTGGAGGAGGTAGAAGGGACAACAAAGGATGAAACATTGAAATTGTCTCCTGGTCCCTAGAATACCCTAACGGAGAAAGAAGTAATAATAATAATAATAATAATAATAATAATAATAATAATAATAATAATAATAATAATATAAAGGACATCCGCAAAAGACGTCTGAAATTTTATGGCCACGTCCGCAGACTGCCGGCAAGTAGACTGACACACAAGATTCTCACCTACATATATCATCTAAAAAAATTCCATGGGTACTGGAAGTGAAGAAAGATCTGTAAAAAGCCCAGATGAACTCAACTGACATCGTGGACAGAAACCTTTATAGGTAAAAAAGTAATGGATGGAAAGTGCAACCAGAGAACCAAGTGAAGAAGAAGACTGGAGCAAAGTGGACAGAAGAACGAAAAAGGATCCACGGAGAAAGGATGAGAGCTGTTTGGCAACGGAGAAAACAGAATCGTTAGAGCTTTGCGTGATCCATTGGGTCCAAACGCACATAATAATAATAATAATAATAATAATAATAATAATAATAATAATAATAATAATAATAATAATATAAAGTCTATCGTTTGTCCATGGTATTCAATGATCGATATCGCTCTTCAGAGCCATCTAGAGCGAAAAACAGTTAACTTCAGATCTGACATAAAATTGTCAAATTTTTCGCATCTGTCGAGTATTGCGAAATAGTGCCGTGATTGTTGACTCGGTAACATTCACGATTGTCGATGCAATAATTGCTCCAAGAAACGTCAATATCAACCCACTTCCTCGTAGCTTCACATGCAAATAAGCTATGGTTTGACAATGGTTTACTTTCTACTACGCGTGTTTCTTGCAATCCTAGCAGAGAAACCACTTAAAAAACACAGTGAATAAATAGCGTTGCTGGTTCGCGATAAGTGATATGTAATGACGCAGGAAGCTAAGAGAGAGTTCTTAGTTCCTAGTAACAGAAATTCGTGTAAACCGAGAAGACTTTAAACCTTCAACACAGGCGCTTAGTCTCTCAGAACCATGCCATATATTTTTATACTTGGCGGGCGAAAGATGGGGATTGCAACCCTGTTTCTCTGTGTACCTTCCTCTCCCCTTATCTAGTTTGACTTTACACTCTCAGGTTGTGTGATCAGTTGCAGAACAGGAAATAATAGCCGTTTTGGTCTGTCAGACTTGGCACATGCAAGTGCACTCACATTCCTATAAAATTACGTCTGCGTGCATTAGGATTTTAGAAGTAATGTTTCAAATGCTGATTGCGTACTTCTTGGTGGGTTTAGTATGAACTTTTATATTTTAAAAATTTTATTTAGTGAACAAGAAAGTGAGCATAGAAGAGTGTCACTGGAAGCGATTTAGAATCAAACCCTGACGAATCAGACAAGGAAGAGAAAGATAACGTGTTTTATGCGCAGAACAGGGAGTAAGAATATTGCAAATTTTGTAATAGATTTTTATGTCTTACATCATGCTAAATTCTCATGCCAAGCGTGTCCAGTTTCCAAACAGATTATAAACAGCAAATTCAATCATAGAATTTCAAGCCCAGAGTGACTGAACCGGTTATTTTTTTTAAAAAAACCTAAGTCTCTCATTTCATCATTGTCGCGTTATCAGACAATACGAAAGCTGCAACACAGGTATAAATCCCATAAGTCTGATGAACAGAATGGATGTACGGACACTGGAAACTTTTAGCATGGTTTTGAAACTCTGTAAATCATTGATTTGCGGGATTTTTCAACGTAAGTATTGTTTATTACAACTCCTGGGGACTTCCGCTGATCAGGAAGTGTGTCCTGTTCATTGAATCCCATGGGAAGGAAGTGCCTTGAGATAAGAAAGTAATGTTTCAAGTGGCACAGTGTAACTATTTCGAGCATTCTAGGCACCACTACGTTGATAGTCTTAGAAATTAAAACCCCACGCTTCGTAACAATACTCCCAGTGCCATCGTGATGCCAGAAAAAAAAGAGCACGCAAACAGAATCTTCCAGTTAATATACAGAGAATGGAGGATTTAAAAAAATTGGGAGGATAAATACCGAATGAAGGGAAAATTTAAAAATTCTGGAAAACTGTGTATGACAGAGAGATTGGTTTTTCATTTCAAAATCATTTCTACGGTATGTACATTCATAAAAAAAGGCAATTTTCTTAAGTTTCAAGCGATGTTTTTACTAACTGATATGGAAATTATTTTCTAGATGAGTAATGTAATTCAACATATTATTGTAAGAAAATGTGCCATGTTATGATAAAAAAAGTCTTCATTGGTTTCTGAAACCCCGTAAGTCATGAACATTTAAACTAGTCTCACAACAATTGTAATATTTATACAATCAAAGTACATACCTCCGTGGCATGCTGAATCAAGATTTAAATTTCAGAATCAATAAAAGCACATAAAAGTTCACTATGTAATTAATTATTCAGTTTTCTTATTTTCCCACAAATTTACTGACGGGGTCTTAAAAATAACCAATTCGATTTTTTTTGCTAGTTGCTTTACGTCGCACCGACACAGATAGCTCGTATGGCGACGACGGGACAGGAAAGGCCTAGGAATGGAAAGGAAGGGGCCGTGGCCTTAATTAAGGTAAAGTCCCAGCCAGCATTTGCCTGGTGTAAAAGTAGGGAAACCAAGGAAAACCATCTTGAGGGCTGCAGACAGTGGGGTTCGAACCCACTATCCCCCGGATGCGAACTCACAACTGCGCACTCCTAAACTATACGTCTAACTTGCCCGGTTCGATTATTTTTGAAGGATATGTTTTGTATCTGATATTTTTCTATTTTAGGATATACTTTAATATGAAATAATTAAAGCCCGGATGTTTATGCAGTAACAGGTTAGATTGCAAATTAATTTGGTTAGTGGGAAGTGTCGCACACCCACTCATCCATAATGTAGCAAGAGTGACATGAATTTTAGGAGTTCTGACGGGCCGTACCCCTGATGTTTATGCAAACCCCGTAGCACGGTCGTTGTGAAGGTAGACTATACTTGCTACTCGCTTCATTACGTTTGCATTCTAACCTATTAATGCATAAAAATCCGGGCTCTAGAAATAATATTCAATTATAAACATTAGTATTTTTTGTTATGTAATATTATAATACCATTACACATTGTTACAGTAACTCTCAGAATTTTAAGTGCATTTGTAAACTGTAGCACAAGTGTTTAACTTATAATGTTACCTGTTACCATTTATACTATTATTAAAATTAAAATTGTTTGTTGCTTATAATTTAGAATATTTAAAGAATATTCATGGATCTGTGAAACTAGGCGCCAATTCTGCAGGGTTACATAAGAAATAATACATTCCCTGTCCGGACCAAAATTTTGTTCATGTTAAACGAGTGTTCCTCTTTGACGGGTTTGTGTCAATGGAGAATTATTATCAGAGAGAGGTGCTAAAACGCAGGTCAATCATGAGGGAAGAAATCTAGGTGGCTGGACTAAAAGAAAATATATATATTGTCGAGAGCATTTGACCTCTACTGATGCCCTTAACCTCATTCCACAGAAACGGTCAGTCAATGACCTCGTACATCTGCTGATGTGTGTGTAAATACACAAGAGTGCAGCGAAAACTACTGACAGAGCAAGTAGTGTCTGGGACGGTATGGCTTTCTCCTTCGTGCCACATAGCTCAGCGCTAGACAACAGGGAGTGAATCACGGCTGTGCTAACGGATCTGTCGCATTTGCTAGAGCTGGCACTCACAGGGGGCTTTTGATCAGAGAACGGTAATGATGGTAAAAAGGGCGCTATTCTTTTGAGAATAAAGTCACTGACAATACTGATAATGCCTAACACATATTTATTTATAAATATTTATATATTTAGTTAACACTTACGTAAGGTCATAAAGTGGTAGCTCTGGTGCGCAAACACATACCTGAAAAGAAATTTAAAAAAAGGTCACATTAGACTGATTGATACCATCAACTCAACTCATCATTCACAGCCATTAGATATTGCACAGTTCCGTCCAGTTGAAATATCATGGAGGAAAACAGCTGAATAAATGGAAGAAGAAGCATAGTAGAGGAACCCTACCCAAAACAGAATTTTCCAGAATTTTCGAGATTTAATTTCGTGTGGCTTTTTCTAGCCGAGTGCAGCCCTTGTAAGGCAGACCCTCCGATGAAGGTGGGCGGCATCTGCCATGGGTAGGTAACTGCGTGTTATTGTGGTGGAGGATAGTGTTATGTATGGTGTGTGAGTTGCCGGGATGTTGGGGACAGCACAAACACCCAGCCCCCGGGCCATTGTAATTAACCAATGAAGGTTAAAATCTCCGACCCGGCCGGAAATCGAACCCGGGACCCTCTGAACCGAAGGCCAGTGCGCTGACCATTCAGCCAACGAGTCGGACATTTTCGAGATGATATACAGGATGAAAGCTTGAAAGCTAGCTTAAAATCTGATTTCAAAGCTACACGACAGTGTAGGAAAAGACAGTGGTGAGATGGTGAAATGAAATGGTGTATGGCTTTTACTGCCGGGAGTGTCCGAGGACAAGTTCGGCTCGCCAGATGCAGGTCTTTTGATTTGACTCCCGTAGGCGACCTGCGAGTCGTGATGAGGATGAAATGATGATGAAGACGACACATATACCCAGCCCCCGTGCCAGCGAAATTAACCAATTATGGTTAAAATTCCAGAGCCTGCCGGGAATCGAACCCGGGACCCCTGTGGTCAAAGGCCAGCACGCTAACCATTTAGCCATGGAGCCGGACAGTGGTGAGATGGTGTGGAATGGCGTTAGTAAACGAATAGGCTTCAATGGATATTTTATATGGAGGAAAGATCATAATATGAAGATAAAGTCGGATTTCAAGAGGACAAATTGGGGCATATATTCATTTTTAGGAAGAGAAGTTAGGGATTGGAATAATTCATTAGGGGGGAAAATTCGATAAATTTCCAACTTGTTTCCAACAAATAATTTAAGAAAGGAGTAGGTACACAACTGATACGGAATTTGCCACTTGGGTGATGGCCATAAATGTAAATCAATAGCGATTGATAGATTGATTAAATAAATGCAATTAAGATATGGAATAAATATAAATCTATAAATAATTTAAATATATAAAAATGAGACGCTTTATTATTTTTATTTTTTTTACAATTTGCACCGGGCGAGTTGGCCGTGCGGTTAGAGGCCCGCGGCTGTGAGCTTGAATCCGGGAGATAGTGGGTTCGAATCCCACTGTCGGCAGCCCTGAAGATGGTATTCCGTGGTTTCTCATTTTCACACAAGGCAAATGCTGGAGCTGTACCTTAATTAAGGCCACGGCCGCTTGCTTCCAACTCCTACGCCTTTCCTATCCCATCGTCGCCATAAGACCTATCTGTGTTGGTGCGACGTAGAGCCACTAGCAAAAAAAATTACAATTTGCTTTACGTCACTCAGACACAGGTAGTTATTATGGCGATGATGGGAGAGGAAAGAGCTAGGATAGGGAAATGACCACCAGTGTCCACGAATGTAAAGTCAGTGGAGAGATGACGCAGAATGTGTAAAATAATTTTTAAATAGCTACAACTTCTAATAGGAAGAAATAATCATGGTTGTGAAAACCGCATGTTCATATGTGAGTTAAAATAATAATAATAAGAATAATATGGTATTCAGGTTCTGAACGTCCGACTCGTTGGCTGAATGGTCAGCGCACTGGCCTTCGGTTCAGAGGGTCCCGGGTTCGATTCCCGGCCGGGTCGTGGATTTTAACCTTCATTGGTTAATTCCAATGGCTCGAGGGCTGGGTGTTTGTGCTGTCCCCAACATCCCTGCAACTCACACACCAGACATAACACTATCCTCCACCACAATAACACGCAGTTACCTACACATGGCAGATGCCGCCCACCCTCATCGGAGGGTCTGCCTTACAAGGGCTGCGCTCGGCTAGAAATAGCCACACGAAATTATCATTAGATTCTGAACGTGATTGGTATCAAATAGGGCAAAATAATGTCTATAAACTTCGGAGGAATCAAGCTTGACTAATAAATGTTAAGACTTGCGAAAGGGAAGCAATTAACCAAAAACGAGTGACGCAGGGTTCCAGCGTATTTAATAGACATACGCCATTTCATTTTTCTGCCCTCCCTGTGATGAATTCTAATGATGAAGACGGCACCCATACCCAGCCCCAAGCCATCGGAATGAACGAATGGAGGATAAAATATCTGACCCTGACAGGAATCGAAGCCGCGACCCTCTTGACCAAAGGCCAGCACGCTAACTATTTAACCATGGTGCCGGAGTTAGAAAGGACTGCATGGTCATCTGCAAAAGCTAAGCAAGCAGGGTGAAACTGTTTCTAAGACGTCTGGCAATATGTATTACTTTAGTTTCCTTTTTTCCAATCACGAGTAACTTTTCCCCCAAAACTATACTGAATAGTAGTGGGGATAATACATATCCTTGTGGGACACCGCATTTTTATTTCCAACAGCTCAAACATTTCTCTCAGAAGTAATAATTATCAAAGTATGATGAAATACAGCAGATTTACGAGCACGTAAGGGAACTCCTGTAGAACAAAAACTTTAAAAGTAGTGTACATTAATTAATGGGACGTAAGCCTAGTGTTTGTTAGGTTGGTAACTCAGTGTGTCATGCTCACACACTGCCACACCTAGACGGGATCTATGTGACACTAATATAGGCTCTTAACCTTGTAAGAGCAACTGGTATCGTCAGTTGTGGGGCACGTTTATCATGGAAAGTTCACATCATCACCTCTTTTGTGACCAATTATGGTTTTTCTCCTATCCTATAGACAGTGATAGCATGTATTATCACTTCGATATATTCCTATATTTAATGGAGGATGAAATCAACAAGATTTTAAAATACACTGAACCAACAATTTGACATGGAGAGAACAAAAACTCTGTACAATTAATCAATCTAAGCTTCGCATATAGTATTCTTAATTAAAGGACGAAAACATAGATTCTATTAACTTTGAAAACAGCTCAAATTAGTTGGTGGGACGTATAACCAAGAACACTAATAATATCTCAAAATATTAAATTTTCAGAAGGAAATCCTAATTTAATTTCATCGATTGTAAATGTCAAAAACATATAAGCTTTTTGGGCCTTTTTCGATTGTGAAATTACCAGCCTTTCGCCCCAGTGTTACAGTGGGTGTAGCAATCCAACTGGTGAGCGCACTGCAACACAGGGGCGAAACGATGGTAATTCCACGATTGAAAAGTTCTAAACTACTATTATCTATGAAATTTGAGGGCTATTCAACTAGCTTTCCTGAGACAGAAACGTAAGTGGATGCTGGAGAAACACAGACTGAATATGGAGATTTCTGTTTTGCATCAAAGATTAGATTTCAGGAATGTTGAAGGAGCTGTACTCCAATTCATCGTGACCAGCTATTTAGTCACAACACCCATGTTAACTGCAGAAATGCAGATATAATTTTCTTCCCTCGGAGGAATCAAAACGTTTCTTAGTGAACCCCTACCTTTTTTTATGATACCCACTGAGAAGATTATGGTTGCCAATCAATAATAATTGATCTTTATTTAATGCAGGTGTTTACCAAATCTTTCCTTAAGGGGATACGGAACGGTAAAAATGGTCAAAATATAATTTTTTATATTTTTATATTTCATGAATCCCTGAAGTCTGCTCTTTTTTTTTTGCTAGGAGCTTTACGTCGCACCGACACAGATAGGTCTTATGGCGACGAAGTCTGCTCTTTAAAATTATGTATAATACATTATAGTTTAACAATTAAAAGTTGCCACAATTTTAATTTAAACAATGAGAAAATCATATGTGTGGAAAGTTTTAACTGCAGTTTTCTCAGTTTCCAATTTTCTCAAATGTATGTTCCCTTTCCTAGGTGACTATTTATCACAGAGCTGTGTAATTTTCATCATTAATTTGTCTCATATTGGTTAACATTTTAACGGAGGGATTTCCTGATTTATATAAAACTGTTTGAGATTTGACTGTTTTTAGGGAAAAAATATTCTATTCATTGACTGTTTAAAAATATGTGTCTGAGCCCCCTTAAGTCCAGTTACAAAAACGCTCTGTCAGTATGTCAAATAAGGTTTGAATAAAATGTTACATAAATTTCATTTTCATAACTTTATTAGATCCTGAGAAAAAGGAACATGAATTAAACAAATTTAACATTGGTAAGATAGGCGGCTCCGTATCCCCTTAAATAAATTCAAAGAATTTGGAAATTTATCTAACGTTCCCCTTGATAAATTATTCCAAGTCCTCTTCCTATAAATTAATACTTCCCCCAATGTGTCCTCTTGAATTTCAACTTTATCTTCATATTATCACGATTTCTATCCTTAAAAGTACCACTCAACCTAATTCTCCCCACTGACAACTCTGAACAGGTCGACGCCTTACTTCCAAGTTTTCCCATCCGAAACTTTGCAATATTTTCGTAACGCTACTCTGTTGTCGGAAATGGCTCAGAACAAATCGTCTGCTTTCATTAGTTCTTTCCCAGTTCTCGTATCAAGTAGTCCTGGTGAGGGTCCTAGTTGCGGTCTTGCCTGACACTTATACGGTCTCTCCTTTTCATACTTACTACAACCGCTAAAACCCTCATAACCATGAGAACAGATCTGTAACCATTACTTACGATCTCGTTAACGTGATCGCCGGGATGAGTGGCTCAGACGGTTCAGGCGCTGGTCTTCTGACCGCAACTTGACAGACTCGATCCTCGCTCAGACGAGTGGTGGTTAAAGGTGCCCAAATACGTCGTATTGGTAGATTTACTGGCACGTCGGTGTCTCCATAAACCGTAAAAGTAGTCCACGGGACATAAAGCCCTTTTCTAGCACCTAGGTACTTTCACCCCATCAACACGATAATTAAAAATGATAGGACATTTCCTCTTCCAAACACCAAGGGGTTCAATTCAAAAGTCATCGGCAAGTTCTTGCAAAAAAAAAATGAAAGAATAAAGACAGCGACGTATGAGTTTCATTTTTCATCACCCGGCGAGCTGGCCGTGCGATTAGGAGCGCGCAGCTGTGAGCTTACATCCGGGAGGTAGTGGGTTCGAACCCCACTGTCGGCAGACCTGAAGGTGGTTTTCCGTACTTTCCCATTTTCACACCAGGTTGCGTCTTATTTAAGGCTACGGCCGCTTCCTTCCCACTCCTAGGCCTTTCCTATCCCATCGTCGCTATAAGACCTATCTGTGTCGGTGCGATGCAAAGAACTGTGAGGATTGACTTGAAAGTTGTAGCACGCAGGTGAATTCTAGCACGAGACGCTGTAGACACATGTAATGTAATGTCAGTGTAATCCGATGGGCCGTGAGACTGGTTACAAGTGTCTCCTACATTAGGCAGCACACAATACTCTACGGTGAGTGAGGAAGCCTCTCTAGCTCCGCATCAGTTATAGCAGTAATGACGTGTTCCGTGACAACGGGACTTCTCTTACGGTCCGTGGTTCGACAGGCCAAGTCACGAGCTCTTGCTCACTCTTTCCTCTGGGCGAACTTCCTTCCTTTCACCTTACGAGGTCAGAGGGGAGACTTACAAATTGTTCTGAACTGTCCTTTGTGTGTGTGTGTCTCTCTCTCTCTGTCTCTCTCTGTCGTGCCAGATTTTGTATTTGAACAACACAGTGAAGTTTCTCTCTAATGGGGAGTGCTGGTACCAAACCCACAGCTTGTGACCTCCATTAGCTCTATTTCGTGAGCTCTTGAGTGATTCAAGGAAATCAAGACATTAGAACACAAAACTATTTTGCACTCGACAACTGGCTCATAGAACAGAAGAAAGAAAAGCTGTCAAATTTCCCTTTCCGATAATCAAATGACCATAAATATAATCTTTCAAAATTTGAACCTCAAATTGATAACAATTAATTAATTTACATCTAACGATTCGTTTTCGAGAGAGAGATATATGGAGTGGGGAGTGGACGAGTGTAGGATTCAGCTCATTGAAAGGGGGAACTGACGCAGAGCCTAGGGAAATATCACGAATGAAATAATCAGTTCTGTAGAGTAGGATGAGATGAGTGAGACCTCTTTGATGACAGAGCCTTAATATGTCTCTCAGACATTATCATCCATCAACACTTCACATCACAGCCTGCACATTTTGTATCGCTAATTTCGTGAAGCAAATTGTGAGATGATATGAAATGGTTCGCCAGGTGCAGGTCTTTTGATTTGACTCCCTTAGGTGACCTGCGCGTCGTGATAAGGATGAAATGATGATGAAGACGACACATACACACAGCCCTCGTGCCAGCGAATTAACCAATGATGGTTAAAATTCCCGACCCTCCTGGGAATCGAACCCGAGAACCCTGTGACCAAAGGTCAGCACGGTAACCATTTAGCCACGAAGCCGGACGCAAATTTCAATATGTCATTCAGCCATAAGACCTGCTTATTTCAATAGAGGACTGGGACGTTCAACTGCCTTATGTTGGGCGATTATTACGGGCCCTACATTTTGTTCGATAAAAATCTTAAATTTCGGTAAAAAAATGGATTGTTTTATTAAAAACACATATTCAAAGTTCCCTCGCATATAAACAAAATAGCTTATCAGCCCTAACAGTGCAATTTATTTCTACAAATAGGCTACTTCTCGAGACATAAGGTCTCATTTACCATCGCTTCTCTACAACGCTGAACATGCTTATTACTTATTACACTGGAAGCGATACAATTACACGCTATTGCTAATCTCAATTCACAGCACTGTACGATTTTAGTGTTCTTCGTAAAATATTACACAAAAATTGTAACCTTCCCGAGAAAGAAACAAATGCTTTCCGTCGAAAACATTAGGATTAGCGTTGAAAAGGAAAAATTTCGTATAGAATACAAAATTTCGCATTATTTTGCGAGCTTCAAATGATTTTGTATCAACCTAGTAGGGTTTGAAAAACATGTATTTATAATATGTGCAATATGCCATGTTTCGCGAATCTGTTACGCGCAAAAACTAGGTATATCTAGCGATTATATCTAGTATTAATATATTGCAGCCCTTAATTCTGCTAACCAAGATGAGATAATTCTAACTGAGCATTACGATCACTGGGAAGAACTAGAATGTGTACCCAGAAAGTCTCTATAAGACGCAACACACAATGATATCCGTTATATCATAAGACTTTAATTTTTAAGAATAATAATGATCAAATAAAATGTCACGCTCTCTCTTTTAATAATAATATATTCTAATGTCTGGGAAAGTTTAACACCGCAGGGAGGTAGGAAATGTTTCAGGAAGTATAGTGTAAAGTTACGACGTCACAGAACATTAAACACTTTGACTGTTCCGAGATCTTAACTAGTGTGAGATTACAGGTCAGAAGACCGCCTGTGGGAACAGGTCAGAGGGGGCTTAGTCCGGCCACGGCCATCCACATTATTGGTAGCTGACTGCATCTACAGCGTAATTTCTAATCACTGGAGAAAACTGCTTCCATGCTGCCTTTTCCTTTTGTTTCTGAATTAAATATCAGAGGATAACCAGCGGACTGTTTAAGGCATTACATTTCCCCTACTTTGACAGTATTATTGGACCTCTGAGTTTTCTTATCTATATACGCATTAAAAGAGTTCAAAAGAAACAGCTTTGGCAAATCCGCCCGTCTGTCCTACTGGACCTATTTGCTTCGTTTCTCTTTTACTCTCTTCGGAATTCTGAGCCAACTTTGAGTAATCAAATCATTGAATGATCACATCAATAATTGCAGGCAAAGGGTACTTTTTTCAAATTGTGTAAATTTACTTTTTTTTCCCTTTATACACTCATTCTTATTTTCCGTTTAGGGCCAATAAAGACCACGTTAAATAACTGGTGCATGTCTTAGAAATCTTTCTTGCAGCCCAGAATCGCTGGATTCTTACCTTGGCTGCCTGCCGTCCTTCCATCGTCGAACCACTGTTCTGTTTTCTACCTATACACTCATATAAATAATTCTACGGCACGCAGAGATCCGAAATTTTTAACATAGGCGAATTGTTTGATGAATATTTATACAGGTTAGGACTTGTTTTCATTAAACACTGAGGATGACTACTGGGTGACCCTATCAGAGGGAGTCGGGGGGGGGGGCTCTTTTTTTTTTTTTTTTTTTTTTTTTTTTGCTAGGGGCTAACAGAGGGAGTCACATATCCGGAATATCCGACGGACTTCATGGCATGTCCAAGGGGTACGTTTAGAAATGAAATGGTGAGAGGGAAAACATTGTCATCTGGTTAGATCTTGGGGCCTTCAGGAGGTCTCCACGGGCAGGGCCGGTCGGGTCATCATCGGGCGGGCGGCCTTCTTCTCACCAGGTGTGACGACTCGGCCGGACAGTAGGTTTTTATGTGGTGTTCTTTTCTTTTTGTCTTTGCCTATAATCTGTGGTGTTCTTTTCTTTCTTTGTATGTATATTAACTATGTCTGTTTATTTAAAGTTAGTAGAAGTTTGTGTGTGTGGCTTAAGTTTAACGCTGTTATTTCTCATTCAATGGATCAATTTGGTATTTGTTTACTGTGATCTAGAGAAAAATAATAATAAAGAATAAAGAAGACTTGTTTTCATTAATTATTGATATTATTTTAATCGTTTTATTTATTTATTTATTTATTTATTTATTTATTTATTTATTTATTTATTTATTTATTTATTTATTTATTTATTTATTTACTCATTTCTTATTTACCCAGTGTTAATTTAATTCACTCAAATGTTAGGGAATACAACGATTTCACTACACCAACAATAAAACATGAACCGTATTTTCTTTCAACTAGTTCAATCTTATTATTTTATTATTGTATTCAGAGAAAGCATATATAATACATAAGATAGATAAACAAGGAATAATAAACATAGCGAACTTGTTGTGTGGTTATAGGCGTGGATCTGTGAGCCTGCATTCGGGAGATAGTGCGTTCGGACCCCACAGTCGGCAGCCCTGAAGATGAGTTTCCGTGGTTTACCATTTTCACGCCACCTTAATATTAAGGCCACGGCCGCTTCCTTCCAACTCCTAGCCCTCTGTTATCCCATCGTCGTCATAAGATCTCTCTTTGTCGGTGCGACGTAAAGCGAAACTCCAAGAAATTTAAAACTTCCGTTGACAGCCGTAATTTCTACCTGTAGTGGATGAAAGAACATTGTTTCACTTTTTACTCTCGAAAAAAATACTTCATCACATACATCGTCTTTGAGGTTTCCTGTGTCCATCCTCAGAAATGATCTAAAACCTTTGTTCCGAGTTGAGTAGCTCAGTCCTGTGGTATGTGAAGGTGCTCAAATACCTTATCATCGTGTCAGTACATTAAAGAACTCATGTGGGACGAAATTCCGGCACGTCAACGGAAACCGTACAAGCCGTTAGAGGGACGTAAAACCCATAAGATTATTATTTATTATTCAACATTTTTGAAAACGTAAACAAATAATTATGTTTCGGGCACTTAAAGAGACATTAATCTGAAAATAAGCCTAAGGGTCAAAATAGGAATTATTAATTGCAAATTATTAATGAAAATTATTACAGACAAATTATTACTGAAAAATTGTTAATAACAAACTATTATTGACGAATTATTAATGACAACTAATTTTTGACAATAATAATAATAATAATACTCGCATGGCCTCAGCTACCGTGTGCCGACATTTCAATTTGATGCCATCTGGCTGTCTGCTCGTCAATTTCGACGTTCCGTTTTACTCTAAGCCCACTAGATGGCAGACCGAGTAAACCGAAACTCTCTTGGGCGTCTGTGGCTGAGATTTAATGAATTTTGTCGGGTAAACAAATGTGTCTCCAGAGATCTTTTACAAGCTGACATCGTACGATATGGAGTGTCGAATGGACATTTTTCTGCCCTTCAAAAATCCAAATACCTCTGGCGGGTTTGAACCCGCTATCTTGGGACCCGGAGGTCGACACTCTACCACTGATCCACAAATTATAAACAACAACTAATTGCTGCCAAATTGTTATTGACAAAAATTAATGACAACCAATTATTGATAAATTATTAATGACAACTAATTATAGACAAATTAGTAATAACAAATTATTACCCACAAATTATTATTAACAAGTAATTATTGACAAATAATTATACACATATTATTATTGACAAATTATTATAGAAAAAATACTAATAACAAATTATTTATTGACAAATTATTAATAACAACTAATCACTGTCAAATTATTATTGACAAATTATTGACGACAACTCATTATAAACAAATTTATTGACAAATTAATGTTTTCTTCGTCATAATTCGACCAAAAATAGATTTGTAACTTTACTCTGCATGTTTAGCAGGTCTTTCTTTCTTCCTTTCTTTCTTTCTTTCTTTGTTTCTTTCTTTCTCAATCTACTTACCCTCCAAGGTTGGTTTTTCCCTCGGATTCAGCGAGGGATCCTACCTCTACCGCCTCAAGGGCAGCGTCCTGGAGCGTGAGATATTGGGTCGGGGATACAACTGGGGGATGACCAGTACCTCGCCCAGGCGGCCTCACCTGCTATGCTCAACAGGGGCCTTGGTGGAGGATGGGAAGATTGGAAGGGAAAGACACGGAAGAGGGAAGGAAGCGGCCGTGGCCTTAAGTTAGGTACCACCCCGGCATTTGCCTGGAGGAGAAGTGGGAAACCACGGAAAACCACTTCCAGGATGGCTGAGATGGCAATCGAACCCACCTCTACTCAGTTGACCTCCCAAGGCTGAGTGGACCCCGTCCCAGCCCTCGTACCACTATTCAAATTTCGTGGCAGAGCCGGGAATCAAACCCGGGCCTCCGGGGTGGCAGTTAATCATACTAACCACTACACCACAGAGGCAGTTACGCCAATAAATACGCATTTTAGGGAATATCCTCAGGTTACTCATAACGTTGTGAATGAGTACTGCTATATTCCTTCGCTATGTTGAATACCGCTCTACGTTTCCGACGAAAACTGATATGATAGGGTTTGGACTAGTATACAGTATCCCTAGCATTTGACTGATGTCAAAATGAGAAACTAGTTGACAATGAGACTCGAACCCGCCATGCCCCAAATGTAAGCTTACAGCTATCACATCTAGTAACAGACTCACTCAGCGCGCGATGTTCTGTTTCCCTTTCAACGCGAAGTGTATCTTCATCAATCGTAAATCATTCTGTAGCATTTATTGTTACTGTAATTAAAACCATTGTTTCCGTGGCTTAATTACATAAGAAAGAAAACAAAGTATCTTCCCTTTTATTATTCAAACAGAACAAACGTGACACAGTGAATTTCTGGACGTTCATATCCAGGCTCTTACAAAGGAAAACCGCACGATTTGTTCTGGGTGATTTCCGACAGAAGAGTCTTGTTAAGAAAATGTTGCAAACATGACAAGATCTTGAATAATTAAAATGCAAGTATAAGAAAGTCGAATATAAATGTAAATAATGTTTAATGCTTATAAATAAAGCTCTGATGTTTAGGCTGTAAGAGGTTAGAATGCAAACATACTAAAGCAAATAACAAGTATACTCTACCCGGACAACAGTTCTGTTATGAGGTTTGCATACATATCAGGGTCCCAGCCTATTATATTCCCTTAGACCGTATGTTACTCTCCTACATCACAACACTTCCAACCGGGTAAGTTGGTTTGTATTCTAACCTGCTACTGCAGGATTCTGGTTATAAAAATATATGTAATATAAATAGTAGTTCTTAAGAATCACACAGTTGACTCAAACACGCTTAAATGATAGGGTATTGAAACAGTGGGGAAAGAGTTCGGAATGAAGGTTAACAATGGCAAAACTAAGATGATCACAGTAGGAAAGGAGGAAACTGCTGTTTTCGACTGACAGAAAAAGAAGCAATCGGAGCTCGAATAAACTAAAATTAATTTAGCATACTAACCATGAACGTGTACAATAAGAAAAATATTTCGATTAATGCTAAATTGAGACATTACCAGACAGTGATTCACTCTGAAGAGTTATACGCAGCAGAAACTCTTAACCTAGAGTACTTGAGAGATTAGAAATGGTGGAACGAAAAATTCTCAGGAAGACATTGGGACCGTGAAGAACAGAGGACGGTCAGCTTAGAAGACGAGCGAACCAAGAACTGTATACCAAAATAGGAAAAATTTCGTATGTGTCCAAAGGAATGGACCAGGGGAGGTTAACACTGCAAATAATACAGTTTCTTGTGAACCAAAGTACGATCGATTCAAGAGGTACAAAGGGATATAGAAGAAATGGGAATACAGGAACCAGAGGTATACAAAAGAGTGATTTTTTAAAATCAAACATTCAGGCTTGCACAGGTTTTCAGGACAGAACTAGGACCAGAACAAAATCACCATGGGCAGAAGGGCGGAGAATGTTGCAAATTATGAGAATGAAAGAATATTGGACAAGGAGAAAGACCTGAAGAAACGAAGCTGATACAAATTAACGTGGTCATCAGACGGCCAAAACGAATAGAGGACGAAGAAGAAGAAATAAGCTGGCACCACACATTTTCGAGGACCTGCTGTTATCAAAATAACAAAATGCAACGGAACTGTCCTTTACTTTCGAATGACACACTTTAAAGTGAAAATGTAGCGAAATTTTAAAGGAAAGTTATCTAGGTGTGTTTCTAGAACACCGATAGCAGAGGAATCCCGTGCTATTAAGACCCGGAAGTTGAAAAGATAACACCAGAGATAGGGTGAGCAGTTTATCATCGGTTTTAAAGTAGACTTCCATGTTCTCCTTCTGCCGCGACCACAGCCTTCTATATGCGCCTGATAAAACCGAGCCTATAATCACGGCTAACCACAAGGCTCTCCCCAAGTATAGAAAGGAATTCACTACACAAGTGTACAAAGAAGAAAAAAAAGAGAAGTCCACTGCATTCCTTCGGCGGTGTACCACTTTCCAAAGAGTATCGCATAGGCCAGGATGTTATATAATGTACAAGGAGGCCGAGGCTAAACCAAAGCCGCACAGATGGAATAAGAACCGACAGCCTGGCAATTCTTCTTTGTTCGTTACGCTGTGGCTCCCAACAATATAACAATAGATTTCTTTCTTTACTGACATAACCACAAACAGCAACTCATCGCATGCCAGCGAATTCCTACCAATTAATTCATATTAGATGCGATATATTTCTGGGCTGGAAGTCTATCTGGGATTCGAATCATTAATTTCCCCGACACCATTGCAATCATTGCAACCACTCTTCGCGTCATATCTATACTAATAATATGACAGAGTGCAAATTTTTTGAGGTTGTGTATATCTGTAGCGTAATCTCAGAAACAACTGGACCTATTCCAAAAATTCTTTCACTAATAGAAAGGTACAATATCCCTGGGTGCCAAAGGCTATGTTTATATTGTTAAATATAAGTTTTCACCGACTCCCAAAGGCGTTTAAGGGGTCTGGCAGAAAAGGAAATCAATTCACTGATACATTAATCAGGAACACTCCGCAAGCATTAAACCTAAAGACTTGAAATTTGGAAAGCATTTTACTTTTTCCGATTAAAGATTTCCTAGGAGTTTTGTTTTTATTTTTGTAAATCGACCCCCAGGGGTTTAATTTGTGCATTAAAACATTTATATGGAACTTGATGAGAACGCAGAAACGTTAGGGGGGGGGGGGGGTTAGCGTGACAGTGGGTCTGAGGGGTGGAGGTTAAAATCGAAACCTAGGAAAAACGGCCGAGTGAGTTATCGTTTGAAAGAGATTAATTCATTAATTAATTAAACTACTTCATAAATTTACCACACGCACCATGATTAATTAATATATATCATTACGAGTTCCGCGCATTATTGCCAAGCTGTGACAGGTGTGGTAATATAAAAGGCAAAGTCCTGACTGATTGTCAATTAACGCCCTAGCAAAACAAATGGACATAAAGAAATGAAATCTTGTGAATACATTTATATTATACAGAGTAGTAGTTCATTAAGGAAGGATTTCAAAAAATCCCATCCCCAAGGGGATAAAACAGAGGTAAAACGCTGAAAACCAAAATATTCATTCCTCTGAAACTGTTCACCAGAGTCGAAATTTCATTCACATGATCACACCTCCATGTACTAAATGTGCACTAAGACACGTTTGATGATGATGATGCTTGTTGTTTAAAGGGACCTAACATCTAGGTCATCGGCCCCCAATGGTACGAAATGTAATGACAATTTAAAAGTCCAAAATCATCCGCTGACCAGAATTTAAAACAATGTGACCCGCAATGCCTCACCTTCCCAGAACTATCGTAAAAGAATAGTATTACTGACCAAGGGGCTGCTCCCAAAGCATAATCCTGAATCGACGATGCTTGTCTAAAGGGGCCCAAAATCCAGGTTAACGGCCCCTCATAATGATACTTATAGCTAGTAAAGTAGAATCATAGTATTTTTCATGTTGCGGTACTAATCAAAAGTAGCGTAGACTCGTGGTGTTCCACACATTATGGTACTACTCACAAACCTATATTTAGAGCCCTGCACAGATGCGGATATCCAATAAACTAGTGTTTTGGCGGATGAAAACTGTATGGCAATGCGGATAATTTTGCGGATAATTTCTAAATAATGAAGTTTATTGATTTTTACTCAGATATATTTTTACTTGTGGTTAGGTGACGCATGACAGTTGTATGGGAGAATGGTGACCTATAAAGAGCCTTGAGAACATAAAGCCGTAAATCTCACCTCTGGCTCTTGCCCTCAGTTAAAGGAAGGAGGGAACAAAGGTCAATACGTCGGTAGTTGTCGCAAGAGAAAATTCCTCATAAACCCGTGACTGTAGGGGTTGTGGTGCCATGTGTAAGGTCTGTTGTTGTATGTTAACAGATCTATCCGTTTCAATACCTTGGGTGTAATATACTGTAGTTAAATATTTACAATATCCGCGGATGCGGAGCGGATGGGGATAATATTTTGTATATCCGTGCAGGGGTACCTATAGTATACCTAACACAGTGATACTACTCACAAGTAAAGGCGACCCATGGTGTTCCCCGCGTGATGGTACTAATCACAAGTAGTTTCATGGTTCTAATACAATCATCCCTTGGTTGTTCCTTTTAGTCGCCTCCTACACCGTAGGTGTATTCTTCGTAAGACAGGTTTAGAAACCATTTAAGCCCTCAAGCTTAAAATAGGGGTTAATACCCGAAAATAAAAGTATTAATGAATATTGAATTTTCACGACCGCATTGTAATCGAAACAGACTTTCAACGTATTAGGTCGTGTTACGTACATGTAGTACGGGTTGAAGAGATGTTAAGTACAGAACAAAAATGGCCAGCCGGACACCAGTGGGATCCTAACCCACAACCTCCCGATTTCGCGTCGGTTCCTCTACCAATTGAGCTATGGTGGCCTAGTCCATCTTTGTTCTGTTTGAAAGGATCTGAGCTACAGGTCTGGCACTGCTGCTAGCACACTGTAGAGTGCGTTTAAGTCGCCCGTTGTGGGGCATGTCAATGAATAGTGAATTTTCACGACCGCATTGTAATCGAAACAGAATTTCAACGTATTAGGTCGTGTTACGTACATGTAGTACGTGTTGAAGAGATGTTAAGTACAGAACAAAAATGGCCAGCCGGACACCAGTGGGATCCGAACCCACAACCTCCCGATTTCGCATCGGTTGCTCTACCAATTGAGCTATGGTGGCCTAGGCCATCTTTGTTCTGTTTGAAAGGATCTGAGCTACAGGTCTGTTTCGATAAAAGTATTAACTTTTCTGAAACCCCTATTTGTCTTACATTTTGAATGAGAAGCAGTCGTGACACAATTCACCCCTATGGGATTTTGACTCGAGAGTGTGGCCTGACGACATAAATATTTATTTCTTTGAGATCACTTGGCCGCCTCTGTGGTGTAGTGGTTAGCGTGATTAGCTGCCACCCCCGGAGGTCCGGGTTCGATTCCCGGCTCTGCCACGAAATTTGAAAAGTGGTACGAGGGCTGGAACGGGGTCCACTCAGCCTCGGGAGGTCAACTGAGTAGAGGTGGGTTCGATTCCCACCTCAGCCATCCTGGAAGTGGTTTTCCGTGGTTTCCCACTTCTCCTCCAGGCGAATGCCGGGATGGTACCTAACATAAGGCCACGGCCGCTTCCTTCCCTCTTCCTTGCCTATCCCTTCCAATCTTCCCATCCCTCCACAAGGCCCCTGTTCAGCATAGCAGGTGAGGCCGCCTGGGCGAGGTACTGGTCATACTCCCCAGTTGTATCCCCCGACCAAGAGTCTGAAGCTCCAGGACACTGCCCTTGAGGCGGTAGAGGTGGGATCCCTCGCTAAGTCCGAGGGAAAAACCGAACCTGGAGGGTAAACAGATGATGATGATGATGATGATGAGATCATTTGACACAGGAGCTTCAAATTTCACACGATGGTTGCTCCTCTATGCCTTGGATTTTAAGTAAGAGGTGGTCTTAAAACAATTCACCCTTACGGGGGTATGACTGGGGTGGGGTGGTGATAAAAGTAATCTCATTTTTGAAACTGTTTGAAATACAAGGTAGAAATTTCACGCGATGGCTAGTCATCAATGTCTTAGATAAGAAAAAGAAAAGAAAACACCCCTTAGAGGTTTTCATTAGCTCGCTCTGTCGAGAACGACGTTCGTCCGACCACTTTGCACCAGTAGTCCACTTCACATTCCGGGACGTCCCAAAAGTCACGTTGTTTGTTATGGAAATGTCTCATTTGTGCGCGTCATCTGATCGTAGGCCAATTTCTTCGAGGTATTTCTTGATGTTGAACATACCAGGGCATTATTTTTGAGTCAAAATTATTTAAAATGCGTTTAGTCCATCGTGAGTCGTCCATCCGTCGTAGGTGATCGTAGAAGCGAGCCCTGCGTTTGCTCATTGTGTCCGTGATATTATCCATCTTACGACTAGATTTCTTGTCTGCATTTTCTAATGTACATACCGTTTTAGTAGTTTGGGCCAAGGCTTTTGCGCAGAATCTATCCTGTAACTTAGCGAGCGCATATTTCTCAGAGAGGATAAGGGATTCAGTAGGACTAATGGACTATATAGCGATTGACCTGTCCATGGCATTTGGTAGGGTGGGTCATGGGAGACTACTGGCAAAAATGAGTGCAATTGGACTAGAAAAAAGAGTGACTGAATGGATGGCTATATTTCTAGAAAATAGATCTCAGAGAATTAGAGTAGGTGAAGCTTTATCTGACCCTGTAATACTTAAGAGCGGAATTCCTCAAGGCAGTATTATCGTACCTTTATGTTTTGATATGAGTAAAGAAGTGGAATCAGCGACAAGCCTTTGTGCGGATGATGTTATTCTGTATAGAGTAATAAATGCATTACACGATTCTGAGCAGCTGCAAAAGGACTTCGATAATGTTGTGACATGGACAGTAGGCAATGGTATGATGATAAGCGGTGTTAAGTCAGGTTGTGGGTTTCACGAATAGGAAAATTCCTATTAGTTCTAATTACTGCGTTGATGGGGGTGAAAGTTCCTTTTCGGGATCATTGTAAGCATCTCGGTTTTAATTTATAAGGAAAGATATTCATTGGGGTAATCACATACACAGGATTGTAAATAAAGGTACAGATCTCTGCACATGATTATGCTATTTGCTTTACGGCGCACCGACACAGATAGGTCTTATGGCGACAATGGGATAGGAAAGGCCTAGGAATTGGAAGGAAGCGGCTGTGGCCTTAATTAAGGTACAGCCCTGGAATTTGCCTGGTGTGAAAATGGGAAACCACAGAAAATCATCTTCAGGGCTGGGGTTCGAACCCACTATCTCCCGATTACTGGATACTGGTCGCACTTAAGCAACTGCAACTATCGAGTTCGGTCACATGAGTATAAGGGTTTTTAGGTGTTGTAGTAAGGATGTAAAAGAGAGAGCACATACGTCTCTGGTAAGACCCCAACTAGAGTATGGTTCCAGTGTATGGGACCCTCATCAGGATTACCTGATTCAAGAACTAGAAAAAATCCAAAGAAAAGCAGTTCGATTTATTCTGGGTGATTTCGGACAAAAGAGTAGCGTTACAAAAACGTTGCAAAATTTGAGCTGGGAAGAATTGGGAGAAAGGGGACGAGCTGCCCGACTAAGTGGTATGTTTCGAGTTGTCAGTGGAGAGATGTCGTGTGATGACATCAGTAGATGAATAAATTTGAGTGGTGCCTTTAAAAGCAGGAAAGATCACAATATGAAGATAATGTTGGAATTCAAGAGGACAAACTGGGGCAAATATTCGTTTATAGCAAGGGAAGTTAGGGATTGGAATAACTTACCAAGGGAGACGTTCAATAAATTTTCAATTTCTTTGCAATCATTTAAGAAAAGGCTAGGAAAACAACAGATAGGGAATCTGCCGCCTGGGCGACTGCCCTAAATGCAGATCAGTAGCGATTGTTTGGTTATTTTTTCCGACCTATAGAGAGATACCGGCTTAACCTTTTGTTATATATTTTCCGGGTGATTTGAGAAGCTACCTTTAGTTTTTTTCACTCTGACCGCTAAGGCCTCGGTATCTAGTCCATTTGCTTGGATCCACTCAACAAATCGAGCTCTATAGCTCAAATATAATCCTAGTGATTACTGGATGGCATTCTACTTACACTCGGTATACCTTGTTCTATGATATTAGGCAGCAAAACTGGTAACTGTTAATACCGTTTGAACAATAATTTCAGAGAAAAGAGATCTAGTGTTAAATCAGGTTATTATGCCAAAGCTGTTGCATAGCAACGGCACTTGCCGCTTGCGTAAGGACTATGACGAAAACTACAGACAGTGCGTAAATAATGAATTAGAAGCAGGTTTTAATAAATCCGTGGTGTCATTATCCTCTACTTGTTTGAGGTCACATCAGGTAATGAGTAGAAAAATACATAGTAGTTAATTACTTTTGCTACGCTCAGACAAGCAGTTTAGGAAATGATGTCATAATCGCGATAGAATATTGTTGTTATTGCTAGCAAGGACGAGTCTTGATGCCTCCTGAGAGCGCTTCACACATCAAAATCACGACAAAATTACAACGTTACTGATGTCCTAACGTCAAGCATCGTGGAGAGGTGCGAAAAGCATGATACACAGGGTGTAACAAAAATATAGTGAACAATTTCCGGAATGGGTTCAATACATCTAGATTTTTAAAAAATTCGTTATGTCAAGAGTGGCTCAGGAATGCTTAGTTTCTGAGTTACCTGACGTTCAACTATCAACTTAGTAGTTATTTGCTGGAATTATGATACAATTTGTTGACATTCCTATTCTCCAATGTTTGAAGTTCCCATCCTCTGAAGAAATACCTTCGGTCGTTCCCTTGTCGACTTCTCAACAAGTTTCAACATTCCTGACACATTAAGCGAGTTGGCGGTAAGGTTATTGTCGCACTACTATGAGTTTGTATGTGCGAGATAGTGGGTTCGAACCCGACAGTCGGCAACCCTGAAAATGGTTATCAGTGGTTTCCCATTTTCATATCAGGCACATTCTGGGGTTGTACCTTAATTAAGGTCACTTCCTTCCCACTCCTAGCCCTTTCCTATCCCATCGTCACCATTAGACCTATCTATGACACCCCTGTGGGTGGGGGCGGTAGAATAACACACATGCTATCCCCCGCCTGTCGTAAGAGGCGACTAATGGACTCCAGGGGCTCTCAATTTTGTAGCGTCGGTTGGCGACCACGGGTACCTGAGACGAGTCCTGGTATTACTTCCACTTATTTGTGCCAGGCTCTTCACTTTCATCTATCCTATCCGACCTCCCTTGGCCAAATCTTGTTCTTTCCCGACCCCGACGGTATTAGGTTTCCGAGGCCTAGAGAGTCTTTCATCTTCACGCCCTTCGTTGCCCTTGTCTTTCTTCAGCCGATACCTTCGTTTTTCGAAGTGTCGGATCCCTTCCATTTTCTCCCTCTGATTAGTGTTATATAGGTCCGGCTCCATGGCTAAATGGTTAGCGTGCTGGCCTTTGATCACAGGGGTCCCGGGTTCGATTCCCGGCAGGGTCGGGAATTTTAACCATCATTGGTTAATTTCACTGGCACTGTGTGTATTCGTCGTCTTCATCATCATTTCATCCTCGTCACGACGCGCAGATCACCTACGGGTGTCAAATCGAAAGACCTGCACCTGGCGAGCCGAACGTGTCCTCGGACACTCCCGGCACTAAAAGCCATACGCCATTTCATTTCAGTGTTATATAGAGGATGATTACCTAGTTTTACTTCCTCTTAAAACAATAATCACCACCACCACCACTTATCTGTGTCGGTGCCACGTAAAGCAAACTGTGAAAAATAAATAATTCCAGGAAGTGAACTCCTGCAGATACAAAGCCTGATACAGCCTGATAACTTAGAGATTAAGTATTTTCCGGTCCCATATAAATAAGACTTTTTTTTACAGATAGGTCTTATGGCAACGATGGGAGAGGAAGTATGCTTATTTGCTGGAATTTTGATGCAATTTGTTGACATTTCTTAAATCCAACGTTTGAAACGTCCATCGTCCGTGTGAAGAAATGCCTTAGTTCATTGCCTTATTGACTTCTGAAGAAAACCGTACTCAGGGTTGCCGACAGTGGGGAACGAACCCACTATCTTCTGAATGCAAGCTCACAGCTGAGCGCCCCTAACCGTCAGGTTAACTCGAACCGTATCTATGTTTGTTACAAACAATGTAGGAGTAGTATAAGGTGGTCACAACAGACCTTAAGTTTGCATCAACCTCCTGCAGAAGTTATCCCCAGTATTTCCTACCTGTCGTAAGAGGAGACTAAATGGGCTGTCCGCCGGAGGTTCTCAGATTAGCAGCTTGAGTTGTCGACGACGAGTTTTGATGATGCTTGTTGTGTAAAGGAACCTCATATCTTGGTCATCGGCCCCTAATGGTACGAAATACAATGACAATTTAAAGGTCCAAAATTCATCCACTGACCAGAATTCAAAACGTGATGATGAAGAATGAAAGGATGAATTTGATTTAAAATTATCAGCGGATCCAACTCACAATACTGAAAGTTAAACATAATTCTAAACTCGATCCACTGACTAGAATTCAAAAATACGACGATGAACAATAATTACGAATTTAAAACAATAGCATTACTGACCACCGGACTGCTTCTAAAGCACAATCCTGAATCGATGGTGCTTGTAGTCTAAAGGGGTCCAAAATCCATATCAGTGGCCCCTCATAATGGTTCTTATCGCAGTAAAGTACAACCATGTTATTTCTCAAGTTAGGGTACTAATCAAAAGTAGCGTAGACTCAAGGTGCTCCACACATTATGGTACTATTCAACAAGTATTGTACGTTCCACAGGTAACCCAGACCTATGGTGTTTCTCACATAATGGCGCCACTCAGAGGCAACGCAATCGCACGGTGTCGCTCGTATAATGGTAGTAGTAATCACAGGCAACGCAGACCCACGGTGTCGCTCAATAGTGGTACTAATCACAGGTACTGTAAACCCACAGTGAAGCAATTCTCTGCTGCTACTAATCACAAACTATTGTGTACCTAATATTGTGGTACTACTCGCAAGTAAAGGCAACCCATGGTGCTGCCCGCGTGATGGCACTAATCACAAGAAGTTTCTTGAATTAAATCATCCCTTAGTTGCCCCTTTTAGTCGCCTCTTAATACAGGCATGGGATACCGTGGGTGTATTCTTCATCTGCGTCCCCCACCCACAGGGGGTGCGACGGGTTTTCTAGCAGACTCTTTCCTTCCTGCCGCCCTGTCCAACTTCCCTTGCTCAGTTCAATTTTTGTATCTTTGTTTTAGTCTGCCTGTTTGTTTACAGGTATTTTTGTTGGTTTCTGTTTATTTATCTGCGTGTTTTTGTTTATTTGTTTGTATCTGTTTATTTCTTTGTGTTTGTGTACTTGTTTGTTTTTAATGTTGCTTTCATTTTGTGTATTCTTCGTGTTTTGTACTCTCAAATATCGTCTTTCTTATGAATTGCGAAGTAATTAATGCAGTTCAACTGTACGATGTTTACCTGTACACCTGTAGAAATAAGATTGAATTAGGGCTAAATCCTCGATATAACGATATCTCCCTCTACAACAATATTTTTCTCTGGTCCACTCGGTATCGTTGCATCAGATTTCACTGCACTCTGTGTATTCGTTACTTAGTTTTCGAGGGCAAATGTTTCTTCTCGACTTCCATAATAACATTTTGACATACTGGGGTTATACTGGAATTTATAAGTACAAGATTAATTGTACTCATTGCTTTATAACAAAGATATGTTGGTTGTATAGTATAGAAAAGGTGAAAGCATCGTATTTCAAGAAAGTGCTGTGTCTATCAAAGTACACCCCATTACGCGTCAGTCAGTCAACCGTCGAGGGAATTATTCATTGTGGAAGAGTTGCATTTGAAGCTTCTGCTCGCGGCCTCCCCAGCGTATAAGGAACTAACTTCAGCAAAAGAGGGACAGCATTTGGAAGGATTTCTATTCGTGTGATGCAATGATCAATCACAATTGGACACGAGGAGGCTATGAGTTGAGACACATTATGACTCGACTTGTGGTGCATGGTTTTCACCACCGTTAGTGTCAAACGGTGAACTTCCATGAGCCAAGTCGGGAGTCTCGATGTAAAAGATGTGGTGAACTTTGAGAACGATATCATGTTCTCAGGTGTAATCTGAAGGTAGAATATCTAACGAAATTCTGTTCATGCACATTTATGCGCAATAAAACTTTATTATAAAACCCCGTAAACAGTGATCAGTGTAACTTATCAGACATAAGTCGATCGCTCTTACAAAGCAAGTCATAATCGATTGGGAAAATCTCTTGGATTGCACGTCATGTCCATGACAAACACTATACATATATATTCTATCTGACCTCGCGGCGAAACCCCATAGTTACGTCATGCAAAACAAATGCTTAATAACTATCAATGATTAGGCAATTAATGACATCACCCTCCGTTGTGCTACATCCCGCCTGCTTATTATATAAAACTGACGTTCTTAGACACTGCTCAAGCTTTTTTATTTTAGCCACTTTAGCAGACTTGGAAGTATTATAACCAGATTCTGAATGTATAAGCCATAACAGCTTAGAATGGTTAGTGATTTGTCTATAAGAAATGTAGCCTAGCCCACTGTTCCCTACTGTAACGAGAGCAACATGACATTCAGGGGTTCTAAACGGGCGAACCCCTTATGTATATGCAAATTTTATAGCATGACTGTTGACCGGGCAAGAACTTTCTTGTTATTCGCTTCAACAACCTTGCCTAAACATTCGGGCTCTAATTATAACTGAAGACTTCTAATATATAAAAAGCGCGAATTTTCATAGCTAAAGAAAACTTCAACAAGCAGAAAACACTGCTGTGTGGCTCGCTAGAGATAAGAGACAAGTACCATTTTATGTTTGGAGTATAGCTCTGTATGGTGTAGAAACATGGAAGCTGAAGAAAGGACACAGAGAAGAAACCGAGTGAATTAGCCATGCGGTTAGGGTCGAGCAGCTGTGAGTTTGAATTCGAGTAGGCTCGAACTTCAAGTCGCTAGCCCTAAAGTTGGTTTTCGTGGTTTCCCATTTTCACACCAGGCAAATGCTGGGGCTGTACCTTAATTAAGGCCACGGCCGCTTCCTTCCCTGTCCCATCGTCGCCATAAGACCTATCTGTGTCGGTGCGACGAAAATCAATTGTAAAGTAACAACTAATGTGACGTCACTGACTGTACACTTTCTATATCAACACACTCTATTTATACAAATCCACAGCCGCAGCATCTATGGCGACCAAGGGGCCTACGGTAACCAGTAATGTGACGTCAATTTCGTCATACATTTTGTCGTGTTACACAAATTTTCGGATTACCCCCAGCCATTAGACCCTCTCATATAAAAAACAGAGAAGAATAGAGGCATTCGAGATGTAGATATGGACAACAACAGCAGGAGTGAACACAGAAAATATAATAAGGAAATAGGAAATGCTGTAAAGAGTGGCAGAAGAGGGAAGCATGCTAGATATGATTGGAAAAGGAAAGAAAAAATGGATAGGATATAATGTATGAGAGGATTCCTTATTACGACTCGCTATGGGAGTTTTTTAAATTTGCTTTACGACGCACAGTTACAGATATGTCTTATGGCGACGATGGGCTAGGAAAGGCCTAAGAGTAGGAAAGAAGTGGCCGTGGTCTTAAATACGTTACAGCTTGGTGTGAAAATGGGAAACCACGGTAAATCATCTTCAGGGCTGTCCACAGTGGGGTTCAAACCCACTGTCTCCCAAATACAAGCTCCCAGCTGCGCACCCCTAACCGCATGGCGAACTACCGCGGTGGAAGGGAAGATAAAAGGGGATTTACCACGGAAGTTTTATAAGTCATCTTTATCGTGTCAGTGTGTTGGCCAGTCAATTCAGCACCTAGACCATCTGTTTTTTGAATGTGCTCGTTACCACAAACAGAAAAATGTGATTAAATCTCTTGTCCACGTCAAACAACAGTTACCATGCAGCATAATTACACTACTGGGGTCTGAAGAAGACAAAGTGTTTTATATCAAAAACTATTTAAAAGAAACGTGTATGTTTTTGTATAGATCCTTACGTAATATATCGTGAAAATTGAGCACTATACTTAATATGCAAATGTGTTTATATATTCCAATCTGCTGCAATGAATTGTACTGAATTGTAAAGTACAACAAACGTATTTAGTAATGTCCAGATGGCTGTCTGTTTGCCAATGATCTAAAGCCAAATAAACTCTTAAAATTCCGCAGTTCTAGTCCTTCAGGCAAGCAACTCAATGTTGATAACATCCTGGAGATATGAGCTACGAATTTTAGGTAAATAAAATATAATAAAGTATGAGAATATATTCTTTATTTATTCCTAAAAATTCCAATCCTTTTCTTAATCATCGTTATCCGGTCGATTAGATTAACAGTTTACCTTTGTCTACCCACTACGAGCGCTAATGTGAGTCAATGCATTGTTTCACTTAAACACCACTACGAGCGCTAATGTGAATCATTGCATTGTTTCACTTAAACACCACTACGAGCGCTAATGTGAGTCAATGCATAGTTTCACTTAAACACCACTACGAGCGCTAATGTGAGTTAATGCATTGTTTCACTTAAGCACCACTACGAGCACTAATGTGAGTCATTACATTGTTTCACTTAAACGTCACTACGAGCGCTAATGTGAGTCGTTGCATTGTTTCACTTAAACACCACTACGAGCGCTAATGTGAGTCATTGCATTGTTTCACTTAAACACCACTACGAGCGCTAATGTGAGTCATTGCATTGTTTCACTTAAACACCACTACGAGCACTAATGTGAGTCATTGCATTGTTTCACTTAAGCGCCACTACGGGCGCTAATGTGAGTCAATGCATTGTTTCACTTAAACACCACTACGAGCGCTAATGTGAGTCATTGCATTGTTTCACTTAAACACCACTACGAGCGCTAATGTGAGTCAATGCATTGTTTCACTTAAACACCACTACGAGCGCTAATGTGAGTCAATGCATAGTTTCACTTAAGCCCTTATAATTACATTCGGTGTGGACATTTTTCAAAAATTAGAAACCACCTGAGGGTATTAAATCAAGTAACACATTACAAAAAGAATTATGTAAATAAGTTAATTTGGTCAGGATTTGAATAAAAAACAAAACGAATAAAGAAACAAGCAATTTTAGGCTGTTTTTCAAAAACTATATTTAGGCCGGAAGTGATTTTCGAAATTTGTGAGTTTTTTTCAGTTTGACAGAGCCATCCATGATTCAGAATTTGAAACCTTTTCGGACCCTTTAACCCTTCAATTTTCAGCACAGCCGAGGAAATTCCTTAATTTTAAGTTTTTCTTAGTATGGAGACCCCTACTTTGTCTGCTAAGCAATGTTTTCAATATTAGAATAGAAACCGAGGAAGGGGGGAGGGGAGATACGACCTATTAGACAATATAACAAAAGGAAAGGAAGATGGTGCAGCGGTAAAGAAAAGGGCACAAGACAGGCAGATATGCACGTCACAGCCATAATTGTACCTGACAAAACGTAGAACACCCTATGATGAATAGCAAACTTTGCCGAATACGAGTTCGTACTCCAAATACTTGTATATACATTCAAGCAAAAACTCATCCAGTCGAAGCAGAGCCCCTTCTATGTTAAAAAACGGCTTTCATTCTCTTTGCTTTTCTTGAAATACCTCGAGGATGAGCAAGCTTTATTTATAAAATCAAAGCCTCCTGAACATGGCTTAGCACTCGAGCTGTATGTTTGCCTTTTTAATCTTTCTTCTCCAAGGCTGACGAAACTACAAGAAGCGTGCAGCGACAAGCTATCAACTACGCTACGCATGACGAAGACGAGATATTTACACTGGTCTAATCTCAGGCTGAGCACCAGTACATATCAGGCATAAACTATTTGCATTATAAATATATCGTCAGCAAATTTACTCGTTAATAGCCGAGAACATTACCGTTCGGTGTAATTATTAATTTATACATTAAAATAGAACAGGCAGTAAAGGAAATCAAAGAGGAATTTGGAAAAGGAATCAACAATCTAAGGAGAGGAAATAAAATATCTGAGATTTCCCTATGATATTGTAATTTTATCTAAGTCTCGAGAAGACCTCGAGAAATTGCTGAATAGTACGGACAGAGTCTTGGAGAAGGAGAACAAGATGAAAATAAAGAAAACTCCAAAACAAAGGTAATGGAATGGATTTGAACGCAGGAAATATTACATTAGGAAACGAAGTCTTAAACGAAAAATATCAATACTGTTACTTAAGTAGTAAAATAACTAATGAAAAGACATTTCTTACGTCCAGCATTTTGTCTATAACCTGTTGTAACATTCAGATAGCTTCACTTGTATCTCTGTAGTTTTTATCCAATCACATTCATTCTCCTTAACTAATTGTAGAAAATAGCTAAGGTGTCCACAAAGACGCACACGAGATGCTGTCAGTCGGTACAATGATTGTATTCACATCTATTTACAAAGGAAACACACGCATAACATTAATCACTGTTGTCACAAACAAAACACTCACATCACAAAGCCGCCATTAAAAAAATGACTGCCACTTCAATATGGAGACTGCAACTATTGCATGTCACGCGAGATAAATATACTTGCTACATAATAACTCTACTAAACAACAACTCGTCAACCAATCACTCTCTATCCAGTAAATCTCTGTCGTCGTCAAGATCACTCCTTATATATGTGCCTGGCCAGGCTTCTAGAAAACTACATTTCAAAATACATCTTCTCAAAAATTCGAGAGTGCCTAATACATAGATTATAATGTACAGAATATTCTCCATCGTTTTAGGGCCTGTTACCATTCTGAAAGTTACAGTCTGTTTCACTATTATGGATTACAAATTATATATACAGGTAAGAATAAATTATAATATTAATTTAGAGGTATTTACATTAACTGATCTGATATAAATGTCTATATACAATGCATGTTTCATGACATAACCTCACAAAGTACGCGATCGTATCGTGTGAGCATATGATGTAATAATAATAATAATAATTGGAGCTCGATATTTGGATTAGTTACCCATGGGTGAGATAATATTTATTTTCAAGTTATATCCGTTTATCGCACTTGCGTCATACCCTTGAGTCCCTCTTTCATCTGCAGTAAGTTCAAATCCAAGAATTTACAGTCAGGTACTCACACAAAATTAGTTCAAAACTCAGCCACATCTCCAGCAGTTTCTCTGGTTTCCCGTAGAAGTTTGAAACTGACGCAATGGCAGCCAAACTGACGTCATTTAGAAGCAAACAGGTCATAAGGCCACTCTGATACATATTCCCCGCACAAGCTGTCTCATCCTTGATCAATGTTTTCAGTTCTGCTACTACATCAGAACAGTCTTCACATTCAGAGTTACCCCACTCAAAGTGATCACCTGTTCACTCGGAAACAGGATGGTTGCGGTGACCAAGACCTTGAAGCCATCCTTGAGCCGTCATGCAGGTGTTTTATCTCCTTTCTAACTGCTACCCACATTGCAATAGAACTTACCATGTGCTAACTAAATTGTGTTACACAACCAGAACTGATAACAAGCCCGGACTACAGTAAGTATCATTTTTTGAGGTGTTAATAGGATTTCAAGATGGTTGTTATATAGATAAATCAATTAGATTGTTTATCGTGAAGGCTGTTAATGGATTCTATCAACACTAGTCTACTTAAAACTGTACTGTCTGTCTGTATGAGCGGGGTAATACAGACAAGTACCGAAAGGATCTATATGTGGTTTTCACTGTCGTATAGAACATTTCCTCGAGGGAGTTTCGGGTGTATGAAACTTCAGTCTACAACAAAAGTAAGCCGAGTAGATACGGTAGTAAAAATTCAGAGAAACCGGTCACACGGGCACTTTCTTGGCTTTCATGTGGCAGCCAGCGAACGGGATTTCAAAGTTGCGCTATAACCGTATAAATAAGAGGATTATTTTATTCTGACTCTTATTACGTTGCGGGAGTGTGGTAGTTTTTAATAAAAACGGTAAGTTCCTCTACTGTTTACAGCTAGTGTGAACACCCAACTACTTTGCTGCCACTGCTTTCCGCAGTATGTAATTTGCATGATTGCTTTAGGAGTTATCGCTTGTTATAGTGAAAGCGCTCGACTAGTATAAATATCGCATGGAGAAAACTGAGTGAGCTAACAGCCAGGCGGCCAGACGTGCTTGGGACGAACGCCGAAACATGAGGAATACTACATCCACAAAGAAATCCAATAAGGCCTGTGGCAGATCACTGGATTAAAAAATTGAAGTCAAAGTATAGCGGTATATAAAGGAAGATATAAAAATGAAAATAGAATCAGGTTCATAGAAACCAAACCTAAACCCCATGGCACTGCAGCCCTTGAAGGGCTTTAGCCTACCAAGCGACCGCCGCTCAACCCAAAGGCCTGTAGATTACGAGGGGTCGTGTTGTCAGCACGACGAATCCTCTCGGCCGTTATTCTTGGCTTTCTAGACCGAGGACTCTACCTCACCGTCAGATAGCTCCTCAATTCTAATCACGTAGGCTGAGTGGACCTCGAACCAGCCCTCAGGTCCAGGCAAAAATCCCTGACCTGGCCGGGAATCGAACCCGGAGCCTCCGGGTAAGAGGCAGGCACCCTACCCCTACACCACGGGGCCGGCTAAGGTTCATAGAGGTACCCTATACATTTAAAACGTGCCAGATAACGTGATATCCACAAGATTGGCAGAAATAGGTCCCCAAAAACTCCGAGGGGTCAAGGTGGGAGTTGAGGAAGGATGAAGGCTCGAAATACGAACTCATAAACAAAATAGCATACTTACTCGGAGAAGTAGAGCAGGAGAAGTATTTTCTGATCCTTTAATTATTAAGAGGGGTTCCGCAAGGCACTGTTTTAGGACCTTTATATTTTCTTATATACATAAATGATCTAAGCAGAGAACTGGAATCATTGATAAGGATTTTTGCATAGGATTTTATACTTGTATGACGTAATAAATAAGCTATGGAATTCTTAGTGACTATAAAACACCTTGACAATGTTGTGAGGTGGAAAACAGACAAATGGTGTAATGATAAACGGGCTGAAAAGTGACGAAGGAAAGGATCGAAAGGAAGGCAATAAGATTTCCGACAGAAGAATAGTGTTAGGTACGAAAATGTTGGAAACTTTGGGCTGGGAAGACTTGGGAGTAAGGAGATGAGCAGATCAATTAAGTGGCATAAAGTTGGAATTCAAGAGAATAAATTGGAGAAAATATTCATTTATACAAAAGGAATTACGGATTGGAATAATTTACTAATGAAGATGTTCAATAGATTTCCAATTTCTGTGAAATCTTTTAAGAAAAGACGGGATGAACAACTGATAGGAGGACAGCAGTGATATGTGGAAGTAAAACACGATTAAAAGGACAAAGAAGTTCAAATAGCTGGGTGAATGGATCCAACTAAATGGACTGGATAAAGAGCCAAATAAGTCAAGAGCCAGAAAATAAGATCTGACTTACAAGCTAACACAGAACAGGTATAACAAACGGGCAATATCCAACATTATAACTCAGTAATAAAACGGGAAGGATTGTACTCTTCAGAGTGCCTGTCTTTAAATTTAAAAAGGGGAGCTGCAAGAAGTGGAAAAGAAGGGAAGGATGATTCTGGGAGCTCAGAAGACTACTGATGGGACTTGGAAGGAAAGGAGAAATGAGGCGCTCTACAGGTACACTGAAGAGATGACGGACACAATGCAGAAACGAATCTGAAATTCTACAGGCACCTGGTAAGAATGGATGACAAAGGACATAAAAAAAAGTTCCTCAGACACATAGTGGTATTAAAGGTCACCTCTAAGTGGTTAGAAGAGGTGAAAATGAATGCAGAAGAAGTTGGAATTGCATTAGAGATGATCCACAATAGAAGAGAGTTCAGAAGAAGTGTCAACAGTCTAAAATCATTTAAAGAGAAACCACTACTAAAAAGGAGGCCCAAACGGATGATATCCGAAGAGAAGAGAAAGATGAGAAACGAAAGAATGAAGAGGTTTTGGAAAGAGAAGAGAAGAAATGCCAAGAAGCCATAAGTTATATGCGTTCCACAGATTGCCAAATTAGGAAACAAAAATAATGACGACGATGATAATAATGACAGAGTTAGGCCTGGGAAGAAAGCGAGCGTGGCCCTAATTAAGGCTTGTTCTGAAAATGGGAAACCACGGATAAACATATTCATGTCTGTCGGCAGAGTGGTTCGAACCCACCATCTATCGAATGCAAGCTACATGCCTCGAACCACGAAGCGAAATCGCTCGGGTGGAGAATGTAGTAAATATGAAACACGAAAGACTGGCTAACCGCTCTTCTTTTTAATTTCAGAGGACCATGAACACCGATACAAAGCCTTCTAGATTATATGAGATATTAAAGCTTGGATGAATGAGAACACGTCTCAATTGTTAATTCTGAGTCTGTTGTAGAAAGAAAACCTGCCATGTTTCGAAACTCTATAAGACACAGTTTTTTCCTGCAGTTCCAGCCGTTTACAATACTTGTCCTTTCGACATTGCTGACGCGATTACGTCACTGCTAGTGGATTCACATACTTCAGTTACAAAGTCCGTCAGAGAAAGCATTCCTTTCCATTGATAGCACCGCTCTTGAGAAACAGTTCGATGAATTATTGATTTCTAACAGTAAATTTTATATCTGTGGAATGATCATCATCCGGTGATGAAAGTGTGTAATGGACTAGTATAACTTGAAAACAATTCTTTAAACTAACGGGTAAATAGTGAAAATATGGAGGTCGATTATTAGGTATTATTATTATTATTATTATTATTATTATTATTATTATTATTATTATTATTACGTAGGTCGAGTCATAAGTCATGGCAACTTTTTTTTCGCGAACAGGAGACAACACGGAAAATCTAAAAATTTTGGAGAATTCTTGATGTTTGTAATAAATTTTGTTTTTTCTATGGAGATTCTCAAACCTGTCTTGTTGGCTATTTCTTCAAAGAGATTGATTTGTGTTGTTGCACTTGTTAGAAGAAGAAGAATGTATAAAATTATTGGATATCTCGTGACGTTTTAATTTTATCAGCTGCTGAATTTAATCCATCAGATCGCTCCGCGGGCGAAATCAAATGATCTTTGCGAGGCGGTGTTGCGAAATCAGCTCGTTGCTTAAGACCGATTTGAGAGCACCATTCGAAGAAGATAAAAACTTTGCCATGGAAGGGATCGGAACACGGACCTCCCAACTGACAGGATTGCGCCATAGGAAGTACGCTACGGTGCTATTGGCTGAAACCCACGGTGCTGATTTTCTTTGGCAACGGTAACTTCTAAACGATCGGTCATTTACGGAAATTACCTGCTCTGAGAGGACGACACGAGAAGTAGAAGCAGCAGAAGAAGAGGAAGAAGAGGAAGAGATAGAACCCATCTCTTTTATTTTTTGTTCACCCGGAAGGACGTGGGTTCGATTCCCCGTCAGGAATTCGAAAAATTTAAGGAACGAGATTTCCACTCCCGGAGGTGCATATGGTCCTGAGGTTCACTCAGCCTACAGTAAGAATGAGTACCAGATTAATTCCTGGGAGCAAAGGTGGCTGGACGTAGAATAACTACTCTCGCACCTTTACCTTCCACTCCTCCAAGGGCCTTCCTGGCCTGCACGGAGATGACTTTCTACTTTTTTTCTTTTTTTTTCTTTAACTGGTTTACAACATCTCTCTTGTTGGGCTAAACATTTGAAAAACATTATGTATTGCCTTTATATTTAACCTGACTATACTTCCATGGTAAAAAGAGTTTCAAGTCACTACGCCATGGTTGCTACTAAAAGAACACGACTGCATTTCTAATGTGCGCAGGCAGGTTTTCTGTCTAATTATCTTCCACATCTAGAATTTGAATGGGTTTAATTCTAACGCTAATTCTTTCATAGAGCTTAAGAGGCTATTGTTGAGTCTATATTATTTCCCACGGATATTATCGGCAGTCGGGCGGAACTTGCTCCAATGAATGAGTCGTTAGATCCACAAAAGGTATCATTGTCCTCCTGTGTAACATGGGCGGAGCTGTTCGCTGCAAAATACCCACAATGAATGGTTCCGTAAGCAAAACGAGGGTTAGTAACATGGCGAGTCTCAGATAGAGGACATACAGAGGCTCACCACTTGAGAAAGGAAGCCTGGAAGTTAGGAAAAATGCCTTTTTAATCTGGGTGTACATATCCAAGTGTCACACAGAGACAGACATGTTTCAGTACGTTTGGGAAAGGTAGGACGAGTTATTATTTTGCCTTTTTTTGCCTATTTCAGCTTCCGGAGCCTATTTGTTAGTTTAATGTATTTCTTGTCTTAAAGTTCTGAATTTTTTCTGCTTTTATCTATATATGTGTGTCCGTATATTTTACCTTGAAGCCAGTGGTTGTATGCCGACTACTGTATCTATATATATAAAATAAGAGTTTTGTCTGTACATTGCTCAGAATTTGAAAAGAATGGTATTTCTGCATCAGTCATGTCCACAGTAACAAGGAAATGCACTTTTTACTTTTCCGTAATTTCTGTCTGTCTGTCTGTCTGTCTGTCTGTCTGTCTGTCTGTCTGTCTGTCTGTCTGTCTGTCTGTCTGTCTGTCTGAATGTATGTATGTATGTATGTATGTATGTATGTATGTATGTATGTATGTATGTATGTATGTATGTATGTATGTATGTATGTATGTACACGCATCACTAGAAAACGGCTAAAGAGAATTTAATGAAAATCGGTATGCAAAGTCTGGGAATAAGTCGCTACAATCTAGGCCATAAATAATTTTATTTACGCTGATAAAAATGGTAGTTTAGGGGAAAGCCTAAAATTTAATTTTCAAATATTTGTGTTATTAGTGGTCCTATCTTAATGAAAATTGGTATTCAAAGCCGAGGAATAAGTCTCTATAATCTAGGCTATAAATAACTTATTCACGCTGAGTGAAATGGTAGTTTAGGGGAAGGCCAAAAATGTAATTCTTAAATATTTACGTTATGAGTGGTCCTATCTCAATTAAAATTGGCATGCGTAGTCGGAGAATGAGCCATTATAATATAGGCTATATATTACTCTATTCACACTGATTGAAATGGTAGTTTAGGGGAAGGCCTAAAATTTAATTCTCAAATATTTAAATTATTAGTGGTCGTATTGATAAATACTATATAACCAAAGTTATATAGAATTAAATTTCCGACCATTTATGTCTTATACATTTTTACCGTACCTACTGTGATAACACAGATATTCATGAAATTGTAATTTTGTTGCTAAGTCCATTTCAACACCGAGCCACGAGAAAATGGGTTAACAGAATTTAATGAAAATCATTATATAGAGGCGGGGAATGAGAAACAACAGTCTAAGCTATAAACAAATTTATTCACCCTGGATGAAATTTTAGTTTAGGGAAAGGCGTCTAAAATGTAATTTTTAAATACCTAAGTTATAGGGAACACAATTTCCGATCATTTGTGTTTTAATCAGTTTTACCGTACCGACTATGGTAAGAGTGGTATTTGAGAGTCGGAAGAAAACTAAATGTGAAGACCTACAATGTCAAAAGCGCATGGCATTGATCAACAATAACATTAAACATTGTTTGATATGATGTTCTTTGTCTCTTATGCTGCCTCTCAACTCCGATAGATGGGATAACTGCTGTGTACCGAGTATTACAGCCTGACTGAGTATTAGCGGAAAATAGCTGGGGAGTGAGAAAACTTTCTTCTTTAGCATGCCATTCCTCTGGTTCATAAATATTTTCTGATACAGCTGGTACGTAACACACAGGTTCACCATAGTATTCCAGCTATGCGATCCCTAATCTGACGCGCCTGTTTTGAATGAGCAGTGTGCACACTTAAGGCAGGGGCTCACTTAGTAGTAGGAGTAGTATGGCCTGGTATAGAATAACAATTTAGGCCTATTCCAAATTATAACACCACAATTCACTAAAAAACTCAAAATTCCACCCTGAAAAGAGCCGTTTCTTAATTAAAGCTTCTTCCCCTTTATTTTTATTAAATTCTACATTGATTTTATTCCAAATTAGCAGTGAAGAGTGGGTTTCTCCTCTGGCTTGGAGGAAAAATTTGCCCCCAGGTCAGGTAGGTTTTTCCGCCGCCAGTGTAGTGAATTAAGATTTTCCGACTCATCGGATACTCCTAGAAAACAGATTAGTAGAAGGACATAGTTTATGGCGTGGGAGTCTCCACTATTCGAACCCCTCCCTGCTAAAAAAAGACGAAGGGTGTTCACGGATCACGGCTATCTGTGGCTTTAATCATTCCAGCTCTGGAACTTTGGACTGTTAGATCGGCAGCGTAGTCCTGATCGTTAAAAGTGAGAAAATGTGCGGTTTTTCCTTTGATCGAGTATCTTATATGATATCACTGCTTTTAATCGCTACTTTCCTACCGACGTTTTTGCAATGGCCGCAAGGTCAGCCTCTCTGAGAATCCAATCCCTTAGCGAAGCACGGGTACATCAGCTAGTATATATATATATATAAATAGACGTGTGTGATCGTATATTTCATCTTGTAGCCACAAATACCCACCGCAGACCACTTGTGTTTGTGTGTGGTGGTAGCCTCAAGTCTCCCATCGTGCACTATAGGGGTTGCGTGTCTGTAGCGGTGATGGTTTCGGAGATTTAGAATTTGAAATTGGTTGACTTCGTCACTGAATGTATGAAAATGAGTGAGAATGTGCTCTATACATCCCAGAACTATAACAGTTTGCTGCTTGAGTACATCCGTATTTTCTGTAATTCTTGAATATAAAGCAGATACTTACTGAAACAATATCTTTGAGGCAGTAATCCTAACCGGCAAAGAGAAAGGAAAATTGGTTTTCATACCAAGAATTCCACTGATTTCAAACGATTTCTCATTTTGTTTCAAACGATTATGATTTCTATTGAGATTAGCTTCTTTTATGACTGCCAATAAGGTTCAGGGTCAAACGTTCCACTATTGGGGAGTTAATTTGAAGGATTACTGCTTCACACACATGATCAGCTTTTTACCGTGTCAGAAAAGCAGAAAATCTGTTTGTGCATTCGCGGAGACAACATCACATGACATCAAATGTAGTGTGTAAGAATGTATTTTTATGAAATGACTTAGGATGTAAGGCATTTATGTACCCTGAAAAAATAATAAAAATAAAAGATGAAACAGAAAAAGTGTGGTCTTTTAATGCACGTCTTCTGTATTACATAGAGAAAAACACACGGATGTACAATAAAACCCAGTGAAGCGGGTTATCTTCAGCTAGTTTATACGTCGCTGAGTCCGAGCGAAAAACAAACCCTGAACGGTAAACGGATTAAGGAAGAAAGAAAGAAAGCTCTTCCTTGCTTGTGCTAGTCTGCATTTTATGTCCTCCTTACTTCTGCCATAGTCAGTTATTTTACTACCCAAGTAACAACATTCATCCATTTCCTTCCAAAATGGGTATCAAAATAGAATTGTACTAAAAAAATACTACAACTTGTTTTCCAGTCAGTGAACGGTTCAGGGATGGAATGAATGAAGCCCCCATCAAGTGGAGAGGATGGGAACTGTGCCGGCTGCCGAAGCCTGCAGCACTCCCCTGGGGCAATGATTAATGACTGACAGATGAAATGAAATGATATTGGAAAAGTGTTGCTGGAATGAAAGATGACGGGGAAAACCGGAATACCCGGAGAAAAACCTGTCCCGTCTCCGCTTTGTCCAGCACAAATCTCACATGGAATGACCGGGATTTGAACCACGGAAGCCAGCGGTGTGAGGCCGACGCGCTGCCGCCTGAGCCACGGAGGTTTCCCAAAATAGATTTGTACTAGGTGACATAATTATCCAACTTCAACGTTATTAATTAGTGCCATTAAGGGAGCATCAACCACCTGGTCCTCACTATGACTCACTCACTATTTCAGTGCCGAGGTGAGAACCCCAATCCGTGCAGTTGCATGACATCAACTGAAATATTCTCGACAATGACGCATCCCTCATTTGTCTTGTCCCTACTTTATTACACAGCTTGGATTCTATTGTTACGAAGTCCTTTTTCTATTAAAAAAGGTTTAAATGACTCTGTCCTTGAAACAGAAAGACACAATAATAATACTTTAAAAATGAGGAGAAAAGAATTGGAAGATGTCGGAATGCATGAATAAGATGGCAGGCAATATTTTAAGGTCATGACACGAAAGCTTTGTTATGGATATAATAGAGAAGGCTGTGGATGGCCGGATATCCGCCATAGCAGCAGAGCGAGACACGATCAACACTGATAATGAACTAGTGTTTGACACGCTGGAATGAATTCCACGAGCTATCTTTGGCGCATCGCTCCTTTTGCAATGCGATTGGGGTTACAATGTCCCCATTTGTAACCTGTTAATCTCTCCTCACTTTCTCTTCGTTCAATAATGTTCCCGTTTATAAATACATACAGAGATTATAACTAGAGCCGGAACCCTTATGTAGGGGAAGTCTGTGTAATTTGGATCGATAATATTTTTGGTATTTACAAACTTTTTATTTTTTATATTATTTCTTTTTTATTTTTATTATTTTGTGTTTCCTTTTTCACCTTTTTATTCTTCCTTTTCATTCGTGTCTTTTGTTGTGTTTTTTATTTTATATTATTTGTTTTTATCTTCTATTATTTTTTGTATCATTTTGTATTTTGCCTTTTAATTTATTTATTTTTCTTTATTTTTTCATTTTTATTTCAATTAATTTTCTGTTTGCGTTATTTCCTTTTATTTATGCTTTTGTTGGCTTTTATTCCATTTTTATTTTCATTCTTTTTGTCTTTTTTATTTTGTGTTTGTCTTTTTGTTTTTTCGTATTTATTTTTCGAAATGTTTTTTCTTTTTATTCTTGTGTTTTTTAATTTTTGTTATTTTCTATGTGTTTTTTTCTTTTTATCCTTTGTTTTTTCCTTGATGTTCACATATGCATTTTTATCTCTTATTTTTATATTATTATTATTATGATTATATGTTTTTTGTTCTTTTTCATTTATTTTTAATTTCTATTTTATGTTTTGGTTTTTGTTTATTGAGTTCTTTTGTTATTTTTTATTTTATCTTTCTCTTTTTGTGTTTTATTTTAATTGCTTTTTCAATTTATTGTATTTTTTCTTATTTATTGTATTTTATTTTTGTTTTTGCCTTTCTTTTTTGTTTGTTATTATTTTTTGTTAATTTGTTTGTTTTTCCTTTCTTTGTTATTTCTTTTGTTGTTTTATTTCTTTTTGCTTTAATTTTTTGCTTTTTTATTTTTTGTATTTTTTATATTTTATTTTCATTTATTTTTTATTGATTTATTTACTAATCGTCTTATTGTTACTTGCTATATTTTTATTAATACTCTTGTTTTTGTTTTTTGTTTAATTCTCATCTTTTAATTTTGTTTATTATTGTATCTCTTTTTCTATTTTATTCTTTTTTGTATTTATAATTGTTATTATTTATTATTATTTATTCTATTTTTATTTTCTTTATTATTCCTTTTTTATTTTTTGTTCCTCTTGTTTACTTTCTTTGTTTTATTTCTTTTTTTGTTTTTAATTCATTTTGTTTTTATATTCTTTATTTCACTTTTTCTTTTTGTTGTTTTTTATTTTTTATCTTTTTATATTGTTATTTTTTACATTTTGTTTTTTCGTTTTTGTATTTGCAAACTTGGTCACCCCCTGTCTGAGGCAAAATCAGCAAGACAGCCGGGGTAGCTCTCCTCCTGGAAGTTGTTTTGCTAATGGACTTGACCTTCATCCGTGATGTTTGACAATGTTCATTAACATTTCTCCACTTCACCCGCACTGCTTCAAATTAATCAGGACTGCAATTGTGACAAAACTTCACAAGCACAGTTTTGACTAAAAATATTTATTAAATAATTGACAGTATGGCGAACAGTACATCGCATAAATCTGGAAAATGAATTTATTTCTTATTTTTTAGTTAGTAAAATGAAGACGCATTTTCAGTCATTCAAGTTTATTTTTTCTTTACTACTTAACCCATAAAATAGATTTTTACAGAAAAAATATATAAAATTAAAAGGAAGGTTTAAGTCTACTATATGCGTCTCTGGTTCGGTGAGGAAAGCAACAGGAAACTACCTCACTCCTCATTTCCCTAGTACGCCTCTTCAGTAATTCCTAGGCCATCTATAACAGCTGATGGCAGCGCTGTTGAGGATGCCACCAGCGTTAGCGCTGGCGGACTGAACATACATACATAGGCGTCTCACAAGAAGTCGCGGCAGCTTGTAGGTACGGCGCGAATAACAGATATACTACACTAAGCTAAAAACATTAGTCGTGATTAACAGATACTACATTAAGCTAAAAACATTAGTCATGATTAACAGTCCGAGTGAAAAAGATACTATATATACGACTTGTGCTACTTAATAGGGGCTAAAAGACAGATTCTATATTCACTTAATGTAGTAACATGTATTTGTGTCATTTTCAGGGCATGAGGACAACAAGAAATTAGCCACATTGTGTAATATACTCCGCGAATTACAGTGCACAACATTACTTTTATACATTTCAAGTATTTTCATTATCTCTTGTAACGTTCCAGACGCCACAGTGTAATTATGTTAATTTTATTATATGTAATTAATTCAGGAATTTAACGTCATGATATTTATCTTGGTATGTAATTGTATTATAATTCATGGTTGATCATTTGATCACTATCATTTCATTACTTTGTAACTACGACTTGTAAACGTGGGCTGAATATCCTAATATTCACTTAGATTCTTGCGACATTCGTTTAAATTTAACTTGCAGTAGATTTCATCTATCTTGCCACATCACCGAGGAAGAAGGAAGGACAAATTTAGACATCAAATTCTGGGAAAAGCGAGCACGTGTTCAAGCGTTATAACGACAGCTACCGTATTTCGACCAGACCAGAATAATTCAAACTGATCACCGCCTATATTTTCAAAGGAGCGCCATGTTGCCATGGATACTGTAGGGCTAATAGAAGAACAGTTGATATCATGGTTAAGACCCATCAACTCTAATATCTGGAGTGGGGAGAGACGTGTCAACTGATTGGACCACGTGTAGCGACCTGTAATTAGAGCCAGAGAAGGTTATAAAAGGGCGTGTTGGAGCTCTTGGCTTCATTCTTCTTCTTGATTCTGCATTCGTTATTATTAATCTTCTTGATTCTTCGATCTTGTATTTCGCTGTAGGTCTGAGAACTTGTCTTATGGTTGTTGTACCATAGTGGACTAGTGTGATAGTTTATCACTTCTACATTAATTATTTCGTTACCACGACGTGGTACTTAGGAATTTCTGAATGAGGGGTGTATAGCCACTCTCATCAGGAAGTACGTACAGCTCGGCTACTAGACCGGTTTGTACCAGTCTAAGACAATAGGTAGTATTAAACTAAATAGAAATGAAACTTCAGGGCACATTTTCAGTAAAGTTGGAAGGATTATTAATTGTGTATCCTCTCCACATAACCCAAGGAGGTTTTTCTAACTATGACTTAGGGCTCATCTCCAATATATGGGATAGAGCATAATAGGGAGTGTTAGTGTCGAAGCCATCTTCCAATTAATGGTCGGTGCACTTAGCAAGGCAGGAATGGTACTTAGCTGCAGATGAAGAGATCTCAAAGACGACCGGTGATGTTCCAGCTACAAGGATGGAAGCTTTCCAAGGACCAGCAGAACAAGACTACATGGTGAGCAAGCGAGTTAAAAATATTGCAAGTTTTCGCGAAGTAGAGTCATTCAACTTTTTGTTAAATTCATTTCCTATTTTAAATTCAGTTCTCGTTAAACCGTCGTCATTTATATTCAATATAATAAATAGTATTTTCCTAGTTCACTTTAATCAATCTGCCTTAATTAGCCTTTCGATTTCTAATTCTCCTGCTTAATGAGAATCACCCCTGTGATAAGAGTCCGTCCAAGCTTGATTATAAATTTTTATCTTTAAGTCATCAACTTAAAGATTGGCGCCCTTAGCTTGCATGGTTGCATTTCTCGTTCAATGATTGTTCTCCGAGAGGGGAAGTCACACTCTTTGTTTATTTAAAACTGTCAATATTAGAAAACAGTAGACTATACTAATTATTTAATGCAACAAGGATGACTTTGACATAAAATACGGAGGTATTTAAAATAAATGTAATTGTCTCATATCATAATGAAAGGAATAGTCTAACAATGATGTACATTCAATGCATTAATTACATAATTTATTAACCTATATAAAACATAAGAACATAAATAACCTCTACAAATATAACCTGATTTCCGTAAAGGTCAACGATAAATTATCAGAGTGGAAAACAATAAACACAGAAGTAAGGCAGGGTTTATATGAATGCTCTCACACGAGAATTTAGAGAAACAAGACATGGTTCCATTAGCATTAATAGAAATCTACAGCTGGACACAATATTATCTGCCACCTCTGAAGATGATTTACAGCGTTCAGTGTATAACCTAAACCTAGTGTCAGAAAAGTACTCAATGGAATTATCCCCTGTGGCAAGGAACCAGTAAGAAGCAAGATCTGCTTAAATAACAACATTCTGGAAAGAGTAAATGATTTTAAATATCTCGGATACAAACTGTCTTTCTTTGAAGAACTGGACATACCCGAGAAAATCTCCAAATTCGACAGATGTTTGGGAATCATTAATAAAGTTTTTAGACCATCATTAGTCCAAAAAACACCCGTACAAGAATCTAAAAAACCTTGGCAAGACCTGTTCTTTGCTATGGAAGTGAAGTGTGGACCCTGAGGAAATGCGACGAGAGAAGAATAATTACAACTGAAAAGAAATACATGCGGCGAACAGCAGGAGTCACTAAGTGGGAACCTACATTGGAATACATCTATGAACACCAGAGAAATTAGCTAGAACACCTAAACAGTCATAAACTACTGCCCCGGTGGGAAGAGATCTCTGGGAACCCCCAGGAAGAGATGGCGTGAAAATGCGAATCTTTGTATATACCGTAATAATTTTTCTACAGGACGAATGCTTGAAAGGATGATGATGATGATGATGTATATATAAAACATGTCCTGACTGACTGACTGACTGACTGACTGACTGACTGACTGACTGACTGACTGACTGACTGACTGACTGACTGACTGATTCATCATCGCCAAGGCATAGCTACTGGACATAAAGAAATGAAATTTTGGGGATATATTTATGTTATAGTGTAAGTGCTCACTTACGGAGGATTTTTGGATATTCCGTCAATGAGTGGTGAAAAGGGGGGGGGTGAATTTTTAAAATAAGTAATTTTATATCTCAAAAACTTAACAGTATATAGACGATAAAATTGGTATTCGGTATCTACTTTAAAAATAAAGTCGTACTTTTTCGGAAAATCCACTTAACGGGTCTAAAAATAAATGAAAAAGGGCTGAATACTTTTTGTGAGGATACTTATATCTCAAAAACAGAACATGTTACACACATGAAAATATGTACATGGAATCTCCTTTAAAAAACACGTATTTTTGTTTTCGGAAAATCACCTGGGGGAGGAGGTTAAAAGAACTATAAATAATAATTTCGCGTGGCTATTTCTAGCCGAGTGCAGCCCTTGTAAGGCAGACCCACCGATGAGGATGGGCGGCATCTGCCGTGGGTAGGTAACTGCGTGTTATTGTGGTGGAGGATAGTGTTGTGTGAGTTGCAGGGATGTTGGGGACAGCACAAACACCCATCCCCCGGGCCATTGGAATTAACCAATGAAGGTTAAAATCCCCGACCCGGCCGGGAATCGAACTCGGGACCCTCTGAACCGAAGGCCAGTACGCTGACCGTTCAGCCTACGAGTCGGACGTTAAAAGAACTGGAAATGGGGTTAATTTTTAAATGAGAATTTCTCAAAAAGCAGGTTACAGACGTAAAAATTGGTAGTTTATTTGTAATTCCCTTTAAAAATTAAAAACACGATTCTGTTTTCGGAAAATCCACTCAAGGGGATTAGAAAGGACTGAAAAAGGATTTGAATCCCCTAATGGGGATTCTTATTTTCAAAAACTGAAGATATTACAGACGCGAGAATTGGTATTTGGAATCTCCTTTAAAAATAGAGACCTATACTTTTTGTTTTCGGAAAATCCACTCTTGTGGGGGGAGAGGGAAGAGGAATTACAATGGGGTTGAATTCTTTAATCCTTTAAAAATAAAGAAATACTTGGTTTACAAAGAGGTTATGGAGTAAATGAAACTCAATTTTCAGATATCTTAGTGCAGTACCGAGGAAGGATTACTTTTATTAATTTACGAAATCCACACTAGCGAAGCCGCGGGTTACAGCTAATGCTGACATATTTTATGAATATTACACATATAATTAAATATTTCACTGATATTTACTACATTTTTGTTCACATCTCGCAATTCAATAAATACGAGCCCCTAATTATAACCCAATTAGTCGCTGTGCTTAAGAAACAAGTGAGTCACGCTCGGCGTCTGAAAGCGGAGATGGAAGTAGGTCCATGGCCCTCTTCATAGCTATAAGTTAGCTTTAAATTTCGTCCAGCGAATGCGTATAGACAGAGTCGATCAGCATTCAGGTCACGTACTTGAGAGGGCTCTGACACTGATAACAACAACCAGGTGCCTCTTATGATCCGTTAATACTCTGTACGTCTTTGTAAACTATCTCTAGATGAACAGGGCGCCTTCAGCACGCAAGTAGTTGTAGGTGTTTTCTCATCTATTGAGGCATTGACATGGGAAAGATAGTGAGTCGCAAACTGTGAATTTTACAGGAAAATAAAAAATATAGTCTTGCCAGCATTGTGAAGCAAGGATTTACAGAGCAAATAGCGGCATAGTATGTCGGCTCGGCGGGTACGCGATGCATCTGTTCAGCAATTCCCTGGTGAAGTGCTGCCTTCACCAGCACAGAGTCGCGTAACTTCATTGGAAATAGAGTGGAACATTTATATCTCGAATCACCTCAGGAGCTACATTTTATTTCGAGTTACTGAAATTTCGAGATAATTTTGAGCATATATGGCGCATAATTGAATTATATGTATCTACAGTATTTTTTTACAGTATTCAAAAAATATACTAACAAAGTCATATTTTACGACGGCATAGAAGACAGAATACAGTACATGCAGTAGTGAAACAAGAAAGATACCTCCGTTAACATATTTGGAAAAAGATAGTTTGTCTCTTCTGTTTTTTACAGCCGGCCCCCGTGGTGTAGGGGTAGCGTGCTTGCCTCTTACCCGGAGGCCTCGGGTTCGATTCCAGGCCAGGTCAGGGATTTTTACCTGGACCTGAGGGCTGGTTCGAGGGCCACTCAGCCTACGTGATTAGAACTGAGGAGCTATCTGACAGTGAGATAGCGGCCCCGGTCTAGAAAGCCAAGAATAACGGCTGAGAGGATTTATCGTGCTGACCATATGACACCTCGTAATCTGTAGGCCTTCGGTCTGAGCAGCGGTCACTTGCTAGGCCAAGGCCCTTCAAGGGCTGTAGTGCCATGGGGTTTGGTTTGGTTTGTTTTTTTTACTGTTAACCTTCTTTTCTTCCACATACTTTTCAACAATCTTTATTGCTGTGATAAACACTGCCATTTATATACGACTGACTTCGTATGTAGGTTCGAGGTTCGTACGTGACCGGCAATGAATTCACACCCGAAAAACACCTTTCTTTCCTTGTTAACTATAACTGCTGTATTGCAGAGTCAGTGTTGTACAAGATTAGAGTTACAGAGTATTTTTTTGCTTCAAGGGAGGAAAAGTTTGATTCGAGAAATGGAATTTCCAGTAATACAGAAATAAGCACACAGCCGGGAAATTGAAGTTACTGTACTTCGAGTAATGGAGGTGCGACTGTAAATTTGAAACTACTGGCTCAGTGATCAATAAAAAACATGCGCGCACATGAACAGAAAAGCTAGATGGCATTGGTGCGAATTCAGAACGGTCACCAAATAAATAAATAAATAAATAAATAAATAAATAAATAAATAAATAAATCACTCGTAAAATTAGCACAAGTGGGGATTTATATTAGCTCCATGCGTTGCTCTGGTACTTATAAGAAAAGTTTCTTTTAGAAGATGTATTACCTCTTAATGTGTCAAGTGAATTTTTTATTGTGACATTCACTGATACTTTACGAACTTTTTGTACTTTCAGAATTAATGTTGTGTATTTAATTTAAAGTTTTATTTACTGTTTAAGTTCTTGAAGAATTAAATTGTTTCGGACGGAAGACTGTCCCTGTTGCAGCTCATATTATCTGCAAATTAGATGATCCTTTCATTTAAATAATAAATATAAATTCAGTTACGCCTGTACGTGTTTACGCGTCGCGCAGTAGATATGATGTACACTGTCATTGGGAGTGTCACCAGTTAGCCTAGTGAACGCAAGAACAAAACCTCGCACATTGGAGGGACTGAGAGAAAACACTACGAATAAAACAAGGAACTTTACAGTGGCAGAACTCAGATACAGTGTCTGTATAACCCAGGAAGGGCGACATTTCCAGCATCTTTTATAAGGTAAGAGTTCATATAAGATTGTATACACACTTAAAGCAGGGCGGCCGCGCGCGACATAAGTTCGGCTGACGCAGCTGCCGTAGCACAGAGTACAAACACTGTGCGTCCGGTCCTACTTTATTTGAGAGACCCTGTACAGCAATACACACACCCTGCGCTCCCTTCCCTACATGAAGGCCCTGGGAATGGTGGCAGGTAAATGCTTCCACTATTCGTAACCTCGGCACTTGATGGGGTAGAGTGGTTAGCTCTATGCCAGGCCGTCTTTGTCCCCAAGAATTAACCTGGTACTCATTTCTGGTGTAGGCTGAGTGAACCTCAAGGCCATATACACCTCCGGAAGTGGAAATCTCATTTCTTAAATTTCAAGACTTCCTGACAGGGATTCGAACCCACTTCCTTCCGGGCGAACCGAGTACGCCTTTACTGCCTCGGCCAGGCAGCCCCTGCAGTGGAGCAGTGCTCAAATCAGCGCACCATTTCTGTGCATGCGTGTACACCTGACTAAACAACTGAAGTTTCAAATTTTAACTTTCTACTCGAATCATCATTCAATTGTCGATTATAAAAGTGCGTGTGATCAATTACTCGTAGGCAGTCCAGCAAGCTACAACGTAGATCGATTATTCCGATAAAGAACGTTCATTTTTCTTAAAATTGCCATTCTAAAAGAAAAAGAAATGATCAAAATATCAGGAAAACTGACCAAAGTCAAGAATCTCAGAGAATTAGAGAAGCTGAAGCTTTATCTGCTCCCCTAATCATTCATCATCATCATCATCATCATCTGTTTACCCTCCAGGTTCGGCTTTTCCCTCGGACTCAGCGAGGGATCCCACCTCTACCGCCTCAACGGCAGTGTCCTGGAGCTTCAGACTCTTGGTCGGGGATACAACTGGGGAGAATGACCAGTACCTCGCCCAGGCGGCCTCACCTGCTATGCTGAACAGGGGCCTTGTGGAGGGATGGGAAGATTGGAAGGGATAGGCAAGGAAGAGGGAAGGAAGCGGCCGTGGCCTTAAGTTAGGTACCATCCCGGCATTCGCCTGGAGGAGAAGTGGGAAACCACGGAAAACCACTTGCAGGATGGCTGAGGTGGGAATCGAACCCACCTATACTCAGTTGACCTCCCGAGGCTGAGTGGACCTCGTTCCAGCCCTCGTACTACTTTTCAAGTTTCGTGGCAGAGCCGGGAATCGAACCCGGACCTCCGGGGGTGGCAGCTAATCACACTAACCACTACACCACAGAGGCGGACTCCCCTAATCATTACGAAAGGAATTCCTCAAGGCAGTATTATTGGTCCTTTATGTTTTCTTACATATATAAATTATATGAGTAAAGAAGTGGAATCAGAGGTAAGGTTTTTCGCGGATGATGTTATTCTGTATAGGGTAATAAATAAGTTACAAGATTGTGAGCAACTGCAAAATGACCTCGACAAAGTTGTGAGATGGCCAATGGTATGATGATAAACGGAGTTCAAAGTCAGGTTGTGAGTTTCACGAATAGGAAAAGTCCTCTCAGTTTTCATTACTGCATTGATGGGGTGAAAGTTCTTTATGGGGATGACTGTAAGTACCTAGGTGTTAACATAAGGACAGTTCTTCATTTGGGGTAATCACATAAATGGGATTGTAAATAAAGGGTACAGATCTCTGCACATGGTTGTGAGGGGATTTAGGAGTTGTAGTTAAGGATGTAAAGCAGAGGGCTTATAAGTCTAAGGTAAGACCCCAACTAGAGTATGGTTTCAGCGCATGAGACCCTCAAGAGGATTACTTAATTCAGGAACTGGGAAAAAACAAACCAAAAGAGCAGCTCGATTTTTTCTTGGTGGTTTTCGACAAAATAGTACGTTAAGAAAATGTTGCAAAGTTTGGGCTGGGAAGACTTGGGAGAAAGGAGACAAGCTGCTCCAGTGGTATGTTCCGAGCTGTCAGTGGAGAGTTGACATTAGTAGGCGAATAAGTTTGAGTGGTGTTTTTAAAAGTACGAAAGATCACAATGTGAAGATAAAGTTGGAATTCAAGAGGAGAAATTGGGGTAAATATTCGTTGATAGGAAGGGGAGTTAGGGATTGGAATAACTTACCAAGGGAGATGTTCAATAAATTTCCATATTCTTTGCAATCATTTAAGAAAAGGCTAGGAAAACAATAGATAGGGAATCTGCCACCTGGGCGACTGCCCTACATGCAAATTAGTGATTGATTGATTGATTGTTTGTTTGATTGATTGATTGATTGATTGATTGATTGATTGATTGTCCGAACACTGACGGCCATACAAAAACACACTCCTAGCATTAGAGTGATTTTTTTGTAAAGCTGGTACTCACGTCCAATCCGCTAGTTCCTCAACAGTAATTATCACATGAGAACGCAGTCATGATGTTCGCCATCTCCACTCAATAACTGGCTCGCATCTTTCCGACCCACTTGGAGATCAAGTTTCTACTTTGTACACTCGGCTTCTTTTTTGTCCACTCTTCATCGCGATCAGTGACGTCGGCTTGATTTCTTACGATAATATGCATTTATGGCACGTCCTTATTGGGTATCTCTAACCTAATTCAGGGTTTACTACACAATAATATGTTGTTGTTTTTTCAGCTTCTGACCAAGAACACTACCTACAAGGAACCGACAGGGTTGTCCAAATAACTTGTCAGCGAAATAATTGTTGTGCATTACATTTCATCCTCTATTTCAGATGGCCGTCCACGTACTCCTAGAACAGGGTTGTCCAAACGTGTCATGCACTGGGGCACAACTGACTCTTGGATGTGAAGGTGCGTGCGCCGTTCGATTATTACAACAACAATAATATATCAAATAAGAGTTTTGTCTGTACATTGCTCAGAATTTAAAAGGAATAGTATTTCTGTATCGGTCGTGTCCACAGTAACAAGGAGATGCACTTTTTAACTTTCCGTAATCTGTGTCGTATGTATGTACGTGTATCAAGAGAAAGTGGTTGAACAGAATTTAATGAAAATCGGTATGTAAAGTCGGGGAATAAGGCACTAGAATCTAGGCTATAAATAATTTTAATAATAATAATGCTATTTGCTTTACGTCCCACTAACTACTTCTACGGTCTTCGGAGACGCCGAGTTGCCGGAATTTAGTCCCGCAGGAGTTCTTTTACGTGCCAGTAAATCTACCGACACGAGGCTGTCATATTTGAGCACCTTCAAATACCACCGGAGTGAGCTAGGATCGAACCTGCCGAGTTGGGGTTAGAAGGCCAGCGCCTTAACCGTCTGAGCCACTCAGCCCGGCATAAATAATTTTAACCGGACTAAGTGGCTCAGACGTTTGAGGCACTGGCCTTCTGACTCCAACTCGGCAGGCTCGATCCTGGTTCATTCCGGTGGTATTTGAAGCTGTTCAAATACGTCAGCCTCGTGTCGGTATACTTACTGGCACGTAAAAGAACTCCTTCGGGACAAAATTCCGGCACCTCAGCGTCTTCGAAAACCGTGAAAGTGGTTAGTGGGGCGTAAAGAAAATAACATTATTAAATAATTTTATTCACACTCAGTGAAACGGTACTTTAGGGGAAGGCGCCTAAAATATCATTTTTAAATACATGTGTTATTGGTCTTATCGAAAAGTACTACAAAACAAAAGTTACAGAGAATTCAAGTTCTAATCATTTAAGTCTTATAGCGTTTTTCCGTGTACATGAAGAAGTCCACGGTTTGTCTACAACAGGGAGTAGAAGACGAATTGACATACTTGCCTTTAAAGATAACGACAAGAAAGGCTTCATTATCGATCCGACCATCCGGTTCGAGCACCATGTCGGCCAGTCCATCTTGAACATCTACGCATCCACCATCCCGTTCTACAAAGATAAATACCAGCTGAGTGAAGTAGAGATTATCGGCCTAATGGTTGGCGCTCGTGGCACAATACCTGCCTTGTTCATAGAATTCTGGAAGAAGTTCGACCTGCTTATGAACAGCATTGAAAGAATAGTTACCACCACCATACGTGGATCGGTACACATCCTGAAATCTCACCTGTTCGGACCTCCATAATTTAAAAAATCCGTTTCACCGCTATATTTCTATATGATAAAACATTCTCTATCGTAATAGGCTTTACTTTGTCCATTGTCGCAACCAGTAATTGCGGGAAGTCGTTGATTCGTTCAATAAATATATACTTTCCCACTATGATAATAGAATTCAAACTGTAAGGTATAACGTGGCAAGGAGGGATTCAGTTAGGAGATGTAGTAAGCAGTTTGGCCTGTGCGTACGACTTGGTCTTAATGGCAAATTGTGCTGAAAGACTGTAATCCAATATCTTGGAATTTGAAATCAGGTACAATGACCATGATATGAAAATTAGCCTATCCAAGGCTAAAGTGATGTCAAGAGAATTGAATGTCAGATTCGTGATACAAAGCTGAAACAGGTAGATAAGTTCAAGTATTTAAGATGTGTATTCTCCCAGGACGGTAGTGTACAAGTAAATTTGAATGAAGGTGTAGTAAAGCTAATGCAGTGAGCTCGCAGTTGCGATCAACAGTATTCTGTCAGAAGGAAGTCGGCTTCCTGATGAAACTATCTTTACATCGGTCTGTTTTCAGACCAACCTTGCTTTACGGGAACGAAAGCTGGGTGGACTCAGGATATCTTATTCATAAGCTAGAAGTAACAGACATGAAAGTAGCGAGAATGATTGCTGGTTCAAACAGGTGGGAACAATGTTAGGAGGGTTACTGGAATGAAGAGATAAGGCTAAGTTAGGAATGAACTCGACGGATGAAGATGTACGCATAAACCGGCTTCGGTGGTGCGGTGATGAGAGGCGAATGGAGGAGGATAGGTTACCTAGGAGAATAATGGACTCTGTTACGGAGGGTAAGAGAAATAGTGGGAGACCAAGACGATGATGGTTACACTCGGTTTCTAATGATTTCAACATAAGAGTTATAGAACTAATTGAGGGCACAGCACTAGATACGCTTTAAATATAGTGCAATATAATTTTTAGTATTCATCCCAAATTTCAGGTACACTTTACTAAAGATCTATTAAATATACAGAGCTGAAATTAAACATTACATTTATGTGTACTGACATCTGTAAGATAGACTTAAGAAGCAACAAATTTATTCCTTAGTGACTCCACAGGGTTTATTGTTTGAATAAATATATTTTTTTCATTTTCACGATCAGAAATTTAAAGTGTCTGAAAATAATAAGTAAGCATAATTTTTGTTACAACCGAAGTCTATTATCACACACCAAGCCTGTTAGGCACGATTCTGAAATTTTACTTCCTGAAGTACACCCATTACCTAGAAAAGTGTACCTGAAATTTGGAATGCATACTAAAAATTAAATTTACAATTCTTAAAAAATATAGAATAACAATATTTTCTAGTAACATTGAAAATTTTCAGGATGCTAACAATTAAGAAGAAGTACAAATTTACCTGTTCTGAGAGTTTTGAAGGTATATTGCAAAAATGGAGAAAGATATTCTAGTTCAAACCTTACCAATTTTATGTCACTTTCCCCCATAATTTTGTCCCCCTCTCCTTAAGCTAGAGAGTAAAAATATGCATTAAGATCTGAAATGGATGAATATTCTAGGGAATTAACAGAATAGGAGCATTACGAGCTGGAATAAAATAAAAATCTAGAGAGTTAAGTTAAAATATTCATGAAGAGATGAAATGTATTCTTACTCTAGGGAGTAGGTACAATACGAGTTAGAATATTACATTAGTCTAGAGAGGTATCGTCGTACTAATAAACCGTGTATAAGCCTCGTGTGTATACATCTGTTATAGTTATTCACTGAATAGCTTATACAGACCAGGACCCTTGTATAAGCGTCGTATAACACCGAGTAGCGGAGTGAGCAGTTTATTTTAAAGGTATTTACTGTTTGCAGTATTCCTACCGTGGTAAAATATTCGACTTATCCATTTAACATTGAACACACATTGAAAGAATGGACGATAACGTTGATGATCTTCACGATATTTTAAACATAGAAGACATACATCATTCAGAGGTTATGGAGGCTAGACAAGTTCGTAAAGTAAAACAACTTTAAAGAGACGGAATGACAATGAATTTCTATAAAAGAAATTATGGTTGAGCGAATTTTTGTGTAATAATGTGTTACTGCTTAATATACTTTTGAAATTACGAGTTTATTACATTACCTGCCTCTACAAAGATCCTTCTCAAATTTAAGTCTATAAAGGGACATATTCCTTGACATAAAAATGGTATAACTTGAAAACCGTACGTAATATGATTTCCATACTTTGTAGTTCAATACGCAGACATACGATGTATAAATGCCTAATGGAAACTTTTTTGATCAAACCTTTCTTTTAGCTACAAAACGGTTTTTCCCTTCCTCCTGAAAAGTAAGGACTTTGGAATGTGTACCCTTTTCAACACAGCGATTCAATTACAATTGCTTTTGTTTTCTGAATTATCCCAGTTATGAGCTATTGATCTTTTCTTAATCTTTTCCATTTCTTTCGTGGCGTTCATTACACAAGCAAGCTGAAGAAATGTTGATATCAATATAAGCCAATGTCCAGTTGTCTCACTTTGAGTTGCCACTGCCTTTTCGATATGCCGTGCTACTGCGCGACTTTCCGGAAAGTTTTGCTCGTAGATAACCAGCAGAAGCGATCATAAAGGCGGTGAACGTGCGAAATACGTCAGTGAACTGCAGGAAGAGATTCCTACGCCTTGAAACGAGTGTATACGTGCTGTATAGTAATACAATGCGTATACCACGTTTATTAGTAAGAAAAATGTGCAACGCTTATACAGGGTTTATTCACTGTATAACTGAGAAGGAAGTCTTCTTTTAATTTCAATTTTTCAGTTAGGGGCCCTTGTCCTTTTTGTAACTGTCTCCATTATTCGCAATTCTCTCAATAATTTCCAGAAAATTTGCTATTAAAGAGACGGTCTTATGGCGACGATGGGACAGGAGAGGGTTAGGAGTGGAAAGGAAGCGTTCGTGGCCTTAATGAAGGTTCATTCCCAGCATTTGCCTGGTGAGAAAATAGGAATCCACGGAAAACCATCTTAAGGGCTGCCGACAGTGGGGTTCGAACCCCCGAATGCTGGGTACTGGTCGCACTTAAGCGACTGCAGCTATCGATCTCGGTGTAATACAATGCGTATACTGCGTTTATTCACTGTATAACTATACAAGTGTTAAACAGCTGTATAAGGACTTTTTGTTAGTAAGACGGTTAGTGTATATTATACACGAAGAGCTCAAATTGATCATTTTCTAAGGAACTAATATAGGGTACCTGTACCTTGCAAGTTATAATATAATGAAAGTTTTTCAGGTTTAAAACAAAGACAAAGACACCTCCGTACAGGCCATGAAGGCCCTTGGAGGGGTGGAAGGTAAAGGCTTCCACCATTGTTAACCACGGCACGTGATGGGGTAGAGTGGTTGGCTCTACGCCCGGCCGCCTTTGCTCCCAGGAATTAACCTGGTACTCATTTTTGGTGTAGGCTGAGTGAACCTCAGGGCCATATGCACCTCCGGAATGGAAATCTCGTTTCTTAAATTTTACGACTTCCTGACGGGGATTCGAACCCACGTCCTTCCGGGCGAACATAGCACGCCTTTACCGCCTCGGCCAGGCAGCCCCTTTTCAGGTTTAAAGTGTAGCTTAAATTTCATATTTTTTAATCTGAATTTCCACGCTCACGTTGGTCTTTTAGAACGGCAATACTGGTTGGAAAGCGAAGTGTCCCTTTGTCTGCTTCACAAACTGTGGTGACATTAGTACGGTATATCGCGGTCAGTGACAACAGTAAACAATTAGCAGACTCTCGGGCTACAGCTGAGGTCTGGCTGGCAGGTCTCTCTCTTCCTCGAAGAGGCGAGGCAATGCGAGGAGGTCGCCCCATCGCCTGCGGCCGGATTCCAGTCGCGACCTCATTCGCAGCGAACACTGCCATGAATGGTGGAACAGGAAAGTCAGCGAGCGAGCAATAATACAGGTGTCACGAAGCCAAATTGGTGAGGTACACACGAGGGGAAAGTTGACCTCACGTAAAGATAACAGATATCTAACCCCGCGCTTACAGAGTCTGTTACGAATGCCTACATCACACAGTAAAGCCTCCATTTCCTTGAATGCTGATCTTGCCATTTCTATACTGGTCTTTTTTATGGTGCTATACACATCTACGAGGGCTGTATATAAAGTAATGTCAATATTGATAGAACTCATATTTAATTCCTTCAGTGTTGTCACCCGCAAAGAATATTACCTTTTGTCAAATGTCGCGAAGCCGTTGGAGTATTCTCTGTTGACGACAGCGACGGAGTACATATGCCAGGTGAGGAAATCTGCGGCCGTGGGCGGGTTCCTTCAACTTCGGAAACAGGGGTCATGTCCGGTGAGTACGGAGGCTGTTCCAAGACCTCCCACCGCCACAATAAGAGCTTGACATTTCGTTGTCATGCAACACGACAGGACGATCATTTCGCAACAAACGCGGTCGTTTATGCCGCAGAGCCGGACGCAGACGTCGCTCCAGAAATCGGTGATAGTAGTCACTGTTGACGGTTTGTCCCTCAGACACAGCATGCGTAAGAATACCACCCTCGTAGTGATATGTCACAATCAGATTAAGCTTCACCTGTAGGCTGTAGCTCTCTGTAGGCTAATATTTGTTCGTTAAAGACGTGCTCTATCCAGGAGGCTCTTAGCATTCGTCTATGAAACCACATTTCTAGAACTTCCAGCCTTTTTATGGTGGTCGTTTTTAAGGTCCAAGCTTCAACTCCATAAAGCAAATTTTACCAAACATAACATTTAACCATGCGCTATCTCAGTTTTAAGTTTAAGGCGTCATCACACAGTAAAGCCTCCATTTCCTTGAATGCTGATCTTGCCATTTCTATACTGGTCTTTTTTATGGTGCTATACACATCTACGAGGGCTGTATATAAAGTAATGTCAATATTGATAGAACTCATATTTAATTCCTTCAGTGTTGTCACCCGCAAAGAATATTACCTTTTGTCAAATGTCGCGAAGCCGTTGGAGTATTCTCTGTTGACGACAGCGACGGAGTACATATGCCAGGTCAGGAAATCTGCGGCCTTCAACTTCGGAAACAGGAGTCATGTCCGGTGAGTACGGAGGCATGCAACACGACAGGACGATCATTTGGCAACAAACGCGGACGTTTACGCCGCAGAGACGGACGCAGACGTCGCTCCAGAAATCGGTGATAGTAGTCACTGTTGACGATTTGTCCCTCAGACACAGCATGCGTAAGAATAACACCCTCGTAGGCATATACCACAATCAGCTTAAGCTTCACCCGACTGGGTTCCTGTCGAAATTTTTGTGGACGTGGCGTTCATTCGATTGACGCTTCAATTTAGGCTTGTGCCCACGTCTCGTGAATGGCGACAATGCGTTGCAGAAATGCATATCCTTTACTGCGGTGTCTGTCCAGGTGGATGCCAGCCAGTGCATACCGGTGCCATTTATGTACGTCAGTGAGTAGTTGTGGAACCCAACCGGGGGGGGGGGGGGCAATTTCCTCAGTATGTGCCACACCGTTTGATGACTGAGACTAGCCTCTACGAAAACGAGACCACTCACGATGTCAATCTGATCGTGAGGAAGTAGATGAATATTGTTAATTTGGTAGTAAAATAACTAACGATGGCAGAAGTAAGGAGGACATAAAATGCAGATTAGCACAAGGAAGGTCGTTCTTAAAAAAGGAAATTTCCTCACTTCGAACATTGATAAAGGAATTAAATGCTTTTGAATGGCGCGTGGCGTTGTATGGAAGTGAAACATGGACGATAACTAGCTCAAAAATAAAGCGAATAGAAGCTTTCTAAATGTTCTGTGACAGAAGAATGCCGAAGGTGAGATGGGTAGATTGTTTCACAAATGAAGAGATGCTCAATCGAATTGGCGAAAGAAAAACAATTCGACTAAATGTGAAGAGAAGAAGAGATAGAATGACAACTTAAGACACCCAGACCTCTTTTTCAGTTGGTTTTTGATGGAAGCGTAGGCGGTAAGAACGGTAGGGACAGACCAATGCAAGGATATGACAGATTAGAGTATGTAGATGAAGAAATTATAAAGTCAGTACAGGACAGGGTGGGATGGGAAACTGCAACAAAACCAATTCATGGACTGAGGACGCGAACAACAATCTGTTTCATGTCGCACCGACACGACTGAATAGTTAAGGTACAGCCCCAGCATTTTCGTGGTGTGAAAATGGGAAACCACGGAAAACCATCTTCAGGGCTGCCGACAGTAAGGTTCGAACCCACTATCTCACAAATGCAAGCTGATAGCTACGTGACTCAAACCGCACCGCCACTTGCTCGGTATTCTTCTTCTTCTCCTTCGTTCTGCCAATTCAAAGAGCGTGTTTCAATTTGTTCGTTGGCCTGATGGTTTTCGCCTTGTTATCCTCCCTAAATCTCTTCATGAATGCACTGTGTTGCATCTTTGCTTTCAGTGGACCAATTCCTACCAGTTTTCTTTTCATATTTCTCCACGAATTTGTGTTTCGCTACTACTGTGCTTAAAGATCCAGTTAAAGATCTTCTAGCCAGTTAATTTGACCTTCTTTGAGTTGATTACTTTATATAATCTTTTAGTGAGTCTGTCGCCGCTCATTTTATAGATATGGCCATACAATTTCAGGCGTCTCTTGCGTGCGACATTAGTGAACCTGAGCAGTGGTCCGCTGCTGTCGTCTTAAACCACATTCCAGTTTCTCTCGTGGGATCATAAATTTTCCGGAGAATTTTCCTTTCTTACTTTTCAATTTCCATAATTTTAGAGTGACCTCCAAAGGATATGGTTTATGAGGCGTATAAGGCTTCCGCCAAAACAACTGTCTTGTAATATCGTAATTTTGCATTACGCGATATGACTCTCTTGTATTATTATTATTAACAATTCTCTCAGTAAGTATTATATATTCGTCTTCCCTGTACGTAGCAGACCGTTTGCAGTTCATTCTAACCACGAGCTCAGTATTCTCATAATAATACAATACCGTGCAACTTTCTCCTTCATCTTTTTGTCTTGGTCTTATTTCATAACGCTCGGTGTAATTGCGCGTGAACAACTGCTCCAACTGAATGGTCTATGTAATGGTGATATTACTCTCTGTTTGAGAAGCATTGGCGTGCGGAAAATTTTATCTAAAAAGACTCGGCCCGGTGGTAACTTTCTTTTAAATAAGAATTATCTTCTTCAGAAGATACTTGGCAATGACACATTTACCGATCACGATCTGAGGCTTCACCTCGCTTCAACCAAATCTGCTGTTCTTACTTGTTCGGTGATAGGACGAATTTACACGGTATGCAGGAAACTGGCCAAAAATAATCGCTGCCTGTGACAAAGCGAATCAGGCTAATTACAATGAGAATAGGAAATTGAATGTCAGGTTGGGAACACAAAGCTGGAACCAAAAACCAAACACCAAGGCGCAACAGCCGCGAAGGGCCTTGGCCTACATAGCGCCCGCTGCCCAGCCCGAAGGCCTGCAGATTACGAGGTGTCGTGTGGTCAGTGGTGGTGGTGGTGGTGATTATTGTTTTTTTTGCTAGATGCTTTACGTCGCACCGACGTTGGGACAGGGAAGGGCTAGGAGTTGGAAGGAAGCGGCCGTGGCCTTAATTAAGGTACAGCCCCAGCATTTGCCTGGTGTGAAAATGGGAAACCACGGAAAACCATTTTCAGGGCTGCCGACAGTGGGGTTCGAACCTACTATCTCCCGAATACTGGATACCGGCCGCACTGAAGCGACTGCAGCTATCGAGCTCGGTCAGATTATTGTTTTAAGAGGAAGTACAACTAGGCAACCATCCTCTATCTAACACTAATCAGACAGAAAAATTGAAGGGATCCGACACTTCGAAAAATGAAGGTATCGGCCAAAAAAAAAAGACAAGAGCCAGAAGGGCGTGAAAATGAAAGACTCCCTAGACCTCGGAAACCTAATAGCGTCGGGGTCGGAAAAGAACAAGAGTTGACCAAGGGAGGTCGGATAGGATAGATGGAAGTGATGAGCCTGGCACAAGTAATGGCAGGGCTCAGCTAAGGGCCCGGTGGTCGCCAACCCACGCTCCAAAGTTAAAAGCCCTTGGGGCCCCTTTTAGTCGCCTCTTACGAAAGGCAGCGGATACCGTGGGTATTATTCTACCGCCCCCACCCACAGGGGAAAGTCATTTAGTCAGCACAACGAATCCTCTCGGCCGTTATTCTTGGCTTTCTAGACCGGGACCGCTATCTCACCGTCAGATAGCTCCTCAATTGTAATCACATAGGCTGAGTAGAACTGGAACCAGCTCTCAGATTCAGGTAAAAATTCTTGACCTACCGGAAATCAAACCCAGCGCCTCTGGGTAAGAGGAGCGCATGCTACCTCTACACCGTGAGGCCAGCGCACAAAGCTGGAACAGGCAGATGATTTCAAAGATGTAGGATGTGTATTCTCCCAGGATTACAGTATAGTAAGTGAGATTGAATCAAGGTGCAGTAAAGCTAATAAAGTTGAGATCAAGAATATGTATGTCCAACACTTGACCCGTTCCTCACCGGGATCGAGTATGAAGTGAGACGAATCTTCGTAGCGGTTTTTCACGACCGGATGCCCTTCCCAACGTCAACCTCACCAGAGGATTTAATGAGATGAAATGAATGACGTAATGCGGCGTAGTAGGAAGGGAGAGGGTGGAACACGGTGCTGACACATGACCTACTACTATCCAACACCGCCAAGCTCAAGGCTTTACGTCCCCATCCGACGGACGAATCTCCATCACCCTTCATTCAAGACGAACACTGTGGAGAGGTCTGTAACTGAATCTAGGGTTTTGCCACGCAATCTAGTGAGTATAACACCACTTCTCCTACCCTGCCGGCCAACATTCCGATGGTGACGTTTTCTTCGACCAACGGGGCTCGAACCGGAACCGGCTAACCAGAGTGTCAAACCATGCATACTTCGCGAACTGGAGTGAAAGATGGGTGGACCGGGAGAGTTGGCCGTGCGGTCAGCGGCGTGCAGCTATGAGCTCGCATCCGGGAGATAGTGGGTTCGAATCCCACTGTCGGCAGCCATGAAGATGGTATTCCGTGGTTTCCCATTTTCGCACCAGGCAAATGCTGGGGCTGTACCTTAATTAAGGCCACGGCTGCTTCCTTCCCATTCCTAGGCCTTTCCTGACCCATCGTCGCCATAAGACCTACCTGTGTCGGTGCGACGTAAAGCAAAATAGGAAAAAAAGAGAAAGCTGGGTGGAATCAGTGTATGTTATTCGAAAGTTAGAAGTAACAGGTCCGCCTCTGTGGTGTAGTGGTTAGTGTGATTAGCTGCCACCACCGGAGCTCCGGGTTCGATTCCCGACTCTGCCACTAAATTTGAACAGCGGTATGAGGGCTGGAACGGTGTCCACTCAACCTCAGGTGGTCAACCGACTAGAGAGGGAGGGGGGTTCGATTCCAACCTCAGCCATCCTCGAAGTGGTTTTCTGTGGTTTCCCACTTCTCCTCCAGAAAAATGCCGCGATGGTACCTAAATTAAGACTACAGCCGCTTCCTTCCCTCTTCCTTGTCTATCCCTTCCTATCTTCCCGTCCTCCCACAACGTCCTTGTTGAACACAGCAGGTGAGGCTGCCTGTGCGAGGCACTGGTCCTTCTCCCCAGATGTATCCCCCAACCCAAAGTCTCACGCTCCAGGACACGGCCCTTGAGGTGGTAGAGGTAGAATCCCTTGCAGATTCCTTGTGAATAACCAACCCTGAAGAGTAAATGGATTAAGAAAAAAGAAAAAATAATAATGGATTAAATTGGGGCATTCTTAGATCTAATTATAATGATTAAATTATTACTTTTATTATTAAAATTTGCTTTACGTCGCACCTTCACAAATAGGTGTTACGGCGACGATGGGATAGGAATGGCTTAGGAGTGGGAAGGAATCGGCCGTAGCCTCAATTAAAGTATAGTCCCAGTATGTGCCTGGTGTGAAAGTGGGAAACCACAGAAAACCATCTTCAGAGCTGCCGACAGTGGGATTGAAACAAACTATCTCCCGGTTGCAAGCTCACAGCTGCGCGCACCTAACCCCCGGCCAACTCGCCCGAGTTTCAATTTATGATAGGGGAACTAACGGTAAAAAAAGGATGATCTAATATACACGTATCAAACAATTTGGATTACTAAAAAATACTCCATCCTCAGTTTCTCTTCTTTTCACTACATGCTTATTATAGTCTATTAGTAAAATATAACATGTAAAGCTAGGAAGTTCAGTACCGACGGGAAATACCATGCAGCTGTAACTCGTCACAGAAGCGTGAGATGCCAAGGCTTTCTACGCGGACACGTTATGTTTCTAGACCGCAGGAGGCTGAGAAACAATATTACAGTGGCGTGCAGTGAACATATTCATTACCCCAGCTGCAAAAAGTTTTTAAATATAAACAATAGTACCCCAGTACACTCTCTACCATTTTCTAAGGTTGCGTTTTTTGTGGAAAAGTCTACCTGAGAAAGATCTTTAAAGAATATTTTCAACCACACGTTCGCACATACTTCCAAATTGGTATCCACCTCAGTGACGACACCATCATAACTTAATCTAGAGCAGATTTTCAACAATGTCCTTACAGTTTCATCCGGTGGCGCTTCGTGATAGTACAGTCATGGTTTTCACAAAAGAGAAGTGGGAAACCACAGAAAACCACTCCCAGGATGGTTGAGGTGGGAATCGAACCCACCTCTACTCAGTTGACCTCACGAGGCTGAGTGGACCCCGTTCCAGCCCTCGTACCACTTTTCAAATTTCGTGGCAGAGCCGGGAATCAAAGCCAGGCCTCCGTAGGTGGCAGGTAATCACACTAACCACTACTCCACAGAGGCGGACGCAATGAAGATCATTCCTTATATTAACACCTAGGTACTGTGACCGTACCGGCACAATTAGTATTTATTTCAAGTGATATGCTTGGTTAGAAAGCAGGCAGCTAGCTCTCTTTGTGTGGATGTTGGGAGTATTATAAGGTTGTGCAATAAGACGCCCGCCAGAGAGGCGCCTCACCCGCCCACTGGGTGGCTTAAAGAATCCCCGAACTAGGCACACGTCATAGAAGAAGCAGGAGAAGAACACTATTTAGCGACTCCATATTGGAAAACAAATGCCAGCGTACAGCGATGCCAAAGCGATCGGGCTAAATTTAATGCATTTTCGGCGTAAATAAGGCTTGATTAGCAAAACTGCACCCGTCAGAGCAGTGTGCTGAATTTTGGTGGAATTATAAAGTCAGGAGTTCTGATAGAAAATACTCTCCAAGCGAAAGGCGTTGGTAAAGAACTTATATAACTCCGTTAGGGTACGTACGCCTAGTGAAAAACCAGATGCCTTCGGGGACTCCCCACTTCCCCTCCAAGCTGATAAATTAATTACTGCAGATCCGCCGAACATATTCAACTCCGCATATCATAGCGTACTTGTGCATAACCAAGTCACACAGTCTAGCGTATTGCAAATTTCGACAGGCTGGTTTATCCAGGAGCAGTCGAAATAAGAGTGGGGGTGGATCTCGCTAGCCGCCCCTACTGCCAGGTCAAGTATAAGTTTTTGCAGTCCCAGGAAGCTGCAGCATTCGTTGAGGAGCTTTCGACGGGAAATGACGGCCGGTCCGCTATCGAATTACCTCTCCATTGTATACTGTGTGAACAAAGCAGGAGTGAAATCTTTCAGTTTTTTCGATTATAATTTGTGATAGGCAACAGAAGATTACGGTAATGAGATGTACTTAAGATCTCGGTTGCAAAGTAGACTAAGACTTCGTGAAATATGAAGTAGGATTTGGTCTAACAACTACTTGATATTACGCAGAATTTCTGTAGGACAACAAAGAACAGTATAAATCTACGCTGTTTTCTGAACAAAGCGCAGGTCAGATTATTAACTGAGTAACAGGCAGTGAGAAGTGTTCCTGAACTATCAAAACATACAAAAGATAGGGATGGAAAATTCTGCATCATGCGGATGCTGGGAATGCCCAGCGTAACAGTGCGATTGGGGTAGACTAGCTGAAAGTAGCCGGTATATTCACCTCCATGTAACTGTCAGTGGGTAAACAACGAAGTAGTAGGAGTGAATGGTGACACGTGAGCAAGAAATCGATAAATTGTGTAAGTTACAATCTAATTTCAGTGATCCGTGTGCTACAAAAATGGATTACACGAGACAAGATATGGAACTTCTGAACTCCAGGACTCCAGGATCCGGTGCCATGGAGTAATCCAACATGGGTAGGCCTCCGGAACCTCCGGATGGGGCCGAAGACATCAACCGTTGAGTACAAAGTTTTGTTTCTTTTCCAATGCTAGTATTTCCCTTTGTAAATAACAGTCATGAGGTATAGGGTTATTAATAACATGGATTATATAGGCAAAATCCGCTTGAGAATGGTCGGGAATCCTTTTATTCATTTTGGTTTTAATTAATTAGATATGGGAAGGGAGTGATCCTATGTTAGTGTATAGAATATGGGACCCCTTTTTAGTGGCTATATTTGCATGTTATCATATTTTGTTTATTTAGTGCTGAGAAGAAATTGAGGGGGAAAAGGAGTAGAATGCTATGTAGATTAATGATGTAGATCTCATCTGAGCAATTGCCTAAGTTACGCAGGGATTAGCGAGGTGACAGAGTCATCAACAAGTGCCCGTATCAAAGGAAAGACTTGGGCTAGAATCAGTACTATGTTCGTAAAGATAGAGTTCGTTGCATGGTAATATAAGTTTGGCTGTAACTCAAGATGTTTAAGGAATGACGTGCCGAGGTTTGAACCCCTGTCCCCCACTACACTAATGAGGTCTGTTAGTGTTTTTGGCAGGATTTAATAAGTTTAATTAATTTTGATTGTTATTATTATTATTATTATTATTATTATTTTACCAAAGGTATTTTGATTGATGATTTATACCGATCGATTTCGAGCAATAGGGTAGTATCTGATAGGTACACACTCTCGCCTTAGGGGCGGAGAAATAGGAGTATTGCTGTGGTCAGTGGCTAACGGATGGTGGACTTTTGGAAGGAGAGAAGATACGAGTCGAACTCCAGACCTCCAGAGATATGAGAGAGTGAACTGTGAATTAACGGTCGAATTTGAGAAATGATTCTCGTGTACTGAAGGTATGTGGGCTGGCCCGAGCATTGAATGAAATGTGCCAGTTTTCTAATGAATTAATTTGATGGACACAGAAAGAAAAATCCTAGCGGGAAGCAGGTTGAATAGTGTCTTTAGTCTCCGGACCGTGGGGCAAGTGTCAGCCGTGAATTTATGGCTGAGAGGGGGAGAATCTGGAACAGGGAGGAATAGATACAAGCAGAAAGGTTGGTCGGACCAACAGTCTCTTTTCTTTTGAGAATAAAGACAGCAAGCTCTTTAATTGCCACGCCGTAGACCATGACCCACAGAGCAATATAGATGTTTATTTTTGTTATGACTGTTCGATACATGATTAACAGCTCAACAGCTCGCTAAGACAGCGGGTTACAACGGGTTAATTACAGCCATTGTCTTTATTGATACATGTGTTTGATATATTTCTTTTCCAGGAAGTGTTTTGTTTACTTATAATCGATGTCGATTTGAATCTAGACTTCGTGAAAGTCCACTGGTAGTGATTGCAAATGATAATTCGTTGTTCAAGTCTGTGTTTAATTTTATATGGAAGACTTGAGTCCATTTTTTTATTTTCCTTCTCCGTGTTTTAGTGACGGATTTCTGATATGGTCAGAATGTTCGGATTAATTATGTTTTAATATTTACTTTATTGATTCCTAGAGTTAGCCGACCATTCAAAAAAAAAGCGGACAGTTTCCTTTTGTGTAAATAGAGTCAAATGTGTAATACGGGATTCAGTCCCATGGAATACTCGCATTGGGGGGAACATGGCTTGTTTTGTTTTTGTGAATATGGTAGGGTCATTTTATTGTGTATGTCGTACTCAATGGTTTATGGTAACCGGGTGATAGAACGCACAAAACAATCGCGATAATACACAAAACAATTTGTGTAGCATACATCCAAACTAATGTAATAGTTATGTAAGCAATATAGGACACAGGCAATTCAAAGTGATAGTATGTGAAAAAGTGAGATCATATTAATAACCTCTCGGTAATTCTCTGTTTTGGTAGAGAGGGATATGGATATTTACGTCTGTGTCAAAAGGGAAAATTTATTGGATTAGAGAAAGTACCAGTTAACGTTGCCGTCCACATACATTTTGGTCTGTGGAATGTGGAGGTAACATCTGATGTCAATGGCAGCCCGGATTTTTCCGCTGCTAAAATAAGTGATTGCTTATATCAATTGTGTAAGAAGTATCAAGAGTGTATGTAAATTTTGTATATTTCACCGAATGAATAGTAAATTGTTCTAAACGATTTTCATGCCTATCTATACCGAAAAACATGCATCCAGAATCCTCTTCCGTTCATTGTAGGCCTTTAAGATAGTTTATGTTTGATAGCCTCTATATGCCGCGAACGGTCTTCGGCCCTGAGGAGTCCGTGTTCAGACCTCAGGAACGGGAGAGTAGCTGTGATCTAGCTGAGTCGTATGGCCGATAACTTCTCATGTGAGTGGATTAAGTATACAATCCCAATGAGGAGAAATCGGCACAGACCAAAAAGATCCCTTGACTATCGACTTCCGTGGAGCATGGTCCCATGTGTTCGTGACCCGAAAGGGTTGGTTTGTTGTCACATGGTCCCATGAGTCATGGGGGACGATGGGAAAGGTTCCAGTACTTACACTGTTCCCCATGAGGTACTTTCATCCCATCAACACAGTAATTACAATTGAGAGTACTTCTCTTGGCGAAACTTACAATCTGACTTTTATCAGAACATCAACTTACATTCATGAGTTAGCAGAGAATTGAACCTGGGTAATTCCAGTGCAGATCTGCTGTGCTAAAGCCCCCAAGATTAAGAGTAAAGTTAACAAGATGTGCATTAATATATGAATCCTCTAGATTCAAAATCCTCTATATCCACTTCCATAAATTGTTCAGGAAGTGACTTTTTCTTTGACAGGTTATTATTAAAATGGTATTGAACAATTTGTGTTATCTAAACATGCAAAGAGGATCCAGAAGCAATTATAAGTTATATAAAGTACATTAAGAGATATTAATATGCAGTAAAATCAGTGTTAAATATGAACGTAGGGGGTTTTGAATCTCAAATACTAACATAGGGGATTTTGAAACTCATAATCCTGAATACTACTGGATATGGAGCACTTTGAAACTACCTCACTTTACTTCAGCTCTTGTCACAAAAATGATGTTAAACAATATAAGATCATTGAATCACATGGGAGAGAAAGATTTATTAAAGAAATAAATCGTCCGTCCTCCAATGAGGGTGACCATTTGGATCCGGAATACAGTTTCAATTCCAATGGAGTTTACAAATATCAAGAAATGAAGATTTAATCGTTGAAGCTCTTATCTTCTTTTTTCTCGGGGTTAGTGGGGGAGAAATGTCAATCACGTTCTCAGGTACAGATGAAAGTGAATGATTTGCAGAGAGTCCCTCAGTATCTGTTTTACTATTTTTTTTCTAACTCGCAGAATGGAACTTTGAAGTTTTGTAGGAAGTTCGATGTCTGACTAGGGAGGGGGCCTCTTGCTCCGAATAGCAGGCCTCTGACAATCCACCGATCGATAGGTATTTTATACTTAGATGAAAGGTAAGGCAAGCATGGAATATAAATAGCTTGCTTTTCTAGGTCCACATCCCGAGCCTGATCCAGGTCTCTTTCAAAGCGAATGTTGGGATCTAAGACCATCGCTTTAATGTCCTCTCTGTTGATGGCTACGATGTCCGCCCTCCGATTAGCATCATCAGTAGAGACGCAGTGAACCTCCTCGTGCACCTCCCGTCCACGCTGTCTCAAGCCTTGAGCAATCGACGTTCTTACACGGTGAGGGCGGTGGTTGCGCATTAGCTCAGTGCTCCGGCAGAATCCCAGCACATGTCCAAGGGTTTCTGTCTCGTTGTAGCCATTTTGGCGGCAACGGGTTGTGCTGAATGACCTACCGGGAACCGACCTGACTGCGGTGAGGTTGCATGTCATCTTCACTGCGTTTATGCATTCAGAAGAGGACAGCGGTGATTGGCCTCATAATCACGAATACAAACTTGTAAATCACAGTCAACAATGTAACTATAAGCACTTCAATAATACTTTAATCGTTAAACATTACTAACCTTTCTCGCTTTTCCCTAGACCTTTTCCAAGAATCCGCCTGCAGCAATCTTCTACGCCCTCCTCCTGGAGTTGCTTTAGCAACAAAAAAAGTTTCGTTCCTCATTCTTCAATAAATGATGCCAAGGAAATGGACAAAAAATCTCCTTCTCCTTACTGCACTAGGAATCCACCTACTATCAGAGTAACGCATATTGCCAACATACTCCTCTAGAATTCTCCTGTCCGAGTTAGAAAGAACGGACAACTTGTGCTTTCTCCAGTGATTAAGCCTTTTACTTTAATCAAAATCCCCGTGAATACATTCAAATTATCCTCTGACAATCATATTATTTTGTCTTCATTCGGGTCCATTAGCATACGAAAATCTGTAGTTAAGAGAAGATCGCAAGAGTTGGCTGCACTGCTAAACAAGTTATGTCATTCTTATTCCTCAATATATCTAGAATTTCTCATTGGTTGATACACATAGAGGCTTTTTGAAAGTAACTGGTGGCGGATATAGAGGATTTTGAATTTAACAGTGATTTTCAAGTAGCTCGTTCTATGTAACTTAGTGAGTTTTGAGACACCGAAGTTCACCAACCGATCGAACTCATCCTCGGAAATCTACTGCTATGCTTTTCTCAATTTCAAAAAAAAAAAAAAAAAAAAAAAAAAAGTCTTTAGGGGGTTTTGAATCTAGAGCATTCATATAGAAACATACAAAAAAACAACTGAAGCTACAGATCCAGCAGGTGTAACTCACATACTATATAGCAGCCAGAATCCTTGCGTCGTCAAAGACACAGCACTTACCTAGAAAGAAAAAAGAGAAATAGGATAGAAACATTTATTTCAGAAAACAGAAACAGTATTTTATTAAGTATCTAACAGATAATCAGTTTTAAGGTATGTTCATAATATAGCTATAATTAAAATTAAACAATAATTTTAATTAGGTCTTTCCTTCCTACAGTAAGGAGTGCTTCTACAGACGGCATGGATTGTCTTAGACCAAGAATTTTAAGGGTGCCTGGACACGAAAAAGTTTAAATATATCGCATTAATTGTATTCTTTGGACTATGAGGAGAAATCCGACTATATAGGTCTCAACAGAATATCTAATTTAGCAAAATTATTCAAGCCAATTCAATATTTTAATAAAATAATTGTAAATCTAGGTCAATCACATAAATGTTAAATCTAACGATCTTAAATAATAATAATAATAATAATAATAATAATAATAATAATAATAATAATAATAATAATAATAATAATAATAATAATATGATGATGATGATGATGCCCTATATTCTCAAATGAAAAAATTAATTTCATGCTTCGAATATTTCGAATCACTTGTCGTGACTAATTTTTATTGTTAATTAAATAAACAGCAAATATAGTACGTGACTACCGTACAGTCTTTCACAAAGAATCTTAATTTCTCTGCATAACATGAAAATCCGCAGTCCGACTCGTTGGCTGAATGGTCAGCGTACTGGCCTTCGGTTCAGAGGGTCCCGGGTTCGATTCCCGGCCGGGTCGGGGATTTTAATCGCTTCTGATTAATTCTTCTGGCTCGGGGACTGGGTGTATATGTCCGTCCCAACACTCTCCTCATCATATTCAGACAACATACTACACTACCAACCACCACAGAAACACGCAATAGTGCTTACATCCCTCCATAGAGGGTTGGCGTCAGGAAGGGCATCCGGCCGTAAAACAGGGCCAAATCCACATGTGCGACTCAGTTCGCACCCGCGACCCCACAGGTGTGGGAAAAGCGGCAGGAAAAGAAGAAAAAAAAGAACATGAAAATCCGCAGCCTGTTTCCAGTCATTCGATCGGGTCGGGGATGAAATGAATGCAGCCCCCATATAGCGGCAAGGGTAGGAATTGTGCCGGCTGCCGAAGCCTGTCGCACTCCTCTGGGGCAATAATTAATGAATGACAGATGAAATGAAATGATATTGGAGAGTGTTGCTGGAATGAAAGATGACAAGGAAAAACCACAGAACCCGGAGAAAAACCTCTCCCGCCTCCGCTTTGTCCAGCATAAATCTCACGTCGAGTGACCGGGATTTGAACAACGGAACCCAGCGGTGAGGGGCTGGCGCGCTGCTACCTGAGCCACGGAAGCTCTCTCTGCTTAATATATATTAAGCTGAATTTTTCAATCTGGAACATGACTTAATATTCTTTCTGCAATTTAAATATTCACATCGGAAATATTCACGTCGGATTTCTTTTTTCAATTCTGCCATAATTTGACATACATTTCTCTTCTTTTCTTTTTCCCTGTCATCTTTCATTCCAGCGTCACTCTCCAATATCATTTCATTTCATCTGTCAGTCATTAATCAATGCCCCAGAGGAGCGCGGCAGGCTTCGGCAGCCGGCACAATTCTCATCCTCGCCGCTGGTTGAGGTCTTCATTTATTCCATTCCTGATCCGGTTGGAACTGGAAACATGCTGTGAATTTTCATTTTCAACAATATTACTCCATAATCTTATCTGGGGTACAGTAAAGTGAATGAATTTATGCAATTTTATTCTCTGCTGTTAAACTGTAATCTACGCCGGTAGCTTATATCACATACAGAATCAATGCAACAGCTCAAACAATACGTTATAAACGCTATGCAGTATTGCCGCAGGGGGCGCTGTTTAAGACGGCCTTGAAATAAAAGTAATTTAAATGCTTTTTGTGACTCTATACGAGGGCCTTGCTTTTAAATGAAACGATATCTCATTATCGTTTACTCCGTGATGGTGAGACACATCGGTACTATCGGGAACTCAGCGAGAACTTTGCTAAGATATGACCTGTCCGCCATGTTGTTTTGTTTCTATGGACACGTGGGAAGCCCATTGGGCGTGACCTCCAGTTAGGTAACGGCCTTTGTTCAATGACTCATGACGTTTCAACCAGATTACAATTCAGGGGGCACTGATTTAAAACGGCAAATTGCTATCTGGCAACCTAACATGAGTTCTGTGCATTTTAAAGTAGTTTGACGAACTAGTCAGGTTAACATCCAACATGATATTGCGTCTCAAATGGGGTTTCCGTGGGATGCAACACGCAGGGGAGAAGATGAAGATATATGTAAATGTCTCCGCTACACGGAAGAGCATATAATAATGGATAATGGGGCTTGGAAGACGATACAGCGAGTACTGCCTGACCTTTGCTTGCAAGCTGGTACCATTTGTCAAATTCAGATTCTCGTAATTTATTTCTGAGCTTCTTGGTGACTTAGTGTTGTACTCGCCGTTTGCGTATTGATGTTGAAAACAGCTCTTAGTTAAATTCTGAGTGTTCTATAGCTCTATCAACCTAAAAAATAATCGAAAATCACTTCCCCCCTGAATGCAGTTCCGGATAAAAAAGCCTAAAATCGTTTCTTTCTTTGCTCCTTTTCTTTTTTATTCAAATCCTAGCCAAACTGATTTATTTACATAACTCTTTCTGTAATGTGTTCCTTAGTTCATTACCTTGAGGCGTTTTTTTTTTTCTTTTTCTGAAAAATGTCCACACTGAATGTAGTTATAAAGGCCTAAGTGAAACTCTGCATTGACTCACATTAGCGCTCGTAGTGGCAGAAAAAGGTAAACTGCTAATTTAATCGACGGGATAACGATGATTAAAAAAGTATTGTAATTTTTTGGAATATATAAAGAATATATTCTCATACTTTATTATACTTTATTTGCCTAAAATTCGTAGCTCATATCCCTAGGATTTTTTCAACATTGTGTTGCTTGCCTGAAGGACTATAACTACGGATTTTTCATATCCTGAGTTTTATAATTTACATTCAGCTCAGTTAAGTAACTTATATGTTAATTGCTTCGTCTATAGGTTTCAATATATTGGTTCCTCTCCCGTTTCAGAATGTTGCAGCTGTTTCTATGCTGAAGCAGGGCCTCCCAGCTTGCCCTAAGAGAAACCTAACACTTTACATAGTTTATCTCGGATATTTTGAGACTCATTAGCGTATTTGTTTCGGCCTCATATTTTGGGGGACATTAAGATACAGTTTGCTGTGAATTCCTTGTTCGGATATTCCTGACGCCCTCACTGCACCGGAATGTATTTACAGTTGAAGAAACTTGGCCGACAGTAAGAGAAAAGAGCATTGTATTCTATACTCATGGTATATCAGAAGGAGAATAAAAAACTGCGTAAAATTCAACTTGAATGCCACCTTAGGAACACAATGTATTCGATCAGTTCCAGAGTTTCGAAATAACCTCTCATGTAGGCCTACCACATGCTTCAGTGCATTTTCTGCATCGGTCATTGACTTCTCCTTCCTTGACGATATAATATAAGATGCCCTGGTCTTGTATTACTGTAAGAAATCCTTCAGTCTCGGTGAGTAGCGGCGCATGATCCAAGTCGGTTCGCTCTAGCTTAAAGATCAAATGATCATCGCAGTGTTCAAGGCCCTCTGCGATCGCTGAGCATACCGTCACTGGACCTGGCGTTACTGCAGCGTGCTATTATTAAAAAAAAAAAGGTGTTAAATTCCACTTTGGGAAAATCAAACGATCACACTGTATATATGTCTCTCAATAAATAACGATTTATGAATGTGCGTCTAATGAATCCTTTTAGAGAGATATCTGTATGGAATTTTGAGTGGACAAGTGAAGGATTCAGTGCATTGAAAGGGGGGAACTGACTGAGGGCCAATGAGACCACCACGAATGAAATAATCTGTTCTTTAGATTATGATGAGATGAGGCCATCTATATGTCTATCAGTCATCAATACTTCACATCACAATGTGTAAGATCACATCAACCATCTGTACTCTAACGCCACTCTTTGATAATATGTCTCTCAGTCATGGCCATCCATCAATACTTCACATCACAGCCTGCACGGTTGCTAGGTAACATCACGTCTCACATTTTGTATCGTGAATTTCGTGACACAAATTTTCAAATGGCCCCAAGCCATTAGACATATTTATGTAAAAATACGGTAACTGTACAGTTGTGGTTTTACAACGTCTTTATTTCATTAGCTGCATGTTGTTTATTTGAAGACTGCTGTGTTCATGACCAACCCAAAAACGAAGAGCCTTTTCGAAACCTAACCAATAACAAATGGCGGCCACACCCAATATTGCTTAACTCTACAAGTTTTAGCTATATCTTCCAGAATGCAAGACCATTTAGCAATGCTGCACGGGCGTATTTTTCAAAACATTTTGTTAATAATAATGTTATTTGCTTTACGTCCCACTATCTACTCTTTTACGGTCTTCGGAGACGCCGAGGTGCCGGAATTTAGTCCCGCAGGAGTTATTTTTACGTGCCAGTAAATCTACCGACACGAGGCTCACGTATTTGAGCACCTTCAAATACCACCGGACTGAGCCAGGATCGAACCTGCCAAGTAAGGGTCAGAAGGCCAGCGCCTCAACCGTCTGAGCCACTCAGCCCGGCAAACATTTTGTTAAAGTTATAAATATCATATTGCATTATCATGGTCATGAGAAAGAACTATACGGTAGGCCTACTACTTACGTATTTATATTGTCCCGTTCCCTGTTATCGCAATCCTAAAACCATAGTATAGTGCTTATAACTGCCTAGCCTATTCGTTTCGTTTATGCTTAAAACAGAATCGTTTAGGCAGTTTTCCCCTTCTTGTCGTATTTGCATAGCTCTAATGTGCATCAATTGCTACGTCTATGGAATTCTAGATGCGATCACAAAGCTTGAGACAAGAAAGAACCCTTTAGTAAAAATTCTCGATACAGTTTAGTAGATTTCTTAGATGAAGAACCATGTAGCATAAGACAACCGGTGAGTGGAAAACCATATTTCAGTGATTGGTAGTATTTTAGAGTGTGAATTGGAAACTCCGGCACAAGTAATAATTCTTCAACCGCATGGAAACAAGTTTCTAGAAGCTCCCTGGGTGGCCATATGCCTGAAGATGTCAGATATATATGGTAGGACACCTTGGGTGGCGGTTTGAATCCTATCAGTCGAAAAAAGAACAATCACGATCATAATGTTGGCCGTACGTAAGGGTAGGAGAGATGGGGGTACACAATATTTCTAATCACCAGATTGCATGTTCATACGAAGGGAGGGCATATGATGCTGTTGTTGGTAACACGTCCGTCGGATGGGAAAGTGAAGCCTTGAGTACACCCCTGTTGCTCTTCGACAGGAGTAGGCTATGTGCCAGCACCGGTTTTCATCCTCTCCACCGAGCTCGATAGCTGCAGTCGCTTAAGTGCGGCCAGCATCCAGTATTCGTGGGATAGTAGGTTCGAACCAGACTGTCGGCAGCCCTGAAGATGGTTTTCCGTGGTTTCCCATTTTCACACCAGGCTGGGGCTGTACCTTAAGTAAGGCCACGGCCGATTCCTTCCAACGCCTAGGCCTATCCTATCCCATCGTCGTCATAAGACCTATCTGCGTCGGTGCGACGTGAAGCCCCTAGCAAAAAAAAAAAAAAAAAAAAAAAAGGTTTACTGCCGTTTGTTTAAGCATGGACTTTTGAATTTTACACCCTTTCTAAGTGCATATTCCTTAAATTTTGGTGCATTTTTGCTTGCCAATACTGTACCTATAAATCGGTGTCCTGTTGATGAGTACAAGATATTGTTCATGAGCAAACTCACAACGCAGATCGGACAGAAACAGTTTATCTTTTTTGTTAGTAGACCTTACGTGACCATGTAAATTCCAATGTCTCCTGTGCAGAACAAGTTAGCGTTCTGTGGTGCAGTCGGCCTTGGTTAGACATGGCCCCCTGCAGAGCCCCACGGATGTTACCTGTTATTGTCGGTAGCAACACCATACATTCCTCCAAGGAGGAGGGGAAACAGACATTCCTCCATGCACAGGGTACCTCCACCCAGCATATCCGCTACTCTGACCCAACGATTCAACACTGAAAAAAAACGTCAGGTCACTTGGCGTGAAAACGACTCGCTGGAGGTACAATAGACCTACTGCAAACAATATCTCAATTTCATCCTTCAAAGTTCGCCCGACTGCAACGTGAAGTAAGCTTCCTTGTTGGAACAGCGGATCGCGAGTTCAAATCCAACACAGGTAGAAGGGTGGAAGAGTTCCTTCAGCATTTCATGCCACACGATGTTGGCAATAAAAAGATCTCTGTTTACCCAACAAAACTAATGAAACCTTAGGCACAAAACTCCGAAAACAATTCTCACTTCTCTATCACACAGTAGAGTAAAATGCACTGTTGAAATTGACACGGGGACAGTCTAAAATGTATCAAATGAAAATGTCTGCACGACAGTAGCTAAGACACTATGATTATTACTTTTAGTAGTAGTTTTTGGATGTTTAGGACCCAAATATGCTCTTAAAAACAACTAAAAATAACCTCAAAATACGTGTACTTCTTATGAATAATTTAATAAATACTAGTACTTTATATCAATAATTTACTAAGCAATAGTACTGTTTAGGAATAATTTATTAAGTACTAGTATTTTATGAATAATTTGACAAATACTAGTACTTTTCGGGATAATTTAATAAATACTAGCATTTTATGAATAACTTATGTAAATACTTGTACTTCTATGAATAATTTACTAAATACTAGTGCATTTAAGAATAATTTATTGAATAGTAGTATTTTATGGTAAAAATGTATAAATACTTGTACTTTTCTGGGGTCCGTCTCTGTAGTGTAGTGGTTAGTGTGATTAGCTGCCACCCCCGGAGGCCCGGGTTCGATTCCCGGCTCTGCCACGAAATTTGAGAAGTGGTACGAGGGCTGGAACGGGGTCCACTCAGCCTCGGGAGGTGAACTGCGTAGAGGGGGGTTCGATTCCCTCCTCAGCCATCCTGAAAGTGGTTTTCCGTGGTTTCCCACTTCTCCTCCAGGCAAATGCCGGGATGATACCTAACTTAAGGCCACGGCCGCTTCCTTCCCTCTTCCTTGTCTATCCCTTCCAAACTTCCCATCCCCCCACAAGACCCCTGTTCAGCATAGCAGGTGAGGGCGCCTGGGCGAGGAACTGGTCATCCTCCCCAGTTGTATCCCCAGACCCAGAGCCTGAAGCTCCAGGACACCGCCCTTCAGGCGGTAGATGTATCCCTGGCTGAGTCCGAGGGAAAAATCGACCCTGGGGGGTAAACAGATTACGAACGAAGCAACGAACTTTTTATGAGTAATTTATTAAATACTTTTATGAATAATTTATAACTGCTTGTACTTTTAAGGAATAATTTACTAAATTCTAACACTAGCACTTTTAGGAATATATAATTTAATAATTACTAGGCTAATATTTTTTAGACATATTTTACTAAATAATAGTATTTTTAGGAATAATTCAGTAAATACCAGTATATTTTAGCAATAATTTACTAAATAGTACTAGTATGTGGAAAAAGAAAATTAAGAAATCAAAACAGTTACGGAGGATAAGATGGGTAAGGGGCCTGCTTGTCCTAGAATAATGAATATAATTACTACTAGGTTAAAAATAATAAAATGTAGTAATATATAAATATATATAAATAAATATATAAATTGTTGTATTATCGTGTCATTATCGTCTATTCTGAATACAGCCGTTAAGAGTTGTTAGTGGTGAGATACTCCGAAGACTTGTGACACAAAAGAAAGTATTCAATAGTCTAAGGAAAGGTAAAATGCATTTTATCCAGACAATATAGCATTGTTAACGTCTAGGACAAAATAAATTATATTTAGAAATTGATGTCAGTAGGTAAGAAATTCAACATAATTGAATGTCAGATTGGTGATACGAAGCTAGAACAGGTCGATAATTTCAAGTATTTAGCTTGTGTGTTTTCCCAGGATGGTAATATAGTAAGTGAGATTGAATCAAGGTGCAGTAAAGCTAATGCAGTGAGTTCGCAGTTGCGATCAGCAGTATTCTCTAAGAAGGAAGTCAGCTCCCGGACAAAGCTATCCTTACATCGGTCTGTTTTCAGACCAACTTTGCTTTACGGGAGCGAAAGCTGGGAGAACTGAGGATATCTTATTCATAAGTTAGAAGTAACAGACATGAAAGTAGCAAGAATGATTGCTGGTAGAAACAGGTGGGAATAATGGCAGGAGGGTACTCGGAATGAGGAGATAAAGGATAATTGAGGAATGTACTCGATGGATGAAGCTGTACGCATAAACCGGCTTCGGTGGTGGGGTCATGTGAGGCGAATGGAGGAGGATAGGTTACCTAGGAGATTAATGGACTCTGCTATGGAGGGTAAGAGAAGTAGAGGTAGACCAAGACGACGATGGTTAGACTCGGTTTCTAACGATTTAAAGATAATAGGTATAGAACTAAATGAGGCCACAACACTAGTTGCAAATCGAGGATTGTGGCGAAGTTTAGTAAATTCACAGAGGCTTGCAGACTGAACGCTGAAAGGCATAACAGTCTATAATGATGATGTATGTATGTAGAGTAGTAATGATCAAAAGTCCACCTCTGTGGTGTAGTGGTTAGTGTGATTAGCTCCCGCCCCCTGAGGCCCGGGTTCGATTCCCGGCTCTGCCACGAAATTTGAAAAGTGGTACGAGGGCTGGAACGGAGTCCACACAGCCTTGGGAGGTCAACTGATTAGAGGTGGGTTCGGTTCCCCCCCCACCTCAGCCATCCTCGAAGTGGTTTTCCGTGGTTTCCCCACTTCTCCTCCAGGCAAATGCCGGGATGGTACCTAACTGAAGGCCACGGCCTCTTCCTTCCCTCTTCCTTGTCTATCCCTTCCAATCTTCCCATCTCCTCAAGGCCCCTGTTCAGCATAGCAAGTGAGGCTGCCTGGGCGAGGTACTGGTCATCCTCCCCAGTTGTATCCCCAGACCCAGAGTCTGAAGTTCCAGAACACTGCCCTTGAGGCGGTAGAGATGGGATCCCTTGGTGAGTCCGAGGGAAAAACCGACCCTGGAGGGTAAACAGATGAAGTAGAATCAAATAATTACAAGAAGTGAATGTATCGAATTTAATGAATTGCAATAAAACAATGCTCACCCGCTAGTTTCAGGCCATCGGGAACTAGGAGATGGGAGTACTCTATTCTATTCTACTCTATTAGTTTGTGGATGTTTAGGACCCAAATATGCTCTTGAAAATAAATAAAAATGACCCAAAAATGGAAAATATGGCCAAACATATGTACTTCCAAAGAGTGACTTTTACCACTAGTTCTTCTTCTTCTTTCGAATGGGCCACCTGAGGATCAAGCTGTTCAACTCTTCCGCTTAGAGAGGGACTTGGTGTTTGCCCAGGACTCGCGCACTCTCCGGCTATGTTTCTCCCTTCTTTCCTTTGTACAGAGGGCGCTTGTTTTCTTACATGACGGTCTGTCCTGAAACCTCTTTCTTCATCATCATCATCATCTGTTTACCCTCCAGGTTCGATTTTTCCCTCGGACTCAGCGAGGGATCCCACCTCTACCGCCTCAAGGGCAGTGTCCTGGAGCTTCAGACTCTTGGTTGGGGGATACAACTGGGGAGAATGACCAGTACCTCGCCCAGGCGGCCTCACCTGCTATGCTGAACAGGGGCCTTGTGGAAGGATGGGAAGAGTGGAAGGGATAGGCAAGGAAGAGGGAAGGAAGCGGCCATGGCCTTAAGTTAGGTACCATACCGGCATTCGTCTGGAGGAGAAGTGGGAAACCACGTTAAACCACTTCCAGGATGGCTGAGGTGGGAATCGAACCCACCTCTACTCAGTTGACCTCCCGAGGCTGAGTGGACCCCGTGCCAGCCCTCGTAGCACTTTTCGAATTTGGTGGCAGAGCCGGGAATCGAACCCGGACCTCCGGGGGTGGCAGCTAATCACGCTAACCACTACACCACAGAGGCGGACTGAAACCTCTTTTGTTTGATTATTCTTCTGAGAGGTGCTCGGTTTCTGATGTCATTTTCACTTACTCCCAGTTCCTGTATGCCTTTCTTCACTTCTCTTAGACATGGTGTCCCTATTTTCCAGTAGTTGAGAAGCCGGCAGGTCATTCTAGTGACATGTCCACTGAAAGTCAGACGCCTCTTCCTGGCTTTGTCTCTATAATTGTATAGCTCCTGGTTTGGTCGCCTTCTGTACTCGCCATATACTTTGATCGGACCTACCTCTCCTGGACCTCCAATTTGTCCAACAATCCTTTCCTGTCCAGCATCAAGCATTCTGTGGCGGATAACTGCCTGGTAGTGCCTCAATTTGGTGTTACGAGAGAGAAATTTCTTGTTATAAATGTTCTTGAAAAGTGCTTGAGTTATGTGTGAATTTGTATATGATGATGCTGGATTTAGAATGTTAAACTATACAGGGTGAAGCGAAATTCGCACACTCGGGCGTCGCAGCGCGACTCCTCACATGCCAGCAATAAAAAATTTCTCTCACAAACTTTCGTCCTGCGAGTATATCCGACAGAAAAACGACGTTGAAGAGTAGAAATCTGGCAACACTGTAACCACATGTAGGGTGATAACCTCTGTCAGTAGATAGTAGTTGTGCTGTACAGTTGGTGCAGTGGGTAGCGTTTTGGGTTGTCACGCAGGAGGTCGAGTGGTCGATCCTGGTTTGAGGCGTATGTTTTTTATTTCGTAAATGTAGTCCAGGTGGTATGGTATCTGGCATCTTAATCGTTAACAGCGATTGCAGCGGGTCCTCTAGAAACCATTCACACTTACATACTGCGATCCTAGAAATGGATGAACATTCGTTTTCATTGGTCAGCTGTGAAAGACGCCCTTTCCACGTCGTGGGCGTGAATTTGTTCGCACCTCTTCATCTACTAGATGCGTTAGAACGTGTTCAGCGTTACTAAATTTTGTAAATGTAGGATACATGTGACCTAAGAAACGGTGTCTTACTGTATGACAGTATGTAATGTCCGATGGAAATTAGCAAATAAAAAAACCAGGATCGAACCCTCGACCTCCTGCATGCTAACCCAAAATCTATCCACAACACCAACAGCACAGCACGCCTATTACGTGCTGACAGAGGTAGTTGCCCTATATGTTGTTACAGTGTTGCCAGATTGCCACTCTTCAACGTCCTTTTCCTGCCGGATATACTCGCAGGACGATCTTTTGTGAGACATTTTTTTATTGCTGGCATGTGAGGAGTCGCGCTGCGACGCCCGAGTGCGCGAATTTCGCTTCACCCTGTATAGTAGTATTTCTTGTATCTTCTTTCCATGGAATCGCTTGTTGTTGTTGGTTCATTATGTTTTACCTGTACTACTGTAAGTGATCATCGCCTCCGGATTATTTCCCAATTGCGATGTATTTGTTAATAATAATAATAATAATAATAATAATAATAATAAATATGCTAACTCTAGTTTAGAGTGAATGAATGGGTGGCTATATTTCTAGAAAATAGATCTCAGAGAATTAGAGTAGGCGAAGCTTTATCTGACCCTGTAATAATTAACCAATGAAGGTTAAAATCCCCGACCCGGTCGGGAATCGAACCCGAGACCCTTTGAACCGAAAGCCAGTACGCTGACCATTCAGCCAACGAGTCGGACGTGGAGGTGTGACGATGTGTTATGACTTAATAGCGGCTAGATTTATTAACCTGGCACTTGTACATGCGGGAGGAGGAGAGGCTGGTCACCGTACGCTGTCCTGAGAATGGTTTTCTGCGGGTTTGTCAAGTACAAAGGTAAATCCCCGGGAAGTTCCTTTCATAGGCCAACTGGTTTGAGAGACGGCGTTACCGTTTAGAGGGCCTGCCTTCGTAACACCACTGTCATAAAAGGTGACTGAATACCACTACTTAAGGAGAACTTCAATGTCAACGCGGGAAAGATGAGGTCATTTTGAGTGAGAATTTCTAAATAAAGACAACAATAGCAAGACATGCTTTATCTCTTCAGAGGGCTTTGTCTTCGATCACTCACAGAAACATAAAAGCATTGTCTGTTTTATGGACAGATCTTCTTGGCGATGGTTAAAAGGCGGCAGTTACTGTGAGAGACTAACATGTAGGACAGTAGTATTACACCTGAGGAAAGGAAAGAAATCTCAAGTGACCGAGCGAGTTGGCTGTGTGGTTAGGGTCACAGAGCTATCAGCTTGCATTCGGGTTCGAACACCACAGTCGGCTCTCCTGAAGATGGCTTTCCATACTTTACCATTTTCATACCTTGCCACGATCGCTTCCTGCCCACCCCAAGTCTTTTCATTGTCGCCATGAGACCTATCTGTGTCGGTGAGACGTAAAGCCACAACAACAACAAAATGTGCTTGTCACTTATATTTCAACACGGACGTTCCGGAAAGTCGTTCCGGTGCGTTTCGCCAGGAAAAAAAACCCCTGAATGCATGCAGACACACCGAGACAGACGAAACATACATCTTATTTGCAATGATGAACGAATATGTAATAGAAATAATAATAATAATAATAATGAAGGCAACCAGTCTAAGGGAGAAAACCCTAAATAAACCTACCGGAGCTCACAACCTCGGCAGTAACTCGATTAAGGGGTTTAACCTCTGGTCTCCTAAGACGGAAAACCAACAGGTTTAAGTACTTGGGAGAATGGTTGGAATCTAATGTCACTGAAGGAACAGCTTTGTCAACTCGAGTTAACAGACTTGAAATGGCCCACCAACTGACGAAGAATACCTATAATAAAAAGTGTCTCTCTCGTAATACTAAGATGAAGCACTACCGGACAGTCATCCGCCCTGAAGCCTTATATGCTTCAGGATGTTTAACGGGAAGGGACTTATGGAAAAACTTGAAATCCGGGAAAGAAAGATAATGAGGAAGATACTGGGGCCACTCAAGGAAGGTGATAGAAGACTGCCTTACCAAGAGCTCTACAAGTACTGTGAAAGAATAACGAATGTAGCAAGGAAGAGACGCCTAGAATTCAATGGGCACATCTATAGGATGCATCCGACCAGGTTGACGGACCGGATTCTCAGCTACTGGCAAAATAGGAAGACCAAGTCACCATGGTTGATGGAAGTGGATAAAGATCTACAGGAACTGGGAATAACAGAAGGAAACTTAAAGAATCGGACAACACTCACGAAAATACTTAAACATAAGGAGTTCCAGGACAGACTACCAACGAAGAAGATTGGCGCCATTTGGACAAAGGAGAGGAAGGAGCAACACAGCCTAATGCGCAACTACTGGGCAAACATCAAAGCCCATTCCAAAATGTAATAGTTGAATGTCGTGGTCCTTAGCTGGCCTATACGAAACAAGAAGAAGAAGAATATCCGCCTTTGTGATTTAGTCGCCCGGAGGTCAGGTTCGATTCCCGGCTCTACGACGAAATTTGAACAGTAGTACGAGGGCTGGAACGGGGTCAACTCATCCTCGGGAGGTCAACAGAGTAGAGGGGGGTTCCATTCCCTCCTCAGCCATCCTCGAAGTGGTTTTCCCCACTTCTCCTCCAGGAAAATGCTGGGATGGTACCTAACTTAAGGCTATCCCTTGCCTATCCCTTCCAATGTTCTCATCCCCCCCTCAAAGCCCCTGTTCAACATAGCAGGTAAGGCCACCTGGGCGATGTACTGGTCCTCCTCTCAGTTGTATCCCCTGACACAAAGTCTCACACTCCGTGAGACTGCCATTGAGGCAGTAGAGGTGTGATCCCTCACTGAGACCGAGGGAAAAACCAACACTGGAGGGTAAATGGATTAAAAAATGATAATATAACACAGTAGCTAAGGAAATTGGACTTGACAAGTGGAAAGCAACTGTTCTGATATGAGGGAAGCTTGATACAGCAGAGGTTTTTCACCAAGGCCTAGAAAAACTCGTAGAGTGCTTCGATGAAGGGGAGATATCCATATAATGAAGTTTTCCTCAGCTTCGTGGTATCGGTCATACTCACATTTAGTGATGGGATAATCGAATACAATATAATCGATTATTCGATTATTCCATTTGATTACATTAATCGATTATATTTCCCATTCGATTATTCATTCGGATGGATGAGGCAATTGAATAGTGAATGCTTTCGAAATAATGGAGTGAAAAGTGATGTTTAGAGCCCGGATTTTTATGCATTAATAGGTTAGAATGCAAAGTTTCTGAAGAGATAAGCAAGTATAGTCTACCTTCACAACGATTATGCTATGGGGTTTGCATAAATATTAGGGGTGTGGCCCATCAGAACTCTTGTAATTTATGTTACTCTTGCTACATTATGGAAGAGCGGGTGGCCGACACTTCCTATTAACCAAATTTAGTTTGCAATCTAACCTGTTACGGGATGAAAATCCGGGCGTTGGTGATGTTATTAAGATAGTTAATTCACTCATTTAGTTTCAACTTTGAAGATACGTTTGGGAAAAGGCGTATTTCTATTTTTCATAAGAGTTCATCTATTTGCTTATTTCAATCCATTATCCATCCGACACACTTAAACAGAAAAATTGATTCATGACGCATCCGATTATTCTGTGCGATACAACTGAATGATATTTGAAACTCATTTGATTATTTAAATAATCGGATATAGATGAATCGATTATTAAATAATGTTAAATCATTACTCAGATTTAGAACAACCTTCAGAAAAATGTCAGTGTTCGTGTGGAAGCTATTTTGAAGGCATTTCTAGATGCCGGCAAGAAGAAGCTTTGCCTGTCCATACGTATTCCTCTGGAATTGTGAAATGGTCTATAGGACAGGTCTGGAATCAAAAACATTCGAATTTCAAATCAAAATCGTTCGAATTAAGCAAGTTGTGCTGCACTTCGAGGACTAGCTGTAGATTTGAACAGCTTGTGACGTAGCACTTGTTTTTCTAACGAGCGAGTGTTGTGTCACCAGTGTCTCTCCTCGCTCTATTAGCATGCCAAAGTGGTTGTGTGACCCTGCTGTTGGAGCAAAGACCTTCACAGGTGCGGTCAGTGCATAACGTTCAATCTAATAAGTTGGCTTCTTCCACTGAAGATAACTGTAGCGGCGATACTGTCTTAACGCTGTTTCGTTCCTCATTCCATAGCGTTCCTGTGATATCGTTCTCTACACATTCGAGTGCGCTGTCTTTCCAGGCCACCGTTGTCAAAAAACGGTAGTAGTTGTGCCTGTTCTTCTACCTACGTCACTTTACTTCTTAATCTTGAAAATATTTCTTATCAGACTACATAAACAGTAAAATTAAGCAATTTCCTAAATTATGCTGAAAGTTGAAGGGCTAAAGCACCCAGAAAGGTTTCAAACTGTGAGTCATGGATAATTCTATAACAATTTTTAAAAAATTTCGAAAATGAATTCCGGCCTAAATGGAGTTCCGGAAAAAAATCATTCTAAATCGCCTATTTCTTTAAACAATCAATTAATCAATCAATCAATCAATCAATCAATCAATCAATCAATCAATCAATCAATCAATCAATCAATCAATCAATCAATCAATCACTACTGATCTGCATTTAGGACAGTCGGCCAGGTGGTAGATTCCCTATCTGCTGTTTTTCTAACCTTTTCTTAAATGATTGCAAAGAAATTGGAAATTTACTAAACATTTCCCTTGGTAAGTTATTCCAATCCCTAACTCCCCTCCCTATAAACGAATATCTTCCCCAATTTGTCCTCTTGAATTCCAAATTTACCTTCATATTGTGATATTTCCTACTTTTAAATACACCAATCAAACTTATTGGTCTACTGATCTCCCCCCCATGCCATCTCTCCACTGACAGCTCGGAACATACAACTTAGTCGAGCAGCTCGTCTCCTTTCTCCCAAGTCTTCCCAGCCCAGACTTTGCAACATTTTTGTAACGCTACTCTTTTTGTCGGAAATCTCCCAGAACAAATCGAGCTGCTTTTCTTTGGATTTTTTTCCAGTTCTTGAATCAAGTAATCCTGGTGAGGGTCCCATACACTGGGACCATACTCTAGTTCGGGTCTTAACACAGACTTATACGCCCTCTACTTTACACTCTTACTACAACCCCTAAATACCCTCATAACCATGTGCAGAGATCTGTACCCTTTATTAACAATCATATTTATGTGATTACCACAATGGAGGTTTTTTCTTATATTAACACCTAGGTACTTACAATGATCCCCAAAAGGAACTTTCACCCCATCAACGCAGTAATTAAAACTGAGAGGACTTTTCCTATTTGTGAAACTCACAACCTGACTTTTAACCCCGTTTATCATCATACCATTGCCCATCGTCGGTCTCACAACACTATCGAGGTCACCCTGCAGCCGCTCACAATCTTGTAACTTATTTATTACTCTGCACAGAATAACATCATCTGCAAACAGCCTTATCTCTGATTCCACTTCTTTACACATATCATTGATATATATAAGAAAACATAAAGGTCTAATTATACTGCCTTAAGGAATTCTCCTCTTAATTATTACAGGGTCAGATAAAGCTTCGCCTACTCTAATTCTCTGAGTTCTATTTTCTAGAAATATAGCAACCCATTCAGTCACTCTTTTTTTCTAGTCCAAGGATTTTTCGGATGATTTTCCTTTCAGCTTTCTTGATATTTTCTAGATCCCCTTAATAATTGAGATTTAAGGTCTCACTGACCTGGATTGTTTCAGGTTTGGCGCCCGTCGTGTAACGCTGAATTGTTGTGTTAATGCCGATGCATTTTTTGTTGTAGTTGTTCGCAGTTTTCCCATATACTGAATATATATTCCGTTGCTTACGGAAAATCATGAAAAAACTACAGCACCTATGATGGTGCATCGATTTGTTATTAACTTAAGAAGTGTGCAGAAATGCTAACAACTGTAATATTTGTTTAAAAAATATAAACAATTAAGAAATTACACTGTTGAGTCAAATATTAATCACTGAATAATCACCACATCCCCTACATCCCTTAATGTAAGAAGTGTAAATTCCCCACGATGGTTGCCCTTATATCATAGGTACTCACAATGAAAGGATTAGAAAAGATTCTACCTCTATGGAAGTGAAACGGAGGCTTGGGCTGGGAAGACTTGAGAACAAAGAGACGAGCTGCTCGACTAAGCGGTAAGTACAAAAGATCGCAGTAATAGGATAAAGCTCGAGTTCAAGGGGACAAACTGGGACAAACGATTGTTTATAGGACTACGAATTAGGAACTGGAATACCTTCGAAAATGTCGAAATTCTCTGAAATAGTGCTTTCGTCCAGAGTGATAATTGCTTTACTGATTTACTGCTTGCCGATTACAGAGATAAGTTTTAATAAGGTTATAGTGGAAAGGATATACCGTTTTCTACTTAACAATTTGATATACCTGTATAATTTTAACAAGCATAACAAGCCTGTCAAAGACAACGTGTTTCATGAGATTACAAACGTATAGTTCAACAAGGTACATTACGCGAGCAATGTGTTATTGATCAAATTTCTGTTTTTACTTGGACATTTGAATAACAAGTGGTTTTGATGAACTGATAGATACTCGCAAAAAGATTTTAACTGCAACTGTAAAACTGACGCGTGATGATTTGGGTATTTGTATGTAAACAGATCGGCAAGATTATATTATTATGTATTTGTTATGAGTAGAGCCCGTATTTTTATGCATTAATAGGTTAGAATGCAAACTTGCTGAAGCAAGTAACAAGTATAGTCTACCTTCACAACGATTATGGTATGGGGTTTGCATAAACAGGGGTACGGCCCACCAGAACCCCTATAATTTATGTTACATTTGCTATATTATGGAAGAGCGGGTAGCCTGCACTTCCTGTTAACCAAATTAGTTTGCAATCTAACCTGTTACTGCATAAAAATCCGGGCTTTAGTTATGAGTGTATCACTTTCATTCTAACACACAGTAAAATGAAATCTGAAGACTTTCGCACGTTCAGAGTGTAAATAATAGATCAAGAAAGGCTGATGGTACAGCTAAAGCATGTTAAAATTTTTAATTATTGTATTTATCTGGTGAAAAATAGTGTATGATGTTGAGTGTCCCTATAGGTCACCACGGCAATTTTAATTAATACGTATTTGCTCAATTTGTGTGATTTGTGTGATTTAGGCTGATGACATTTGAAAATGACGAAACCCGTACCTCTATTGAATAAGTGTTGTAGATAACATCTTATAAACCAAACCAAACCAAACCCCATGGCACTACAGCCCTTGAAGGGCCTTGGCCTACCAAGCGACCGCTGCTCAGCCCGAAGGCCTGCAGATTACGAGGTGTCGTGTGGTCAGCACGACGAATCCTCTCGGCCGTTATTCTTGGCTTTCTAGACCGGAGATAACATCTTATACAACCTGTAATTTGTATTGAAAAGGTTGAACCTTACTAAAACTTATCTCTGCGATCTCAGTTCAATACGGAAACACAATGAAGTTTACATCTTTGCTTGCCGATGAGCATAATTTTTTTTATTATATCACTTCATCGTTTCCTACTTCTCCTCCAAGCAAATGCTGGATGGTACCTAACTTAAGGCTACGGCCGGTTCCTTCCCTCTTCCTCGTCTATCCCTTCCAATCTTCCCATCCCCCCACAAGGCCCCTGTACACCATTGCAGGTGAGGGTGCCTGGACGAGATACTGGTCCTCCTGCCCAGTTGTACCCACAGTCTTCCGCTCCAGCACACTGCCCTTAAGGCGGTAGAGGTGGGATCCCTCGCTGAGACCGAGGAAAAAACCAACCATGGAGGGCAAGCAGATTAAAGAAAGAAAGAAAGAAAGAAAGAAAGAAAGAAAGAAAGAAGAAATGAAATGGCGTCTGGCTTCTAGTGCCGGGAGATCCCAGGACGAGTTCGGCTCGCCAGGTGCAGGTCTTTTGAATTGAGGCGACCTGCGCGTCGTGATGGGGATGAAATGATGATGAAGACAACGCATAAACCCAGCCCCCGTGCCAGGGAAATTAACCAATGATGGTTAAAATTCCCGACCCTGCCGGGAATCGAACCCGGGACCCCTGTGACCAAAGGCCAGCACGCTAACCATTTAGCCATAGAGCCGGACAGAAAGAAGAAGTATCACTTCATCACTACGTTGATCCTTGTCAATAGGAATGGAAAGTTTTCTAAATTGTCAACTAGGATCAACGCGACATCTGCCTTACCTCAGTAGTTTGAGATATTAAACTAATTAGCAAATATTTCCCAACATCTTCCATCCTTAATAACGGTCTAACCGAGTGAGTTTTACGACATATCCTAAGTATCTCATTAATTTTTTTATGAATTATTGCTGGTAATAAATAAGCTAGATTTTACATCTATGCAGAAATAATGGAATTCCATAACATGAGTGTTTCTTTTTTCGTTTTATTTCCTTAATTGCACCACTCCCAAACTGTGAAAACATATAATACTCACGGACGTTATTTGACGATCTGTAATAACAGTTTATGTCCTGTTGTGCTTCGTTCTCTCTCCCAAGGAATTTATTTACACATTAGAACAGGTTGTACAGTGCAATATTCCTTGAAGCAACTCTTTCTTAACATCATAAATATTCAACTTGGGAAAAATACTTGGAAAGTGCATCGCTCGTCCCTTGTTTATCACTCTAGTTCCTCGGCCTCCTGCTACGTCGACTATTCACGTAGCTTCAGGGCCTCCTGCAAGGTAACTCGTTACAAAGGACTTCTAGATAAACAGCTCTGTGTCCTAAAACATAGCTATGTGGTTTGAGACGCGTAGCTATCAGCTTGCATTCGGCAGATAGTGGGTTCGAACCCCACTATCGGCAGCCCTGAAGATGGTTTTCCGTGGTTTCCCATTTTCACACTGGGCAAATGCTGGGACTGTACATTAATTAAGGCCACGACCGCTTCCTTTCCACTGATAGGCCTTTCCTATACCATCATCGCCATAAGACCTACCTGTGTCGGTGCGACGTAAAGCAAAATAGCAACAAAAAGTAACTCTTGTGGCTTGGGGACTGGGTATTTGTACTCACACTAGAAACCACCTCAGAAACACGCTATAGTGAATGCATCCCTCCACACAGAGTTGGAGTCAGGAAGGGCATCCGACCGTAAAAGTGAGCTTAATCCATACGCGGGGCTGACCCCATATAATTAGCAAAAAGACCAGGAAGAAGAACAGTAATTCTGAGAGAACAAAGGGGATCTTTGTTAAGTTTGAAATGGAAAATTCGTATCTGGAGCGATAGGTGATGATCGATACAACTTATACACACTAGTCTATAATCGATTTTGAACAATAAAATAAACAGGAAAAAAGAAGCAAGTACTGTACTGGCAGGAAATCTACTTCAAGGCTTCTTCAAAACAACCTCATTTAAACACAGTTTTATGGATCAAATACGCATGAATTATCAATTTTTCAAATAAGACCAGAATGATTCACACACAGCATCCAAAAGTGATGATCAGACGTGTTTCTAATGAGTATATGACCAGGATACAAACCTCTTAAATTATATGAAACAACATATATGCTATAAATAGTAAAGGTACAAAATTAGAACCTTGAGGTACCCTCGTAAACGTCTGTTAACCAGAAACTGGATTTCTCCACCACCCATGTTTATTATCAGTCATCCAATCAGAACTACAGAAAGAGTAGAAACAGGAATGAAATACTCTGTAGGCTGAAAGGCTACTGGTGTTTCATCACTACTTTAAAACCACTTTTTAATACACACATGAGTTACACAATTTCGTTAAAACAGACAACCAAACAGATTTTCAGTTATGGTTGATAAACACCGAATAAGCACACGGATCTGTTGACCACGATACCACAAGCCTCTTAGATTAAACAATATATATAAACTCTGAATAATATTGGTGCGTGACCCCGTAACTTTAGTGAACCATAAACTAGATTGTGTTTCAGTTCTCCTTGCTGATGACAGCGACACGCCTGAATGTAGAAGTGTGCGATGTGGCATCACTGTAAGGTGAGTGGGCACTTGAAGTCGTGTGGAACAGCCCAGACCGGACCAGAGTAGGCAAGGCTGCTTACGTCCTTGTTGAGCAACGAACAACGTTTGTTAATAACTGTGATGGGATGAGGTTGAGTATGAATCACTGCTCTCTGTACCCGGATATGTCTTAAGAGCTACTTTACAAGCCTGCCTTCCTCTTCGATCAGCTCACAAACTCTCAGAGTTTCTAGTGATAGCTCTAGTGAAGAAAAAAGATGAGAATCGTGGTAAAATCAATATAAATCATCATAGTCATTAACCACAGCTCCTTGTCGAAATGGGAACATACAAATCTTCGCTCTGCATTCCTCTTGATTTCAATCAAATAATTAACCATCGATGCTCTGCAGAGTATGGCTCCAAGTGGCAGATTCCCTATCAGTCGCTTATCTAATGATTCTTTAAATGATTTCAAATGACTGGAAGTACACAAGCCGACCCTCATTAATCCTGATCTCCGGTTTATCCGACCCTCATTAATCCTGATCTCCGGTTTATCCGACCCTCATTAATCCTGATCTCCGGTTTATCCGACCCTCATTAATCCTGATCTCCGGTTTATCCGATCCTCATTAATCCTGATCTCCGGTTTATCCGACCCTCATTAATCCTGATCTCCGGTTTATCCCGATCGAAAATAATAAGCATTTATTTTTACTTGTACAGTATTTATTTTACCGGGTCGATTCTTCTTGAATGTATTTCCGCAAAGGATAGTTAAGGACAGGAATTGGAAGTAAGTTGGCCGCGATCTACCAAAGGTACCATCCTGGCATTCCGCTGGAATTGAGAATGGGAAACCGTGGACTCTTCTGAGTTCCTTGACACATTTGCAAGCATTCCCGGATACTCATAAGTAGATGTGAACGACGTAAATGACTGGTTGATAAAGGACTATAATTCAGGCTTCAGCATAATGATAGATGAATAAATTATTGCCTTTTGTTCCTCGGCAGGTAAGTAATTGGAAGATGAAACCAGCACTCTATCAGAAGAAACAATGACTCATGAGGTGCAAAAATGCAGCTGGACAAACTGGTGGCCTATTTAGTATCCCACACTGAAACCACACCTGTTAGTGCTGCGCTATACAAATGTAATACAGATAAAGCTCACACATTATTTTAGTGCATAAAACAGGATTCGTAAATGTAAGAAAAGTGTTCTTATATTTATTGTACAACTGAAGAAAGGTATTACTGTACAACTTATATTAATATATTATATAATATGTACTGTATTTCTTTTTTTAGTTTTTGAGGATTATGCGGATTTTCGATAATCCGGATCAGTTCCGGTCCCACTTAATCCGGATCAGTTCCGGTCCCACTTAATCCGGATAAACAAGGTTCTTGTGTACATCGAACATTTCCCTCTTACTTTAAAAGAACATTTTATCATATTATAATGTTTATTGGCTTCAAAAGCTCAAGTTAAGTGTATTCGTCTACTAATGTCATTCCACGCCATCTCTCCACTGACAGCTCGGAACATACCGCTTTGTCGAGAATCTCGTCTCCTTACTCCCACGTCTTTCCAGTCTAACGTATGCAACATTTTTGGAACACTACCCCTTCGTCGGTAATCACCCAGAACAAATCATGCTGCTTGACTTTGGAACTCTTCCAGTTCACGTACCAAATAATCCTGGTGTGGGTCGCATTCATTGGAACCATACTATGGTTCTTAGGGTACACACTGTCCACTTCACATCTTTACTTCTTCTTCTTCTTCTTCTTCTTCTTAACCTGCTTACCCTCCACGGTTAGCTTTTCCCTCGGACTCAGCGAGGGATCCCACCTCCACCGCCTCAAGGGCAGTGTCCTGAGCTTCAGACTCTGGGTAGAGGGATACAACTGGGGAGGATGACCAGTACCTCGCCCAGGCGGCCTCACCTGCTATGCTGAACAGGGGCCTTGTGGGGAACGGGAAGACTGGAAGGGATAGACAAGGAAGAGGGAAGGAATCGGCCATGGTCTTAAGTTAGGTACCATCCCGGCATTTGCCTGGAGGACAAGTGGGGAAACCACGAAAACCACTTCCAGGATGGTTGAGGTGGGAATAGAAACCACCTCTACTCAGTTGACCTCCCGAGCTGAGTGGATCCCGTTCTAGCCCTCGTACCACTTTTCAAATTTTGTGGCAGAGCCGGGAATCGAACCCGGGACTCCGGGGGTGGCAGCTAATCACGCTAACCACTACACCACAGAGGCGGACTACATCTTTACAACAACCTCTAAATACCGTCATCTCATAACCATATGAAGGGATCTGTAAACTTTAATCACGATCTCGTTAGTGCTATTACCTCAAACCCCATGGCACAACAGCCCCGAAGAGCCATGGTCTACCAAGCGACCACTGCTCAGCCCGAAGGCCTGCAGATTATGAGGTGTCGTGTGGTCAGCACGAAGAATGCTCTCCGCCGTTATTCTTGGCTTCCTAGACCGGGGCCGCTACGTCACCGTCAGATAGCTCCACAATTGTAATCATGTAGACAGAGTGGACCTCGAACCAGCCCTCAGATCTAAGTATAAGTAACTGAACTGGACAAGAATCGAACCCGGGGCCTCCAGACAAGAGGCTGACACGCTACTCCTACACCGCGGGGCCGACTTATATCTTTACTACAACCCCTAAATATCCTCACAAGCATACGAAGGGATCTGTAACCATTTCCCGTCAATGTGATTTCCTGAATGAAGATCTTTCCTTATATTAACACCCAAGAACTTACAGTGATCCCCACAAGGTACTATCACCCCCTTCAACTCAGTAACTAATACTGAGAGGACATCTCTTATAGTAAAATTTAGAACCTGATTTTTCATCCCATTTCCTAGTACTGAGGTTCTGATATTCCAAAATCCAAGCCACCTCTCCTATGGTGATCATTCTTCGTCTTCATTTCCCATCCTTATCTCAAAATTATGCCTTAAAATGACCGAAATAAGCATTTTATCCAAGGATGTGTCTGAAAATACCATTTGTATTCGTTTTGCATTTTTCAGTGACGCCTCAATGTCAGAACTTCGTCTCACAGTTCTTTTGCGTACTGTTAAAGATAATGACATAAGACTCGTATTTGAGCACCTCCAAATAGGACCAGAGTGAACGAGGAACTAACCCGCTGAAACAGGGTCGGAAATATAGCGGTCTAAGGTGTGAGCCTTTATTATTATTATTATTATTATTATTATTATTATTATTATTATTATTATTATTATTATTATTATTATTATTATTATCATCATCATCAAGTGTCCACTAGCCCGCTATTCAATAATGTGGTGAGAGTAACATAAATTCAAGGGGCTCTGATGGGCCGTACCCCTAATGTTTGTTTCAAAATTCATACCATAACCGTCGTGCACGCTACTGTACACTTGATTATCGCTTAAATACGTTTGCATTCTTACCTATTACTGTCTAATAATCCGAGCTATTATTGTCCGATTCACTGGCTGAATGGTCAGCGTTGAGGCCTTCGGTTTAGAGGATCCCGGGTTCGATTCCCGGCCGGGTCGGGGATTTTAATCGCCTCTGAGTAATTCTGTAACGATTGTGAAAAACCGGGTAAGTGACAATGCACTTCCTAAGCATTATTTTCCTTACGACTGGTCACGCCTCTCAGCCACGTAAGGATATGCAGTCCATCAGAACAATTATTGTCTCTGTGTTCATATTCATATGCCTATGTGTACAGAAAAATGAAACTTACATGCATTATACTGTTGGAGGGAATCATGCTTACATTTCTGCAGCAGGCCCATGCTACAAGGTACGTAAGGTTCATTTTCGTGTACACGTGAGCATATGAAAATGTAAAAGCAAAGCAAAGTCATCTCCGTACAGGCCATGAAGGCCCTTGGAGGAGTGGAAGGTAAAGGCTTCCACTATCCGTAACCTCGGCACGTGATGGGGCAGAGTGGTTAGCTCTACGCCCGGCCGCCTTTGCCCCCAGGAATTAACCTGGTACTCATTTTGGTGTAGGCTGAGTGAACCTCAGGGCCATATGCACCTCCGGAAGTGGAAATCTCGTTTCTTAAATTTTACGACTTCCTGACGGGGATTCGAACCCACGTCCTTCCGGGCGAACCGAGCACGCCTTTACCGCCTCGGCCAGGCAGTCCCTATATGAAATTGTACACAAGGAAAATAATTGTTCTGATGGACTGCATATCCGAACGTGTCTGAGAGGCGTGACCAGTCTTAACGAAAATAATGCTTAGGAAGTGCATTGTCACTTAGCCGGTTTTTCACAATCATTGCAGCATTCTTCTGGCTCGGGGACTGGGTATTTGTGTTTGTCTTTCCTCTTCATATTCAGACAACACACTACACTACCAACCACCACAGAAACACACAATAGTGACTACATCCCTCCATATAGGGTTGGCACCAGGAAGGGCATCCAGCCGTAAAACAGGGCCAAATCCACATGTGCCACACAGTTTGCACCCACGATCCCACAGGTGTAGGAAAAAGCTGTAGAAATAGAAGAAGAATCCGAGCTATTATTATTATTATTCTTATTGTTATTATTTTCGTTTCAGCCATCTATGGGCTACGATTACGCAACTTCATTGCTTTCTCAAGTTCTTTCTCCTTCCTCTTTCGCCAGTATTTCTTCATCCGTTGGCTTGCTCGTGCTCGTTCTTCTGCCGAGAATACTCTGTTCTTCCTCGTTTTCTCATCAGTTAGGTCCTTCACCTCCGCAACTCTCTGCCTGAAGATTTTTCTGTTTGTTATATCTTCTGCCGTGATCCCACATTTTTCTAAATCTCGGTGGACTTCTTTTACCCATGGGACTTGTGTCTTCCTGTTCTCCTGGAAGGTGAGGATCCTGTTGGCGAGTCTCTCCGATCCCATCCTTTTAAAATGTCCGTAGAACGTCAGTCTCCTCTTTTTCATCGTGGTGGTGATGTTTTCAAATTGTTGGTATAGTTCTCGGTTTGGTCTCATGCGAAAGGTAAACTTGTCTGATGATTTTATTATTATTATTATTATTATTATTATTATTATTATTATTATTATTATTATTATTATTATTATTATTATAATATCAATGCTAATTCGAGAGCTATTCCCTTCCTACAAACGTTACCTCGATTCTTTCATGAGTAGAAACCCTTTCTCCCTTTCCTAAGACTGATGTTAAGAGGGAGTTTAAGTCCAGTGATAGATTTTTACGCTTAAGACAACAATCCCCATGGCTGAATATTGTGAACGGTGTATTAAATCAGATGGGAGGCTTTGAGGAGATAAGCGGAAGTTAAGTCAATGGTAATCATTTTGAAAGTGAAGTGAGAGCATTTTAAAATGTCTTCTAGTATTTATTCGCCATAATCTTGAATTTAACGTTCATCAAACTGTCCTAGGTGAATGTGAGCGGCCAGGAAGTGGCGAGTTCTTTACGAATAAAGCAAACAGATCCGATATAATCGATTAGTTGATGTTCAATAACGTCTCACGTACACCACTATCTGTTTCCGTCAAGGTATATGAAATTTCTTGTATCGGAATAACCATAAATTTCACAGCTAACAGTGTTCAGTAAATATAAGAAAATATGAAGGTATTTTTCACTAAGATCATAGCACATATGACCGAGCTCGATAGCTGCAGTCCCTGAAGTGCGGCCAGTATCCAGTATTCGGGAGATAGTAGGTTCGAACCCCACTGTCGGCAGCCCTGAAGATAGTTTTCCGTGGTTTCCCATTTTCACACCAGGCAAATGCCGGGGCTGTACCTTAATTAAGGCCACGGCCGCTTCCTTCCCATTCCTAGCCCTTCCCTGTCCCATCGTTGCCATAAGACCTATCTGTGTCGGTGCGACGTAAAGCAACTAGCAAAAAATAGCACATATGTCCCTCCAAAGCCGCCGTGGGTCATAACGCATCCTTCCGTCCTTTGTTGTTGAGCAAACGAGGTCGGGAAAGTTTCGAACCTGTGACCTGTAGGAGAGAAAGGTCTTGAAAATTGTACTTAAATATAAGGAAGTGTATTCCAACATCATCAGGAAGTTAAGCTTCATGAAATTTTAAAGGCACCTCAAAAGACTGTTATAATTACAGAGAGATTGAGAGTTCCCTCAAACTCAGTGCTGTTTAAGGAATATGGTGTATGTTGTGTAAAATAATTGTAAACACTGATGAAGGACTAGCAAAATAAGGTGATATTTAATTGTTGTCAGATCAACCTGATTGTCTATAACTTAACCTATAATCGAACCTAAGTCCCCAGTCTGTTCCATTCTTAGGATCACGACAGGACATTCTTAATGAGCGGTTGCAGAAAGATCCATCAAATTAGTTCTTGATAGCAAAGTTGATTGCGCATTAACTTTGATTTCTGATGGCGTTGCAGACAACCTAAGCCCCGATTCACTTGCTCCTATTTATGGCTGAAGATCTGAGAAGCAAACGAATCTGGCAACAGTGTAATTCATGACCACTGCTACGTTGATTCTCGTTAAGGATGGTGTGGACCAAAGACATCAAAGTGGCAGCGAATCAGAAAACAGAAGATCGCGTCCTGTAACACCTGAATAATAGAGTTTCTGAGATTTGTGTTTGATTTTTGACGAATTAAGAAAATGACTGATATACCTATTAACAAGTTGAGAGGGTTGAATTTTTCATAGATTGATAGAACCCTCTTACTTAATACAGTAGAGGGATAGATGGATGTCACTGAAAACAAAAATAACGGGTAAAACAGGAAGAGGCAACATGGAAAGACATTGCTTGCGACTTCAGTGAAGCCAGTTGAGAATCTGACAGGACTTCGAACTAGCTGAAAATTGGCTACGAAGACAGGCTTCAGATGATAAGGTACGTTTAAGTCTTATAATGATGTTTGTTAATTAATTCTGAACTTCATCCAAGAAAATAGCTACGTCTGAATAATTCCGCATTTTTAAAAAGGGAACTGAATAATCGCATTATGTTATGAAGTATGAGTGAGTCTTTGTTTATTCACTGCTCAAAAGAGTAAATAACTCAACTCAAACAGACGTCATGTAAGGTTTTGACTATGACAGGGTGAAGAGATACCACAAAGAACAGGAATGCCGGCCTAGAGTCGATTAAATTCTCAAATTGTTTGTGATTCGAAAATGGGCATTAGAAACATTATTGCACACTTGTCCCGTTCTAGAAATCATCTCTTCTGTTCGTAAATCTTTCTTGAAAATGCCTATCTTATTCAAATATTCAAGATACTGAAGTTCTGCATCTAATACACCTGTCAAATAAAATACTTCTGAGGTAACAAACAGGATTGAACTGCTTGAAATTGGGAAGTTTTTGTGCTGTAGTGGTTAGTGTGCCCGGAGGGCTGGGTTTGATTCACGGCTCTATCACGAATTTTTCTGAAAAGAGGTATGAGGGCTGCAACGGGACCCATTCAGCTTCGGAAGGTCAACTGAGTAGACGGGGCTTCGATTCCCGAAGTGGTTTGCCGTGCTTTCCCATTCCTTCTCCAGGCAAATGCCGGGATGGTACCTAACTTAAGGCCACGGCCGCTCCCTTTCCATCCCCTCATAAGGCCTCTGTTCAGCATGGCAGGTCAGGCCGCCTGGGCGAAGTACTGGTCCTCCTCCCTAGCTGTATCCCCCTACCGAAAGTCTCACGCTCCAGGACATTGCACTTGAGACGGTAGAGGTGGAATCCCTCGCTGAATCCGACGGAAAATTTCACAGTTCTAGCCTTTCAGGCAAGCAACTCAATGTTGAAAACATGCTGGAGATATGAGCTACGATTTTACGTAAATAATATATAATACAGTATGAGAATATAATCCTTATTTATTCCTGAAAATTAAAATCCTGTTCTTAATCGCCGTTATCCAGTCGATTAGATTAGCAGTTTGCCTTTTTTCTACCACTACGAGCGCTAATGTGAGTCAATGCAGAGTATCACTTAATCCCTGATGACTACATTCGCTGTGGACATTTTTCAAAACCTCAAAACAACGCCTGAGGGGACTGAACCAAGGAAATAAGTTCATTTGGCTAGGATTTGAATTGAAAAGGAAAGGCGTGAAGAAATAAGCGATTTAGGCTTATTTTTCCGGAACTCCATTCAGGCCGGAAATGATCTTCGAAACTTTTTTCTCTTAGTTTGATAGAGCTATCCAGGAGTCCAAATCTGAAACCTTTCCTGGCCTTTTAGCCCTTCAACACTCGGCACAATTGAGAAAATTGCTTAATTTTACGTGTTTCGTACTATGAGGACCCCTAGTTTGTCTGGTAAAGAAGTGTTTTTAACATAAAAATCAACCCTGGACTCTAAAAGGATTAGAAAAGAAAGAAACTGGGCAGTTGAACTAAGAGTTTAACAGATTGTTAGTCTCGACCACTGTTGATTAAATGATAATTCAGTTAAGTTCACTATTTTAACACACAGTTAAATGTTAACTGTGGTTGAATAAACCGGGTCGTTGTGTCTTATGCCTGTTGCTCACGGTAAAATTTTCTGTCAAATTTATTGTACAATAATTTAATTTTATAAAATTTCTGTTGCTCATGGTCAAATTCAAGTTTTATAAAACTTTTCATAAAATAGGATATAGGCATTAGTCCATAAAATTAATTTTACGAAACGAACCAATCAGCGAAGCTCACATCACGATGATGCTGGCGCTACATCGTGAGAAGATTGTGAAGCTTGATTGTAAACAAACACTTCTTTCTAAAACGGCAGGATCCGGGTGGACTAAGGAAGCTGTTAGTGTTTTACTGGATGAATACCAGAAATATGCTTGTTTGTACGAAGTTAAAACGCCACTCTACCACAGCAGAAATGCAAGAAGAGAGGCAGAAAACACAATCGCCAAATTCCTGTATGAATGCTGGTCTTCTAACCTCAACTAATTTTCGACCAAGGACAGCAATCCTCTATCTTTTTCTCTTCTTTTGATCCAATCCCGAGTCCAGCATTTCCTGGCATTTCTTTTCTTCCTTTTTACCACTGTACAACATATAATTGCAGCTAAAGCAGCAAGTTTTGCTTTGTTTGTCGGAGCCATACTCTCAAACACACTGTAAGCTGAACAGCTTATTCTGATTTAAAAGTTTATCGATAGATGGCAACACATACACACCTTAGTTCAGAAGTGAGTTCATGGCCATCCTGCTGCTTCCACGCATTTTATAAAATAATTTTACCGTTAGCAATACAACTTGTTTTCACCAAATTTTTATAAAATTAATTGTACAACAAATTTTACGAAACATTTTACCGTGAGCAATAGGCATTAGATTCAAGCGAACCAGCTACTCTCCAGCCGGTGAACTGAAGGCCCATGGCCATCTATGACAGACAAATGAAGTGTGCATATCTTGTTCGATCTTGCTGACGCGTTGACGCCTCTAAACATGGCCGCCTGTAAACAAGAAGACGACGCGTAACGGATGCTTCCATATCACACAAGACTGTAAGAAAAAAAAAAGGACAACATTCCACGGCCTCCTGAAAGTAACAAACTCTGGAGTGAAGATATGATTTCTATCGTCTTTGCTGGCTCGCACGTTTCTGACATTCTGACAGCCACGACCACCTGCATGAGACGAATTATGCATGCGTGAGTTGGTTCTCATCTTGTCCGCATCTAAAGTTACAACCTGCTGCTTGTTCAATGGACTCCGAGCTCGCCTACGCCATAGCCCACGCAAGCAGACAAGACGATCAATCGGACTGTTTCAAGTTAAAGAAATCTGTACAAACATGAAAAATAAATCATTAATTATCTCTGCATCATCATCCTGGTATTCTGTCTTATGGCAGATCTTGTCATGGGATGATCCTCTTCCAATTTTGCTGTCCTGCGCCAAGTTTTTCGTGTCCGAATATTTCTTTCCTTTGATACTCTCCAACATTTGATATATTTTCCTTCCTCTTCCTCGTTTGCCTTTAACCTCTCCTTCTATTCCTTCTTTCAGGAAACAGTCTCTCCTCAAATAATGTCCAATTCAGTTCATTTTTCTCCTTCTAATGATTTACAACATACTTCGTTCTTCTCCAACTCTTCGTAATACCTCCTCATTCTTTACCCGGTCTTCCCATTTCACTTGTTCTATTCTCTTCCATAGCCACATCTCTAGTGCCTCCAATCTTCTCTCATCTTCCTTTCCCAATGGCCACGTCTCTGCGCTTTGCTCCATATATAACACTTAGCAATTCTTTTCCTCAAATCTTTGTTTAGTGGTCCACAAAGTAATTTCGATTTTCTCTTAAAGCCTTCTTTTTCCATGGCAATTATTTTCTTAATTTCTGTTGTGCAATAGATATAATCTCTGATCGTAATTCCCAAATACTTAAAGTTACTGACTTGCTCTATTTCTTCTCCCTCTATACTAATACGACAATTTCTACCTCTTCCTCCAATTATCATACTTTTGGTCGCTGCAATGATTAACTAAATAAATAACAATATAATTTTGTCAGTACACATGAAATATTTGCATCTTACCTAGGTGTTATAATCGACTGTAAACGGACCGCCTCTGCCCATATCGAGTCAATAAAATTCCGACCTATGCGTGGCCTAGGCATTCTTCACAGGTTTGCTCAAATTAATGTTATTAACATCTTAAAATATTATACTTTGCCTCCTATGTTCTTTCCAGTATTGACTTTTGGTCCCCTATTTGGCCCTCACCTTCATTAACGAAGAAGGAATGTATATGAGGAGCTTCAAACGGCAGAAGGATTCAGTCAGCAGTATGTAAAGATTGTTGGTTACAAGGTTAATATCCAGAGAGTGGAGGGGACCAATACTAAAGAAATATTACAATTGATCTATGATAATAACGACATTAACAATAAGATACAAAAGTTGAAAACTACAAAAGCAGTTGGAATTGATAAGATTCCGGGAGATATATTAAAGATAATGGGTTGGGATATAGTACCATATCTGAAGTACTTATCTGATATTGTTTGCAAGAAGGAGCTATACCAGATGAATGGAGAGTTGCTATAGTAGCCCCTATGTATAAAGGAAAGGGTGATAGACCTAAAGCTAAAAATTACAGATCAGTCAGTTTGATATGCATTGGATGTAAGCTTTGGGAAAGCATTCTTACTGATTATATTAGACATGTTTGCGAAATTAATAACTGGTTCGATAGAAGACAGTTCGGGGTTAGGAAAGGTTATTCCACTGAAGCTCAACTTGTAGGTTTCCGCCAAGATATAGCTGATGTCTTGGATTCAGGAGGTCAAATGGACTGTATCGCGATTGACCTATGTAAGGCATTTGATAGGGTAGATCATGAGAGACTACTGGCAAAAATGAGTGCAATTGGACTTGATAAAAGAGTGACTGAATGGGTGGCTACATTTCTAGAAAACAGAACTCAGAGAATTGGAGTAGGTGAAACTTTATCTGGTCCTGTAATCGTTAAAAGGGGAATTCCTCAAGACAGTAATATTGAGCATTTATGTTTTCTTATATATATATATATATATATATGATATGAGCAAAGAAGTGGAATTCGAGATAAGATTTTTTGTGGGTGATGTTTTTTCTGTATAGAGTAATAAATAAGTTACAAGATTGTGAGCAACTGCAAAATTACCTAGACAATGATAAACGGGGTTAAAAGTCAGGTTGTGGGTTTCACAAAGAGGAAAAGTCCTCTCAGCTTTATTTACTGCGTTGATGGGCTGAAAGTTCCTTTAAATAAGTACGTAGGTGTTTAATATAAAAAAAAGATCTTTACCTCTGACTAACTACTTTTGCGGTTTTCCAAGACACCGATATGCCGGAATTTAGTCCCACAGGAGTTCTTTTACGTGCCAATAAATGTCACAAACTAGGCTGTCGTATTTAACCACCTTCAAATACCACCGGACTGAGCCAGGATCGAACCTGCAAAGTTGGGGTCAGAAGGCCACTCAGCTCGCCTGGAAAGAACTTCATTGGGGGTGATCATATAAATATGATTGTAAATAAAGGGTACAGATCTCTGTACATGGTTATGAGGGTGCTTAGGGGTTGTAAAAAGGATGTAACGGAGAGGGCATATAAGTCTCTGGTAAGACCCCAACTAGAGTATGGTTCCAGTGCATAGGATCTTTACCAGGGTTACTTGATTCTAGAACTGGACAAAAATCCACAGAAATGCAGCTCGATTTGTTCTGGGTGATTTCCGACGAAAGAGTAGCGTTACGAAAATTTTGGATAGTTTGGACTAGGAAGACTTCGGAGTAAGGAGACGAGCTGCTCAACTAAGTGGTATGTTCCGAGCTATCAGTGGAAAGATGGCGTGGAATGACATTAGTATACGAATAAGTTTCAGTGGTCTCTTTAAAAGTAGGAAAGATCACGAAGACAAATTGCAGAAACTCATAACCTGAATTTTCATCCCGCTTACTAAAACCCCATTGCTGGCTGTTAATCTCGCAACATTGTGGATGTCTTTTTGTAATCACTCGCAATCCTGTAACTTATTTATTACATTATTTTTTTTGGAAATGGCTTTACGTCGCATCGACACTGATAGGTCTTATGGCGACGATGGGATAGGAAAGGCCTAGGAGTGGGAAGGAAGCGAACGTGGCCTTAATTGAGGTACAGCACCAGTATATGCCTGGTGTGAAAATGGGAAACCACGGAAAACTATCTTCAGTGCTGCCGACAGTGGGATTCGGTCCCACTATCTCCCAGATGCAAGCTCACAGCTGCGTGCTCCTAACCGCACGGCCAACTCGCCCGATCATTATAACATCACACGCAAAACGCCTTGTCTGTGATTCTAGATTTACATACAGATGAAAACATGAAGGTCAAATAATACTGCCCTGTACAAGAATAGATAATAGTGGTTAAGTGTAAGAGAGGGCCAAGAGCCCTAACTTCGCCACCTACAAAGGCATAATAAATAAATAAATAAAATAAATAATGTTTCACCGACTCTGAGTTCTATTTTCTAGAAATGTATCCACCTATTCAACCACTCTTTTGTCTAGTCTAGTAGCCATCATTTCCATCAGTAATCTACCCTGACAAAAACCTTGGTGAGGTCAATAGCGATGCAGTCCTTTTGAGGTCATGAAACTAAAACACCTCCCATATCTTGTTGGAATCCTGCAAGTTGAGCCTTACTGGAATAACCTTCCCCGGTCCTTCAATTATTATTATTATATAAAAAAAACGAGTATGTAACATAAAATTATATAAACTTACTGTTGCAACAATAACAACTAACTATATAAAAGGTAAAACTTACTGATTTAATTTAGATATTGTATGACACCTGAAACGCAACTTTTCACAAGCTAAGTCATCTGTGCAAAGGCTTGGAACAGTCCAACATAAATGTTTTCTTGCCTTCAACAGTACTCTCTTCTCTTCGAGACCAGCTGTGCACCGTAATTGTTTTTAGTGCCCACTTTGTAGGCTGAGTGCTGGAGGTTCCATTACCGGGAGAGTAGGTTGTCAATTAAGAGTGCAAAACGCGAGAGATCCGTGTGAGAAGAGTAACATAATTCCTCTCGGAACAAACATGCAGCACAGTAATTGAACGTTAATAATATATATGTAATATAATATATAATAATTGTGAAAGAAAGGATACAGAAGAAGGAAAGAACATACAGTATAACTAGGAATATCCACAACTAAAAGTGTTTATCTAAAAACCTCAAAATACAACACTGTGGTCAAACTGGAATACCTATTCCTATTCTATAGTAGTGAATTACAAGACGAATAAATTAGAAGTAGTGGAAAGAAAAATTATAAGGAAAATACTAGGTCCGCTAAGAAGTACATGATGATGATGATGATGCTTGTTGTTTTAAGGGGCCTAACATCTAGGTCATCGGCCCCTAATGGTACGAAATGAGACGAAATGCAATGATAAAATCAATCCTCCACTGACCAGAATTCAAAGCGTGAGGACGAAAAATGAACGGATGGATATGAAGTTAAAAACAATCAGTGGAGCGGAGCCGCAATGCCTCAGTCTCAGAAAAACTGACGAAAAAACAATAGTAATACTGACCAAGGGACTGCTTCTATAGCTCAATACTGAATCGATGATCCGTGCCAGTTAAAGGGGTCCAAAATATAGGTCATCGGCCTCTCATAATGGTACTTATCGCTTGGAAAGTAGAAACATGGTATTTGACATGCTGCGGTACTAATCAAAAGTATCGTTGACTCGCGGTATTCCACACATGATGGTACTACTCACAGGTAATAAAATACAGACCTATGGTGTTTCACACATAGCGGCGCCATTTACAGGCAACGCAAACCTATGGTGTTCATCACATAGGTGTACTAACCCCAAGGACTCGTACTATTCCGTGGTGTTCCTTATATAGTGGGTACTAATCATAGGCAATCCGCAACCCTGGTGTCGCTCATATAGTGCTACTAATCACAGGTACCGTAAAAGCCTGACCGCACGGTGCTCCTGATTGCTACTAATCACAAACCTATTTCGCACCTAACATAGTGGTACTACACGCAAGTAATAACGACCCATGGTGTTCCCCGCGTGGTGGTACTAATCACAAGTAGTTTCATGATTCCAATCCAATCATCCCTTGGTCGCCACTTTTAGTCGCCTCTTACGACAGGCAGGGAATACCGTGGGTGTATTCTACATGTGCGTCTCCCACCCACAGGGGGTTGTGTGTTTGGTCCGCGAGAGGTATTTTACTTCCCTCAAGTCCGCCGGCAAGCCGGTTAGGACCCCCCTATACGCCACCTGGGACGCGCCACGTGGGAGTATCACCTCTTCCCCTGCTACGCCAGCGTAGTTGGTTCGTAGCTAAGAAGTACAGAAGTCTGGAAATCAAGAAGTAATGTGGAAATATACCGGAACGTAGAAAACATAACAGATACAATGCGCAAGACGCGACTGATATTTCTTCTTCTTCTTAATCTCCTTACCCTCCAGGGTTGGTTTTACCCTCGGACTCAGCGAGAGATCCCACCTCTACCGCTTCAAGGGCAGTGTCCTGGAGCGTGAGGCATTGGATCAGAAGATAAAACGGGGGAGGATGACCAGTACCTCGCCCAGGCGGCCTCACCTGCTATGCTGAACAGGGACCTTGTGGGGGGATAGGAAGATTGGAAGCGATAGACAAGAAAGAGGAAACGAAGCGGCCGTGGTACCATCCCGAAATCTGCCTGGAGGAGAAGTGGGAAACTATGGAAAACCACTTTCAGGATGGCTGAGGTGGGAATCGAACCCACTTCTGCTCATATGACTTCCCGAGGCTGAGTGGACCCCGTTCCAGCCCTCGTACCACTTTTCAAATTTCGTGGCAGAGCCGGGAATCGAATCCGGACCTCCGGGGGTGGAACCTATTCACACTAACCACTACACCACAGGAGCGGGCGACTGATAGTTTTAGAAAGAAAGTGTTCAAAATTGGAAGCATTCCAAGGTCGAGAGGGAAAGAAAACACACTCAAAAAGGTCCGAGAAGTGGAAAAGAATGAATAGTGAGAAGGAGTATTGGAGGAAGAAGAAGAAGGAACAACAAAAGATGAGCACTGAAACTGTCACGAGCTCCCTAGAAGACCCTAAGGGGGAAAGAAGAAAGATTAACAATAACAAGGAAACGATCTTCAGGAAATGAGCATCACAGATAACATTGTGTTAGACAGATCTAAGTTCAGAAAATTAGTTGACACCATCCAAGCATTATCACCAATAGGAACTGGTCAGAAGATTGCAAGAAAAGCTTCAGCGAGAAGATGAAAAGATTTTGGGGGAAGAAAAAGGTAACGACATCAGCTAAATAAGGCGGGCATAACGAATAAAGAAGAAGGATACAGAAAAGAATGTCATTAAAGAGCGGGCGAGAAAAAAGAAAATGGTATTTCAACTGATGAGGAACACCTACACCAGAAAGATCCTATGTTATGTCTGTACGCAGCACGAACATGATTGGAAAAGTTGGGCTTGAAGATATCCCGAAAAGAGGAAAAGAGTGGTAAGAAAAATTCAAGGTACAAACGTAAAAAAAAAAAAAAAAATGGAATGAGGAGACTCAAATCTAACAAACTAACAAAGAATTGTATCAAAGGACAGGAGTGGTTGAAGTGATCAGAAAGGGAAGGTTACAGTTAGAGGACGGGCAAGAGAATCTTTGAATCCTTCAGAAGAGGAAGACAGAACTCACGCGTGCAAACCGAGGCGCAGAGGCTCCGTGCACTGTGCATCGGTCCGACTCGCCTCAACTCGGTTTGAATGGGATGGTGCAGTGTGCTGAGAGCGACGAAACGTTCGGTGATAGACGGCTTGTTTATCAGTGAAATAGACAAGCGCAAGGCAACAATATAATAATGGAGCAACCTGTTTCGAAGAAAGCAAAGACTTCCGAAAATACATTTCAATCAAACTGGGAACTTCCGTAATTTCTTTTTCAGTTGTGACGATAAAGCGAAATGCTTAATCCGTGGAACAATAATTGTGTGATCAACAAAAAATCTATGTTTCAATACAAAGGCTTTGCCCAATTTCTACGAGAATTTGTCGAAGGAAGCAGCTAAGATTATTTCCATGTTTGGTTCCACATAGACATGTGAAAGGTTTCTTTTTCTATTTTGACTTGTATGAAAACTAGATTGCGTGCAAGTAGGCCAATTTCTGATTGTAATTTAAAGAAGGCTCTCAGAATTGCTGTCGGCCGATCCCTTGTTCCAGACATAACTGGTATAATTGCAAAGATAAAGGAAATAAAGAGTATAGCAGGTGAGGCCACCTGGGTGAGGTACTAGTCCTCCTTTCCAGTTGTATCTCCCGACCCAAAATCTCACTCTCCAGGACACTGCCCTTGAGGCCTTAGTGTGGGATCCCGCGCTGAGTCCAACGAGAGATAAATCAACACTGGAGGGTAAACGGATTATTATTATTATTATTATTATTATTATTATTATTATTATTATTATTATTATTTTTATTATTATTATTATTATTTATCATAATGATCTAAAGGCTTTGTCTTGTCACTGCAACCATTGATCTCTTCTCTCTGCGATCCTTTTCATCTCTCCATAACCTTGGCATCCCATCATCTCAACTACCTCTTCAATGATCTTCTTCCGTGGTTTCCCTCTGCCTTTCCTTCCCATAACCTTGCCTTCGAACAAGTTCTTTATGAAGTCATTATGCCGGAGAATGTGACCAATAATTGATAATTTTCTCCTTTTTATCGTTGTTATTAAATGTCTCTGGGTGTTTATTTCTCTAAGCACTGCTTCATTAGTTTTCTTCTCAATCCACCTAGTTCTTGTCATCTTCCTCCATAGCCACATTTCCAGTGCCTCTAGTCGTTTCACGTCTTCCTTCAAGAGGGTCCATCCTTCACAGCCGTATAGCAGCACACTCCAAATGAATGTTTTGATAAACAATTTCTTTTGTTCAGTATCTAAGGATTTACTAATTAAGAGCTGCTTCTTCTCCTCAAAGGCTTTCTTTCACAGGGAAATTAATCTTTTTATTTCCACAGTGCATCTCTTGTCATCGGTAATAACTGATTCTAAGTAGCAGAACTTGTGCACCTGTTTTATTAATATGTTTCCAATTCTGGCTTCATTTTAGATTTGCTTACAACCATAACATTAGTTTTATTTACTTTAATGTTAAGATGCAATTTTTTTAAGATGGATGTTAATTTGTTGAGCATGATCTGCATGTTCTTCTCATTGTCAGCCAGAAGTGCAATGTCGTCGGCACATCTAATACAGTTGTTCCATTTATTTTAATGCCAGGTGTTTTTGATTTAAAATTTTCCATGGCCTCTTCAATATACAGATTAAATAGAAATGGTGATAAGGAACTCCCCTGTCTTACTCCTTTCCTGATACTCACCTTTCATAGTGTTTCATTATTTTCAGTGTTTATTCTTTGATTGATGTAGAGGTTTAGTATTACTTTTCTGTCTTTCCAGTCCAAATGAATATCCTTCATAATTCTGAACAGTCTTTTCCACTGAACATTGTCAAACGCTTTTGCCAGGTCTACAAAAGCTTTGTAAGTTATGTATTTCTGTTAAGCTCTAGTCTTCTCTCTAAGATGGTTTTAAGTGTTATAACAGCTTCTCTCGTTCCTACTCGTTTTCCTGAACCCAAACTGATCATCATCTAGATTTTGCTCAATTTTCATTTTGATTCTGTTTTTAATATGCATTTGAATATTTTTGCTGCATGTGAAACAGGCTTAGTATGCTGTAATTGGAACATTCTGTTGAAATTCCTTTTTTGTGCAGAAGTACTGATTTGCTTTCTACAAAATCATCTGGCATATCTCCGTTTTCATAGCAGTACTAGGTGATTTTGAAGAAGAGTTCCTGCTCCTCCTGCCTCATCAGTTGCGAGATGAGGCCCCGGGCTTGCAACCGGCATAGCGGAGTTATTATTATTATTGTTATTATTATTATTATTATTATTATTATTATTATTATTATTATTATTATTATTATTATTATTATTATTATTATTAAATTTCTTAGAAATGCTCTACAGAAGATGTGGATTTTGTCACTTTTTCGCGAAGTTAATCAATATGAGCATAACATCAATGCCTATTTGGAAATTACCTGTTTTGGTCTTTAATTTTTTGGATTTTAGCGTTTTAATTTTCAAATCCGAGCTGTTATAAGCTGTCACATGTGGTAATATTCACGGAAGCATCCTCATAGTAAAGCGCAGAGTGGAGGAAGGAACAATACATTTTATGTTCAAGATGCACGGGATATAAATTGTTCGCAGGCGGCTGCCTCCTCGATCTCGGAGAAAAAGTTTCGTTGCATAACCCTCCTCAAGCACGGACGTCACCTGAGTGCTGTTCCCATAGCAACTTGGACAGTCTCGCCAAGGTCACGAACAAAAGAAGACCACGACAGGAAGTAGCCGGTGTTCTCATCCTGTATGAGTGCAGTGTACAGTCTGCTGAGTTGGCTCTGCCTACAATGCCTGCAGACAATGTTGTGGAAATGCTCAAATATTACTCACGCCAACATCGTAGCCTGTTCCTAGCGTTGTATTTACAACAACAGTGTTTTGATCATTTAAGTTGCTGCGCAATAAACACAACCCTGAAGGTGTAAAAATAGAAGATGAGGATCTATCCATCTATTCTTAACATTCAAGTAAATGCGTGGGGGGCATTACACTGCAGAGTTTATCTATATCATATAAAGCCATATGGCTAACTGACTGACATTAAAGACCACCCACTTCCAAATGAGCTAGAAACTTGAAATTTGACGAACTGATAGATATTAGCTTGTAACCTACGGAAAAATTCAAAAAGTTAAAATTTTTAAAATTAAAATGGCGGACGTAATGTTGCAGTGTGCTAGAAAATTAAAATTTGGCAACATTAGCTTTTAGCCTGTAACAGACGGAGAAATTCCAAGATGTTTAAATATATATCTTTTTACCCCTGAAAAATATAGAAATATTGAGGCAAATTTAATGACGGTACAGAACTTCTTACTTTTTTTACAATTTGTTTTACGTTACCCCGACACAGGTAGGTCTTACGGCGACGATGCAAGGTCAGAGCTGCGCGCGGCCCTAAACACACGGCCAACTCGCCCGGTGACCTTGGTTTCGGAGCATTTTGTGGCCAAATGGTGATTTCAATTTAAAAAAAACGGACAGCACATCTGACACCTAGCATGAAGAGATCTAAAAATTTCGTCCTGTGACTTTTTGCCATATCACGACCCCCTTCTACCTTAGATTGAGCTTCATTTTTCGATTTTTGGCCAATTTTGTTTCATTTCCTTGTATTGCTTGACACACTTATAAGACAGACAGCATCACGAAATTCAGTAGGATCCTTGGCACGTCCATTGGCCACATGTGGATCGAATTGCAGCTGCCACGTAAGTATGAGAAAATGAAAGGAATATGTTGAAACTGTACTCAAATTTCTTTTTTTTATAGTTCCTTTACGTCGCACCGACACAGACAGGTCTTTTTTTTTGCTAGTTGTTTTACATCGCACCGACACAGATAGGTCTTACGGCGACGATGGGATAGGAAAGGGCTAGGAGTGAGAAGGAAGCGGCCGTGGCCTTAATTCAGGTACAGCCCCAGTTTGGCGTGAAAATGGAAAATCACGGAAAATCATCTTCAGGGCTGCCGACAGTGGGATTCAATCCCACTATCTCCCGAAATGCAAGCTGTAACTTACGTGATCCAACGGCGCAGCCACTTGATCGGTACAGAAGTAAACATTAGCTTTATAACAATTAATATTCTTTTTAATGCTATTTGTTCGGGGCGTCGACCCATGTGGATCTTTTGCCCTTATCTGCGTGTAACTGGAATGGCGGTAGTGTGGAATGTTGTGTGTAAGGAAAGGAAAATTAAGGACGTCACAAACACACAGTCCCCAGGCCAGGGATATTAATCATTACAATTTAAAAACCCTGACCCGGCCAAGAGTCGAACCCAGGGCCGCCGGGTGACAGGCGGACGCGTTGGCCCCTACAGCGCGGGGCCGGACTAATAATATTAAGATACATATATACAAAATACACATTTGTGTGTCTGCTAAACAACTGCGCAATGTTCTCTACTTAAGGATAAACTAAACTGCTCTTGTTGAGATATCTTCTAAACAAGTTTATACTGGAAGATCTTCGCTAACAAGAGATTTTACAAGGAGTTCGTCTCCTATCACATTCATAATAATAATAATAATAATAATAATAATAATAATAATAATAATAATAATAATAATAATAATAATAATAATAATAATAATAATAATAATGTATGCTTAGTCTTCAGCCCGAAGGCTGGTTGGATCCTCAACAGCTCCGCCATCAGCTGTCATAGATGGCCTAGGCATCACTGAAGAGGCATACTAGGGAAATGAGGAGTGAGGTAGTTTCCCGTTGCTTTCCTCACCGAGCCAGAAGTTGATATTACATATCAGGTCTGCCAAGCCCACTGAAATGCGTGCACCAACCGACCCTATGAGCGATATTTTCACACCATTCATAGCAGGGACTGGCTGTAGAAGGATTGGCATTACTAGCATCGCTCATACCTCAGTCACTTTCATATTGTCAAAGCCAAGGATAAAGCTGAGACAGATCGCTTAGAACTACACAACTCTGGAAATCAAGAAGTAATGATGAAATTTATATCGGAACATAGAAAACACAACAGAAACAATGCGGAAGAGGCGATTGACACTTTCTGGACATCAGAATGGATAACGGTTAACCAAACATACCTTCAAATATCTTTCGAACAAGAAGTCAACAACAACCTGCATTCATAAAGTCAAGAAAGATTTGGAAAGAAACAACATAAGGGAAGAAGAAGCAGCAGCACACACACACACACACACACAGAGAGAGAGAGAGAGAGATTTAAGAAGAAAAGAAAGAAAATCCACAGCCTTCTTTCCAGTCATCTGGGTGATTTCCAACAAAAAAAAGTAGCGTTACGAAAGTGTTGCAAAGTTTGGGCTGGGAAGACTTGGGAAAAAGGAGACCAGCTGCACCACTAAGTGGTATGTTCCCAGCTGTCAGTGGAGATGGCGTGGAATGACATCAGTAGACGAATATGTTTGAGTGATCTTTAAAAGTAGGAAAGATCACAATATGAAGATACAGCTGGAGTTCAAGAGGACAAATTGGGGAAAATATTCGTTTATAGGAAGGGGAGTTAAGGATTGGAATAACTTACCAAGGGAGATGTTCAATAAATTTCCAATTTCTTTGCGATCATTTAAGAAAAGGCTAGGAAAAAAACAGATAGGGAATCTGCCACCTGGGCGACTGCCCTAAATGCAGATCAGTAGTGATTGATCGGTCATTCGACCGGGTCAGGAATGGAATGAATGAAGCCCCATCTAGCGGCCAAGATAGGAATTGTGCCGGCTGCCGAAGCCTGTCGCACTTCTCTGGGGCAATGATTAATGGTTGACAGGTGAAATGAAATGATATCGGCGAGTGTTGCTGGAATGAAATATGATATGACAGAAAAAACCGCAGTACCCGGAGAAAAACCTGTCCCGCCTCCGCTTTGTCCAGCACAAATCTCACATGGAGTGGCCGGGATTTGAACCAGTGGTGAGAGGCCGGCGAGCTGCCACTTAAGCCATGGAGCCTCTAGATTTTTAGATAACAAAGTGTTAAAAATGGAAGGATTCCAAGGTGGGGAGGGAGATAAAACAGGCTCAAAAATGGTCCGTGGAGAGGCATAGTGAGCAGTTGAAAGAGTACTGGAGGAAGAATACTCATGTGGGTATTTCATCCTAGTCTGCAGAAGATCTATGCCTTCGCTGGCGAGATGTACTGTTTACAGTTCACTACGTCTTCTAGTAAGGACTACAACAACTTTGTTACTTTCATAGATCTGTCTCAGTCTCATCCTTGGCTTTGACAATATGAAGGTGACCGAGGTATGAGCGATTCTAGTAATACTGTTCCTTATGCAGCCAGTCTCTGTTATGAATGGTGTGAAAATATCACTCATAGGATCAGTTGGTGCATGCATTTCAGTGGGCTTGGTAGACTGATATGTAATAGCAACTTCTGGTCCAGTGAGGAAAGCAACGGGAAACTATCTCACTCCTCATTTCCCCAGTACGCCTCTTCAGTGATGCCTAGGACATCTCTGACATCTAATGGTGGAGCTGTTGAGGATCCAACCATACTTCGGGCTCAGGACTGAACATGCGGAAGATCTGGAGAAATGGCTGACTCTTCCTTCCCTCTCCTAGCCTTTCCCTATCCCATCATCGCCATAAGACCTATCTGTGTCGGTGTGACGTAAAAACTTCTAAAAAAAAACACAGTATGGAGCCTAGATTTTTGTTCAGGTCTAGCCGAAAAAAGCTGCATTTTCGGTTTTTCCCTCGGACTCAGCGAGGGATCCCACCTCTACCGCCTCAAGGGCAGTCCTGGAGCTTCAGACTCTGGGTCGGGGGATACAACTGGAGAGGTAGTCCAGTACCTCGCCCAGGCGACCGCACCTGCTATGCTGAACAGGGGCTTTGCCGGGGGGTGGGAAGATTGGAAGGGACAGACAAGGAAGAGGGAAGGAAGTGGCCATGGCCTTAAGTAGGTACCATTACGGCATTTGCGTGGAAGAGAAGTGGGAAACCACGCAAAAACACTTCCAGGATGATTGAGGTTGGAATCTAACCCCCCCTCTACTCAGTTGACCTCCCGAGGCTGAGTGGACCCCGTTCCAGCCCTCGTACTACTTTTCGAATTTCGTGGCAGAGCCGGGAATCGAACCCGGGCCTCCGGAGGTGTCAGCTAATCACATTAACCACTACACCGCAGAGGCAGACTATTTCTATGTATTACAGTAGTTCCCAAAAATAAACAACAAAAGTGTTTTAAATGAACTTTTTGGTGGTTTTCAAAACAATTTCGGGGGTTTGCGGGAGGAATTTTTGGTGGGAAGTTAAAAATTCGGATTCAGCGACCCAAAAAACATAATGTAAGCCAATTGCCAGAACTACCATGAATTATTCCAGGAATCCCCTACTGCCTGGAATGCAGTCCGAATGCGGAAAAGAGTGAATCAATTGTTTTAAATATGAGTAGAGGCATGATTTTTTCGCATTAATTTTTGAAGGATTTCGCGAGAAGGATACTAATTTTAGCGTTATTTCGCGAAATAGACATTGCCGTTTCGCTTTAATTTCGCTTTAATGAAATTCTAAAATTAATCATTGTTTCCTAACCAATAGAAAATAGAAAAATCTTTACAGAAAGAGGTCTTAGAAAACCTAGTCTTACTATCACTGATCGTTGATTGTGGAGGTTTAATTGATGGACTGTATATGCCTGGTACATACTTTCGAAGCCATTTCCTGACTGCAGGGTCGTCTACCTTCTCCAGCGGGATGTTGGCTTTGAGTAGCATCGCTCTTGTTACGTGAATAAATTCTACTTTTTCACTCTTAGCTTTCTTTTGCATATCTAATGAAAGTTCTATTGTTGCCTACCGTTTCACTGTTGGAGTGCTAAATTTACGTTCTAAATGTTCCTTATTTTTAAAACAATTTTTTGAGACAGTATCTCTTTTCTCCCACTCGATACGAACATTACAGAATCTATACATTAAAATATTGCTTTCCGAAACGTATAAACCTTTACTCGCAAACTGTTTAGCTCTGCTGTGCACCGTAACACTTGACGAGCGACCCTCTTCGCTACTGTCTGTGATCACTTTCTTAATTTTACCTGACCACGAAGCCGAATGACACCAGTCAATTGTGCTGCTTGTAGATGTCATTAGGGATTACAGGATTGCACAATGCCGTGAGGAGTCAGGCTGGGGTGGGATTACCAGCCACCACAAGAACAAGAAACCAAACATTTCGTTTGGCAAGAAGCCTGGAGCCAACCCCTTTTCTGTGATGATTTTCCAGAACATTAATGATAACATATTTCTTTCCTGTTGATGAATCTTTGTTCGTTCTTCCTTCTCTTTTCATACATAATCTTGGAACAAAATATGAAGTTCCTTGTTCACTACAGATTTCGCTGTAATATTGCGCTTATCGCGAAATGATTGAATTTCGCTTTAAAATCGCCTTATCGCTTTAATTCGCGATCATAATATCCATATTTTCTTAACCAGAAACATATGATTCGTAAAGATATCGCAAAATCGCTTCAAAATATTTTTTGTCGCGTTTATCGTTAATGCGAAAAAATCATGCCTCTAAATATGAGTTGAACAGTTCTAAGATCAAGCCTTAACTAGGGCATGCTACATGCAATGGAAAGCCTTCCAACCAAGGTCGCTGTTGATAACGTGAATTTCTCACGTTTCTAGCAAACATGGCCTCTCATGCAACTGCGTCATGTGCTCTATAATGAGCATGGCCTTCTGCAAATCGCAAGCCTAGATCCATGCTAACTATTCATATGCGTGTCTTGTTTCATGGCCTCCTCGAAATGAAATGCTCTGGGTCTTCAAACTGGAACTGGAAGATCAAAGACGTGCCCAAGTGGGGGAATCTAGTAACTATTTGAACAATGTCGTGTATACAAAATGGAACGTTGATGGATCCACTTTAAAGAAAATTAAAGTGAGAGAGATATTAACTGTCGTAAGTGCTTAATGTAAGAGGTTTAAGATATAGTATTCAAAACACCGGTGTTCTCAGTTTATGTTAAGGCTTCTCTGATAACTTGTACTGAGGTTCAATAAATAACTAAAGGGTTTCAAGCTCATATTTCAGAAAACATTCAATATGTCTAGAACAATTTAAGATATTCTCTTGAAATTTGGTCAATACTGTGTGTACAATTAATCGCACTGAAATTGGCGATGCCAGAAGATGACTTTCTTCCCGAATTCACTTTTTTGAAATAGGACGAACCTATAGCGCAAGTGGTATAGAATTCCAAGTATCATACCTTCGCCCACCGATTATGTACAGTTAACGAATATTCTCGCGTTTCGAGAATATAAAATATGTATGTCTCTGCCGGCTAATTTTTGCGCGATTTAAGGTATATTATAAATGTATTTATTTAATCGGTTTACCCTCCAGGATTGGTTTCTCCCTCAGACTCAGTGAGGGATCGCACCTCTATCGCCTCAAGGGCAGTATCCTGGAGCGTGAGGCATTTGGTCGGGGATACAACTGGGTAGAAGGACCAGTACCTCGCCCAGGTGGCCTCAACTGTTATGCTGAACAGAGGGGATGGGAAGATTGGAACGCATAGACAATAAAGAGGGAAGGAAACGGCTGTGGCCTTAAGTTAGGTACCATCCCGGCATCTGTCTAGAGGAGAATGTAGCAGGCAACATATTATACTATCTAAATATGCTAAAATGCTGATGAATAAGAGGTTGTCTACAATAATTTCTGTCAAAACTACGCCGGGGTCTTGAACTGCAATATTAGTGGGATACAGGAATTCTATTATTAACTTTTACTCGATGAATAAACGAAGGTGCAAAGTACAAAGGGGAAGGAGATTGCAGGCTAAGGGCTCTATTCAGGATCAGAATTCAGGACAGGTGTATGTGAGTAATTGGTAATGGCTGAGGAGGGAATCGAACCCCATCCACTCAGCTGTATTCCCATCCAGTCCTCGTACCACTGTTTTAATTTTTTATGGCAGAGCCGGGAATCGAACCTGCGCATCCAGGGACGGCAGTTAATCACACTGACCACTACATCACACGGGCGGACTTATTATTATTACTACTACTGTTGGAAAAGAAGTAGCAATCTAGAAAGGAGTGTTCCAAGGCTGTTGTTTGTCCCCTCTTCTTTTCAATGTTTATATACCGGTGGTGTATATTATATGTGTAGTGGTTAATGTGATTACCTGCCACTCCCGGAGCGCCGGGTTCAATTCCCGGCTCTGCCACGAAATTTGAAAAGTGGTAAGAGGGCTGGAACGGAGACCACTCAGCCTCGGAAGGTCAGCTGAGTAGGGGTGGGTTCGATTCCTACCTCGAAGTGGGTTTCCGTGGTTTCCCACTTCCTCTCCAGGCAAATGCCGGGATGGTACCTAACTTAAGGCCACGGCCGCTTCCTTCCCTCTTCCTTGTCTATCCATTCCGATCTTCCCATCCCCCACAAGGCCCCTGTTCGGCATAAGTGAGACCGGCTGGGAGAGGTAATGGTCCTCCTTCTCCAGCTGTATCTCCGACCAAATGTCTCATGCTCCAGGACACTGCCGTTAAGGTGGGATCCCTCGCTGAGTCCGAGGGAAAAACCAACCCGGGACGATAAACTGATTAAATAATAATAATAATAATAATAATAATAATAATAATAATAATAATAATAATAATAATAATAATAATATAGAGCAGGTGGTAAAGGAAAGCAGAGGAACTTCGAAAGAAAATAACAGTCCAAGGAGAGGAAATCATAATATTCTGACATTTGCCGATGATATTGTTATTTTATCTGTCTGCCAAAGTGATCTTCTCCCAACTCAACCTCCACTTGTCTTTCCATTCTTCTTCTTCTTATTCTTCTTCATCTGTTTACCCTCCAGGGTCGGTTTTTCCCTCGGACTCAGTGAAGGATCTCACCGTTACCGCCTGAAGACAGTGTCCTGGAGCTTCAGACTCTGGGTCGGGGGATACAACCAGGGAGGATAACCACTACCTTGTCCAGGCGACCTCATCTGCTATGCTGAACAGGGGGGGGGGGGGAAGATTGGAAGGAAGAGGGAAGGAAGACCTCCCGAGGCTGAGTGGACCCCGTTCCAGCCCTCGTACCACTTTTCAAATTTCGTGGCCGAGCCGGGAATCGAACCGGGCCTCCGGGGGTGGCAGCTAATCACACTGACCACTACACCACAGAGGCGGACTGTCTTTCCATTCTTCTGTAAATAATACGTGTTCGAAGTGTGCAAGCGTGAGATGCTAAACTAATAGTGCATTAGTTTCCACACTTGTTAGCACCTGCTTTCCTGGGAAACGTTGTAACGTTGTCTAAAATCGGAACTATAAACAGGAATGTGAGAACATTAAGGTATGTAGCCTGATTTTACAGACGTGCTCATGTAAAAACAAGGCTGCTGGTACAAACTGCTATTAAAGCAAGGCCTTCTGCCATTTACAAGACTTGGCTAGGCATGGCCTCCTGATCGTGGCTGCTGTCTGTGCCACAGGTAACGGTTCTCATCACCAAACTAGTGTTAGTTAGCTTCTCTTTCCTTTAGCAGGTGGGACCGTTAAGATGTAATTAACAGGTTCCCAAATAAACAGCGACATGAACACTCTTCCGCCATATATCAGCGCATGGAATGTTCTCTCTCTTACTATAAACTGTACCTCGAGTTCGGCACCCACAAATTCCAGCAAACGTTCAGCTCTTCTAAACCTATAGGGATGTTTTGATGACGCTGACGCTGATAATGATGATGATTGTTGTTTAAAGGGGCCTAACACCTGTCACGGCCCCTAATGGCAAGGGATACAACGATAGGAAAAAATAATTAAAACTTCAAAATGTTTTCTTCTCCTTCTTCTTCTTTATCTGTTTACCCCCCTCGGACTCAGCGAGGGATCCCACCTCTACCGCCTCAAGGGCAGTGTCCTGGAGCTTCAGACTCTGGGTCGGGGATACAACTGGGGAGGATGACCAGTACCTGGCCCAGGCGGCCTCACCTGCTATGCTGAACAGGGGGCTTTGCGGGGGGATGTGAATATTGGAAGGGACAGACACGGAGGAGCGAAGGAAGCGGCCGTGGCCTTAAGTTAATTACCATCCCGGCATTTGCCTGGAGGAGAAGTGGGAAACTACGGAAAACCACTTCCAGGATGGCTGAGGTGGGAAACGAACCCACCTCTACTCAATTGACATCCCGAGGCTGAGTGGACCACGTTCCAGCCCTCGTACCACTTTTCAAATTTCGTGGCAGAGCCGGGAATCGAACCAGGTCTTTAGGGTTGGCAGCTAATCATACTAACCACTACACCACAGAGGCGGACTCAAAATGTATCCACTGACTAAAATATAAAATGAAGGATGATGAAACAATGACCATGAATCCAAAACAATCAGTGGATCCAATTCACAATGCCATCTTATATGAGATGATGCTTGTTATAAAAAAGGGTTCCAAAATCCAGGTCACCGGCCCTTCATAATAGTACTAATCATTGGTAAAGGAACACCATGGTGTACTCATGGTCTTCCTCGCATGTTGGTACTCATCACAGGTAATGCAGACCCATGGTATGTCACATATAATGGCACCACTCGGAGGCAACACAAATCCATGGTGTTCCTCATATAGGGGTACCACTGGCTAGCAACGCAGACCCGTGGTGTTCCTCACATAGTGGAACTAATCAAAGGCCACATACACTCTTGGTGCCTACTAATCATAGGCAATGCAAACCCACGGCGTATCACACATTATGGTATCATTCACAGGCAACGCTGACCCATGGTATTCCTCACATAATGGTGTTACTCTCAGGTAACGCAGACCCATGGTATTCCACACATAATGGTGCTACTCTCAGGCAACGTAGATCCGTGGTGTTCTTCCCATGGTACTAATCACAGGTAATGGAGATCCATGGTATGTCACATATAATGGCACCACTCGGAGGCAGCACAAACCCATGGTGTTCCTCACATGGTGGAACTAATCAAAGACCACATATACTCTTGGTGTCCCTCACCTGGTGGTACTAATCATAGGCAATGCAAACCCACGGCGTATCACACATTATGGTATCATTCACAGGCAACACTGACCCATGGTATTCCTCACATAATGGTGTTACTCTCAGGCAACGTAGACCCATGGTGTTTCTCACGTTAATGGTACAAATCACAAGTATCCTCATGGTTCTAATTTAATCATTCCTTGGTCGCCCGTTTTAGTCAGCTTACGACAGGCAGGTGATGCCATGGGCGTATTCTTCGTCTGCGCCCCCACCCACAGAGGGTAGGGATGTTTTAACTCGAGTAACTTTTCTGATTTTAAATCAAATAATAATTTGCTTTATAAGAATATTATAGTAAGTTAAAAGAACAGTTCGCGAATTAGTATGCAACAGAACCAAAAATCAAACCAAATCCCATGGCGCAACAGTCCCGAAGGGCCTTGCTCTATCAAGCGACCACTGATCAGCCCGAATGTCGGTGTCGTATGATCAGCATGACGAATCCTCTAGGCCGTTGTTCTTGGCCTTCTAGACCGCGGACGCTATTTCACCGTGTGATAGCACTTCAATTGTAATAACGTAGGCTGACTGGACGTCCTCAGATCAAGGTAAAAATTCCTGACCTGGCCGAGAATCGAATACGGAGCCTGCGGGTAGGAGGCAAACATGCTATGTGTACACCAGGGTATGCAACACCACGTAAGATATAAATAACTTAACACAAAGATCATTAGACGGCTCAATATAGCTCAAGACGCGGAGTAATCGAACAAATTAATATTAATATTAATTAATGAAAAGAAAAGAAAAGAAAAGAAAAGCGTTTTCAATAACCGCACAAAATGTTGGAAAGCTTATCTTTAAAATAATATAAAAATGAATCGTTAGAATGGAATAAAACACATGCGTTTTTGTTTTGTCTTTACTGAAGGCTGTGACGGAGAATTATCCAGAAAGCGCATCATCAATCAGAAAAACGTTACATCAGTTTTGATAGTCACGCCAAGGCAGAAGTTTTCATGGTTACATTCATGGCCAACTGGAATATCAAGATGGCTAGAAACGCATTTCGGAGGAACGAAACAGTACGAAGTACCGTTTGCGAAATAGTACCAAACGAAATTTTCGGTCAAGGAAACTAACTTACAACGATTAAATAGAAGAAGATAATTATGTCAACGATCATTGCAACATTTTACTACGCATTTAAAAGAATAGTTGCCTCTGTGGATGAGTGGTAGAGTGTCGGCCTCCGGACCCCAAGATAGCGGGTTCAAACCCGGCAGAGATTGTCGGATTTTTGAAGGGCGGAAAAAAGTCCATTCGACACTCCATGTCGTGCGACGGCGGCATGTAAAAGATCTCTGGTGACACATTTGGTGTTTACCCTACAAAATTCATTAAATCTCAGCCATAGACGCCCAAGAGAGTTTCGGCTTACTCGGTCTGCCATCTAATGGGCCCGTAGTAAAACGGAACGTCGAAATTGACGAGCAGACAGCCAGATGGCGTCAAACTGAAATGTCTGCACACGGTAGCTGAGGCCATACGATTATTATTATTATTATTATTATTATTATTATTATTATTATTATTATGATTATTATTTAAAAGAATAACCTAAATTTCGACAGCGCCTTTCACTTCACATTAGCTTACAGCATCCTACATACATTTATTATTATTATTATTATTATTATTATTATTATTATTATTATTATTATTATTATTATTATTATACCGCTTTTCCTACATATGTGGTGTCGCGGGTGGGAACTGTGTCGCACATGACGATTTGACCCTGTTTTACGGCCGGATGCCCTTCCTGACGCCCACTCCATATAGAGGGATGTAATCACTATTGCGTGTTTCTGTGGTGGTTGGTAGTTTAGTGTGTTGTGTGAATATGAAGGGAAAAGTGTTGGGACAAACATAAACACCCAGTCCCCGGGCCAGAAGAATTAATCAGAGTCTATTAAAATCCCGATCCGGCCAGGAATCGAACCCGGGACCCTCTGAACCGAAAACGCCGACCATTCAGCCAATGAGTCGGAAATTATTATTATTATTATTATTATTATTATTATTATTATTATTATTATTATTATTATTATTATTGTTATTTCGTTTAACCCCCTTTGGGGTACGTTGAATCGATCATTTCTCTGTGTGCAGTTCTTTTCTTATGCCCAGTATTTCTTCATTCTTCCTGATCTTTGTTTCCTCTAATCTTCCGAGATAATAGGTTTGGCTTTCAATACAAATTTGTCATGGAACCTTATATTTTCGTCTTTCGTTATTACCTTAGCTGTTCGATCGAATAGTGAATATTCTGTAATTTTTAATTCTATTAGGTCTGTTTCATTTTCTTTAAACCAGTTGGGTTTTATTTTGCGGTTGTGGAGGAAGTTAAAGTTTTGTTTGGTTAAACCATTAGAGTTCATTCTGAGAAGATGACTGTACAAATTTATCCTTCTTTTTCGCATAGTATCTGAGAGTTTATCAGTTTTCTAGAAGAGCGTTTCTTTCTTGATGTGTGTTATCTTGTTGTCCTGAAATTTTGCTCCTATGATGTTTCTTAAAAACTTTATTATTATTATTATTATTATTATTATTATTATTATTATTATTATTATTATTATTATTATTATTATTATATTTATTATTATTATTATTCACTTCACCACACTGTCTGTCTTTTCTCTCTTTGTTATAACCTCAACTCCGTCTGTGGGTTAGTGCTAAAGTGCCGGCCTATAGGTCACAAGGTTACGAGTTCATAGCCGGTAGAGTCAGATTTGGCCGGATTTTTGAAGGGCGAACAAAACAAAAAGCATTTTCTGTCGTTGATATTACCGTCTAAGAGATCTCTAGCCAGACATTTGGTGTTTACTCGATATAATAATAATAATAATAGCATTGAGCAATAGATCGCGCCCAATACAGTCTCAATTTCTGCACCGTCTGTTAAGTAAAACTACATCGAAAATGAGCCTAAATTGTATGAAATCAAAATGTAAGCACATGACAACTGAGTGTATGCAATAATAATAATAATAATAATAATAATAATAATAATAATAATAATAATAATAATAATAATAATAATAATAATGTCAAAGTCAAAGTCTTCTCCATACAGGCCACGAACGCCCTTGGAGGGGTGGAAGGTAAAGGCTTCCACTATCCGTAACCTCGGCACTTGATGGGGTGGAGTGGTTAGCTCTACGCCCGGCCGCCTTTGCCCCCAGAAATTAACCTGGTACTCATGTTTGGTGTAGGCTGAGGGAACCTCAGGGCCATATGCACCTCCGGAAGTGGAAATCTCGTTTCTTAAATTTTACGACGTCCTGCCGAGCAAACCGAGCGCGCCTTTACCGCCTAGGCCAGGCAGCCCCTAATAATAATAATAATAATAATAATAATAATAATAATAATAATAATAATAATAATAATAATAATAATAATAATAATAATAACAAAATTAAGTCAAGAAAGATTTGGATATAAACAATATAAGAAATGAAGCAGCAACACAGAGAGAGATTTTTAGAAAGAAAGTGTTATAAATGGAATGATCCTAAGGTCGGGAAGAGAAGAAAAAAGGCTCAAAATGATCTGAAGACAGGAAAAGGAGACATAGTGAGCAGATGAAGGAGTATTTGAGGAGGAAGAAGGAACAAGAAAGGATGAAGCATTGACAGTGTCACGTGGTCCCTACAAGATCCTAACGGAGAAAGAAAGAAAATTCACTCGTAAGAGAGGAGAGATATATTTTGCATCTGATGATATATCTTATGGCTTTAAATGTATCATTTTGTTTTTTAAAAAATCCATCTCCAACACTTACACACCCATAATCACATTCAATATGTTTATTCTACATCTCCTTGTCAACCAGCATTAGGCCTACTGCCAGCGATAACTCCCGTTGATATAATGTAATTACAAACGCATATATTTCATAAAACACTAGTGAAGACATTTCCAATTTACTCTCTTACAACATAAATCATTATTTTGCCTATATATCCGTCAATGATGATGACCACATGAAACCTAGGCAATAGTCATGGCAATAACAAACATAAAAACTAGTCTTACAGCTGTTCATACTGACGATACCATTGTCATTTTAAAAGCACGATATATTGACCTCTAATATCACGCAGAGAAGACACAAGATGGGGTACTCACCTTGTTTGTGTTTATCTCCTGCCGCCCCCAGTAGCTGCCGCCCTCCTGCTCTCGTACACCGCCGCCGGCACTTCAGATCTCTCCAGCTCGTCTCCAGAAAGCTCCAGATCGTGCATCATCTGCATGATCTCCCTTTCTTTCTTCATATCTTCTTTGGGCGGTCCTCCGTTAGGTATAGGCGTCGCGAACTTGAGACTCGCCAACGACCCGTACGAGCGCGACCTGTGTTCTTGCCTGATCGAGTACGAAAATGCGCGTTCGTTCAAGTGACCTTTTTTCCTATAAATCCCCGTATTGAACGGTGATTCTTCCACTATCGCTGGAGGTGAAGGGCCATCATCTTCTTCGTCTTGTACCATCACCACTGGTGGCACTACAGGTGCTGGCATTCCTCCACCATTCACCATTACTGGCTGCTTCTTTTCGGTCTTCCCTTTCTTCTTGTGTTTACCCTCCATTGTCGTGCTGGCATACTGCTGCATTAGATACGCTTCGTGAGGAAAATGGCCAGGCTGAAAAGAAGCTATTGGACTCAGTGGTCTTGTAGACGGCATGTAGATGGGTTCTTCCACTGCTACAGGATGGTGATGATGTTTAGATGACTTTTTCCCTCCTGAAGGTGGAGGCATTGGCATCATGGGGGCAGCTATCATGTTAGGAGGTATCACTGGTACTAACGGTGGTGGACCTGCTACCATGACATTACCTTTAACTGGAGGAGGGCGGTGTGAAAATGTACCTGCTACCATTCTCTTTGGCGCATGATGATGTCGACCAGGCGGTAATGTTGATGATGGATGCGGGACCAAAAGTACAGGCGCGGGATGATGGTATCCGTTCATCTGATGTGCGGAAGTTGGTCTCAGCAAAGTGCCGTTGCTATAGTGATGAGGTCCTCCTCCTCTGATGAGGGTGCCACTCAAAGAGCTAGACGAACGCATGTTTCCATGGTGATGTTGCAAAGTAGCTCCCCGCATGAGGGAGCCATTCATCAAAGGATACAATTCTTCGCGACTTCCACCCATCATCTTTTTTCTTCTTGCTTTCTCTTTATTGGCCTTTTTATTGTTCTTATCATCTTTGCTCGTTGATGGGGTTGGTGGTGGAGGAGGTGAGGTAACCGGTGCTATCATCTGGCGGGGTCGGTTTGAACGTGCACTTCTCATCGTGTTTACACCGTAAAATTCCTCTCTTTCTGAAGGACTCCCTCCAGTACCTGCCCACACCTTATGGTTTTCGTCTCCATTATAAATTGATATATCGTCAGCTGTTGAGATATTTCCAGTCGTGGCGTTCGATGTTAGAGTACCATTATTATTCTGTTGATGACTGTTCAAGGTTAAAGTACTTCCACTGTTGCCACCCCGTGTCATTTGGCGCCAACCCTCTACCTTTTCTATACTGTTACTGGCCATTAGCGGAGCGCTACCATTATTCTGACTTCTTAACGTACCGTACACACTAGTGTTGCCCCCATCCATGTGTCTAGCATAAGATGAATCTGCGTAAGCATGAAAACAGCATCTTACAAGCGCATTAGCAGCCATTTCACGCTTACAAATAAAAGCATGACATTCCAAAACTTTAATACCAGTTGTTCGCCTCAAAATGGCGGCGAACAGAGGTGGATGGCTTGGATTTGGACTGCGGGCGAACGGAGAATCGAGAGGCAAGAATCTCGGTGTGGCAGGACTTGCAGAAGAAGATCCCGAGCCAGCCTTTTCGGGGACTAAAACATACCTGACTGCAGCACAGTAATGCAAAGTTTCTATGGGAAAAAATCGCGTAACTTTCTTGTGGTTCTCATCGACATTCTCAAGCAATAACCCGTTACTCCACACACTCAGCCATGAATCTATTCCTCGCGCACCCAAAGCCCCCTGTTCTGGATACAACTCACGTAATGGTTCTTGGATTCCTTGGAGACCGTCTTTTGTTACATGCGGCACTGCAGAACCCAAATAAAGAACACGACAGCGACAGATGGGGGTCGAATCAGGATCACCACGGGGAGAAGCCATGTTAACGATTATTATCTTGTCTCGTTCTGTGTTACTAAACCATTATATTCCACAGGTCCGCCCAGTTCACTAAATGAAAATGAAATATCCTAAAAGAGGAAGTACTGCATTTCAAATGAAATCACTGTTAATTTTCACTGCCGAGTTTCATCACTTAATCCACGTCAAACGAATCACATTAACACAAATTGTTTTCCCTAAAACACACACTCAAGATAGGTCACTGTTATATCCTCTGGAATTCACTCTTGTTTCAAATCGTACGTAAATTGTATTCAAATTTAATATTCTGAAAAAGAAATTAACACATATCACTTTTATAAGAACGATGAAACTCTGATCACTTTGTAGAGAATTTTGATTCTGTTTTCCGAAAAAAAGTATTAAAAAACTACACACACTCGACGACCTGTCCACGCCAGATTGCCTTCACTCTACTGACTGACCACTCGCTGCCAGCCGGAGCTGTGACGACCTCCAACTACTTCCCCTTCCACCCCACCTGCCTGCTCTACCTGTTAGGTGCGCAGTCTCGCGCACGCGCATTGCCCCGCTCCCTTCCCAATGAGGTACAGCTGCAACATGACGAATTACAACAATGGATCACATATAACACACTTCATTCATGATGTTTTATTTCCGTGATGTTCCTCGTTTATTAGCAATGAAACATTTCATAGCCTCGATAAAGATGTGATTAATTCATTCAATGAGATAACTGTTAGGACTCGATTACAATATTGCTGAACGCTTGCGCGATTTGAATACCAAATTAGGCACGCTTACGTGAATGCAGAGGCGTTGATCAACCCCCACAAACAGGGAGAAGAAACATTAAAAAATAGATAACAGAAGGAAAGAAACAAAAATGTGCAGGTGAGGGGTGAATTATTCATCAGAGTTCTTAACCCTAGCAATACCATGGTATTTATGTCTTGTATTGCCAACAGGGACCTGAGGAGCCCACACTGTGAAGTGAGTCATATCGTAGGGCCCGGATTCATATGCACAAAAAACTCCAAAAGTATGCATGCACATGTATGTGTTGGGTTTTCAGCCTGAAGGTTGGTTGGATCCTCAACAGGTCCACCAATAGCTGTCATAGATGGCCTACGTGTCACTGAAGAGGCGTACTAGGGAAATGAGGAGTGAGGTAGTTCCCCGTTGCTTTCCTCACTGAGCCAGACGTTGCTATTGCATATTAGTCTGCCAAGCCCACTGAAATGCCTGCACCAACCGACCCTATGAGGGACATTTTCACACCATTCATACCAGGGACTGGCTGCATAAGGAATGGCATTACTAGCGTCACTCATACCTCAGCCACTTTCATATTGTCAAAGCCAAGGATAAGACAGAGACAGGTCAATGAAAGTAACAAATTTATTCTAGCCCATATCAGAAGACATAGTGCACTGTAAACACTACATCTTGCCAGCAAGGGCTGTATGCATTAAAATGTTGAAAATATACACTAAAAATACACTTACCAAACGCATTATTTAATTTTAACTCGCGTTAAATTGATAAACAGGTCTCATTCCTTGTAAAATTATGCATGGCAGTAGGTTATTAACAGTTTTTCAATGTTTTCAGGGGTCAATGACTTTTTCTTGTCGGAGAAAATTAATATATACGCTGAAAATGATCGTTCCACGTCGACAGACGTAACTAGACAATACTTGTACACTGGCACTGATTGCTTGGAAAATTCTTCTGGCAAAGACTGCCTGATTCTACTTATGTAGTTGCTTATGGATTGAAATGTCAGAAAGAAGGAATTAGCTGTTGTCTGCGACACTGAAATGACTGTCCTTGATCAGGGAAGGTTTCTCGTGTTGCCAAGGGATATAAAACATATATAGAGTTCATTATATTTTTAATTTCGTTCAGAAATCTTAGATAATCGATCACATATAACAGAAAAATATATCTACATATGCACTAACGTGCAAAATATGCATTCGCATATGCATTTTTTTAAAATCCGGGCGCTAGTCATGTGGATATTTCATTTAATTAATTGAAATGAAATGGCGTATGGCTTTTAGTGACGGGAGTGATGAGGGTGAAATGATGACGAAGACGACATATACACCCTGCCCCCGTTCCGGCGAAATTAACCAATGATAGTTAAAATTCCCGACCCTGGCGCGAATCGAACCCGGGACACCTGTAACCAAAGGCTAGCACGCTAACCATTCCGCAATGGAGCTGGATATTTAATTAGTTAATTAATTAATTAGATCTGATTTATCCAAAACTTCATAGAGGGTAATTCATTCCAGAGTTTGCTAAAGATCGCTTTAAATGTACCTGATTTTATATGTACATTAGAACGATCCTTTTTCCACCTTGAGAACATTTACCTGCGCAGTACCATGCCTCAAGAACAATTGTTCGACAGTGCAATTGCGTATGTCCATAATCAACATACATACATTATCATTTTAGACTGTTATGCCTTTCAGCGTTCCATTTTTGGGTCATTTTTAGTTATTTTCAAGATTTGGATCCTAAACATCCACAAACTAATAGAGTAGGACAGAATAGAGTACTCCCATCTCCTAGTTCCCGATGGCCTGAAACTAGCGGGAGAGCATTGTTTTACTGCAATTCATTAAATTCGATACATTCACTTCTTATAATTAATTGCTTCTTCTTTTTCTTAATCTGTTTACCCTCCAGGGTCGGTTTTTTCCTCGGACTCAGCGAGGGATCCCACCTCTACCGCCTCAAGGGCAGTGTCCTGTAGCTTCAGACACTGGGTCTGGGGTTACAACTGGGGAGGATGACCAGTATCTCGTCCAGGCGCCCTCACCTGCTATGCTGAACAGGGGCCTTGCGGAGATTGGAAGATTGGAAGGGATAGACAAAGAAGAGGGAAGGAAGAGGCCGTGGCCTTCAGTTAGGTACCATCCCGGCATTTGCCTGGAGAAGAAGTGGGGAAACCACGGAAAACCACTTCCAGGAAGGCTGACGGGGGGAACCGAACCCACCTCCACTCATTTGACCTCCCGAGGCTGTGGGGACTCCGTTCCAGCCCTGGTACCACTTTTCAAATTTCGTGGCAGAGCCGGGAATCGAACCCGGGCTTCAGGGGGCGGCAGCTATTCACACTAACCACTACACCACAGAGGTGGACTTTTGGTTATTACTACTCTACATACATACATTATCATTATAGACTGTTATGCCTTTCAGCGTTCAGTCTGCAAGCCTCTGTGAATTTACTAAACGTCGCCACAATCCTCGATTTTCAACTAGTGTTGTGGCCTCATTTAGTTCTATACCTCTTATCTTTAAGTCGTTAGAAACCGAGTCTAACCATCGTCGTCTTGGTCTCCCTCTATTTCTCTTACCCTCCATAGCAGAGTCCATTATTCTCCTAGGTAACCTATCCTCCTCCATTCGCCTCAGATGGAACCCCACCACCGAAGCCGGTTTATGCGTACAGCTTCATCCATCGAGTTCATTCCTAAATTAGCCTTTATCTCCTCATTCCGAGTACCCTCCTGCCATTGTTCTCAACTGGTTGTACCTCGAAAATATGGTGAACATTTTTCTTCAAACTATCAACTGTTCGTACAATACTCTTTATGAGTGAGAATTAGAAATTCTGCAAAGATTCTAAATTTTGTACTAAAGACTTGCAGTTTCTCTTTTTATTAAAATACTAATAATCAACGCCAAATTTGGGGCAACTTGTTTACTTTTAAATTCAGTTTGATGTCATTTTAGCAGAAAACTAGACTATTATGTGTTTTATCTTAAAATTTTAGAGATACAATCTGTATTTTTTCCGCTTCCATCATTTTAATTCACAAATATTTAAAATGTAAAACCTCTTACTTTTTCATGATAAAAACAAACCTTTATTTTATGTGCACTTTTGTTTGTACTCATTCATTATTGTCGAAAAAGTGGTCACTTAAAATAAGTTTTTGTTTTCCATCAACTGGCCATTCGAAAAGGGGGCTGTCTGGCCGAGGCGGTAAAGGCGAGCTCGGTTCGCCCAGAAGGACGTGGGTTCGAATCCCCGTCAGGAAGTCTTAAAATTTAAGAAATGAGATTTCCACTTCCGGAGGTGCATATGGCCCTGAGGTTCACTCAGCCTACACCAAAAATGAGTACCAGGTTAATTTCTGGGGACAAAGGTGGCCGGGCGTAGAGCTAATCACTCTACCCCGTCAAGTGCCGAGGTTAACAATGGAAGCCTTTACCTTCCACCCCTCCAAGGGCCTTTATGGCCTGTACGGAGAAGACTTTGCTTTGCTTTGCCATTCAAAAACGCCTAAAATTCTATTTTCATGAGGGTTAAATTTCGACATTTTCCGGGGCTTTCCACTTGTAAGACTGTGAGGTTTTACAATAGTCCGACTCTGTGGTGTAATAGTTAACGTAATTAGCTGACACCCTCCCCCCGGAAGGCCCTGGTTCGATTCCCACCTCAGCCAACCTCTAAGTGGTTTCCCACTTTTCCTGCAGGCAAATGCCGGGATGCTATCTAACTTAAGGCCACGGCCGCTTCATTGCTTATCACCTCCAATTTTCACATCCCCCACAAGGTCCCTGCTCAACACAGCAGGTGAGGCAGCCTGGGCGAGGTTCTAGTCCTCCTCCCCAGTTGTATCCCGACCCAAAGTCTGGCAAACTGACCCTGGACGGTAAGTGGATTAATAAAGAAAGAAAATAAGAGTTTTAAACACTGCTTTACGTCGCACCGACACAGATAGGTTTTATAGCGACGAAGGGATAGGAAAGGGCTAGGAATGGGAAGGAAACGAAGGAAATTTGACGTTCAACCCCAGCATTTACCTGGTGTGAAAATAAAAAAACTACGGATATTTCTTCAGGGCTAACAACAGTGGAGTTCGAACCCTTTATTATTATTATTATTATTATTATTATTATTATTATTATTATTATTATTATTATTATTATTATTATTATTATTATTATTATTATTATTATATTCGTTAACAGCCATTTGAGATCACATTAAACAACAATCACACATTACTGGAAACCTTCTTTGCAGCCCCAAATCTTTGAATTCTTTCTCTGGTAGTCTGTCTTATTTTCCTCTGTCCATCCTCTATTCACTTTCTGTTCGTCATGGAAGCCTCTGAAGCTGTCGATCACTGATCTATACTCTGTTCGGTTTAGGATGTCTTCCCGATTTAATCCAGACTGCTCAAAATCCTTTCTTACCTCCCTCAACCATTTGTCAGAAACTTCAGGTCTACTGTGAAGTATTTTAAAAATCTGTTTTGTCAGCCTCTTCTTATCCATTCTAAATAAATGTCCATACAATTTGAGTCTTCTTTTCCTCATCGACTCAATTCATCTTTCTCATTCCTGGTATATTTCTCCCCTTCCTCGTAACCTACACCGGCCATCCACGATTTTTGGACCCATTATCTTGTGGAGGATCTTCCTCTCAAATTTCTCTGCTTCTCTTAGTTCTGACATTCCCGTCTTTCGGAGGCATTCACTAGCATACAGACACACTGTTTTAATCAATGTATTGCAGTGTCTTTGTTTAGCTCGCTCTGAGATTGATTTTCTCTTGTATAAAGCAAATGCCCCGTGATCAGCATCGGCTGGCTTCTCTCTCGCTAGTTTACAGGTGTACGATTTCTCCGAGGTACTTGAAGATGCCAAACCTTTCTCTCTTACCATGCTATGCTCCTTATGGGAATCACTGTAAGTAGGTACATAGGTGTTAATATAAGGAAAGATCTTCATTGGGGTAATCACATAAATGGGATTGCAAATAGAGGGTACTGATCTCTGCACATCATTATGAGAGTGTGGAAACCTGTACACTAACATCAAAAGATTGTAGTAGGATTCAAGCCTGTGAAATAAAATTTCTTAGAACTGCTCTGAAAAAGACACGACTCGATCATGTGACAAAGGTTACCATGTGCTTATTTGGAAAAGAGAATAACAGGTAGAAGACCAGCTGGAAGACAAAGAAGAAGTTGGATGGACCAACTGAGGGAAGATGTGGAGAGAAGAGGATGGAATTAGGAATCTGTCATGGCAACAAAATCTTCTTGAATAGGCAACTTTGGAAGAGGCTCGTTTTCAAACACCTTACCAGGCTCGCTGGAACGGCAAACCGATAATAATGATGATGATGAGTAAGGATGTAAAGGAGAGGGCATAGAAGTATCTGGTAATACCCCAACTAGAGCATGATTTCAGTGTATGGGACCCTCACCAGGATTACTTGATTCAAGAATTGAAAAAAAAAAATCCAAAGAAAAGCAGCTGATTTTGTTCTGCCTGATTTCCGACAAAAGAGTAGAGTTACAAAAATGTTGTAAAGTTTGGGCTGGGAAGACTTGGGGGAAAGGAAACGAGCTGCTCGTCTAAGTGGAATGTTCCGAGCTGCCAGTGGAGAGATGGCGTGGGAGGACATCAGTAGACGAATACGTTTGAGTAGCGTCTTTAAAAGTAGGGACGATCACAATATGAAGAAAAAGTTGGACTTCAAGAGGACAAATTGGGGCAAATATTCGCTTATAGAAAGGTGAGTTAAGGATTGGAATAACTTACCAAGGGAGATATTCAATAAATTTCCAATTTCTTTGCAATCATTTGAGAGAAAGGCTAGGAAAACAGCAGATAGGGAATCTGCCGCCTGGGTGACTGCCCTAAATGCAGATCAGTAGTGATTGATTGATTGATTGATTGATTGATTGATTGATTGATTGATTGATTGATTGATTGATTGATTGATTGATTGATTGATTGATTGATTGATTGATTGATGAGGGACTGTTTTGATGTTGCTTTTCCAAAAAAATTGTAGTCTTGGTTTATCTACTTCCTGCTTTATTACTACAGGTATTATTATTATTATTATTATTATTATTATTATTATTATTATTATTATTATTATTATTATTATTATTATTATTATTATTATTGAGTAGAGTGGCCTCGCGTGTTAACTCGCTATGACTATGGAGCCAAGCTCTGTATACGTGAGGTGAGTTGGCTCGAACCCGACCGTGGTCTGTCCTGAGAATGGTTTTCTGCGGTTCCCGGTTTTCACATGCAGGCAAATGTGGGGACAGCCGATTCCTTGTACTCCCTTACCCAATTTCATTCACCATTATTCATTTAATCTTTATTAGCTCCTTAACTGTGGGTTGGCATCAGGAAGGGCACCCGGCCGTAAAAACAAGCCATATAATTTCATCTCAGGAAACGAGATATTATCATTTCGAGACGTGGACTTTTAAGGCCTTTTTCTATAAAACACTTCAAGCGGCCTTACCTGCTATGCTGAACAGGGGCCTTGTGCGGGATGGGTAGATTGGGAGGGGTAGACAAGGCAGAGAAAGAAAGCGGCCGTGGCCTTAAGTTAGGTACCATCCCGGCATTTGCCTGGAGGAGAAATGGCAAACCATAGAAAACCACTTCAGGGATGGCTGAAGTGGGAATCGAACTCACCTCTACTCAGCTGACCTACTGAGGCTGAGTGGACCCCATTCCAGCCCTTGTACCACTTTTCAAATTTCGTGGTAGAGCCGGGAATCGAACCCGGGCCTGCGAGGATAGCAGCTAATCACACTAACCACTACACCACAGAGGCGGATAAAGGAAAAAGCATACTTCTAAACGCTATGCTTATTCTCCTGTGTGTAGAGGAGAGTTGCCCTCCTGGCAATCTTACTTTTCGGAAATACGCGGAATTGATAGGACTAACAGTCCACTGTTTTGTTCCTTATCGGGTAAAAAATCCTCTAGAACACTTAATAGGAGAACTTTTTGAATTGGAAAGAAAATGCATATGAATTTATTTAGGGAAATTAATTAATTTAATTATTATTTATTATTGCCTTTTTTCAGTGGCGAAGTTAGGGCTCGAGGCCCTCTCCTCCACTTAACCACATACTAATCAAAATCGTAAATAAAATTATGAGATATTTAAAATAGTTAAAACCAAACAGAAAATTAATAGAATTGAGAACAAATTTAAATATATTACTAAGTTAATAATAAAACTAATTAATAGTAAGAACTCTTAATAATGACTAATCCTCAGGCCGCACACATTCATACTTCAGCCATTCAGTTAGCTGTCCTCAGCAGGTAGTCTCGGCAGGTGACCTTAAACCTTTGTAAAGAGCTAGTTTCTCTGACCTGAGCTGGCAGGGAATTCCATAATCTGGCGCCGGTCGCTACAAACGATCTATTAATTTTATTTGTTTAAGAGGGTGAAGCGCTCCAAAAATCTTTTTACAGATAATTTTCGTGTGATCAGACCAATCAAGTATTTCATTCATAATTACGCCGAGATTTTTAATGGTACTAACCGCCTAGGCAGCATATTTATTTTTAAGGGTGTCAGTGTTAATTTTCCTTGGATATGTTTAACACGTTTTTTTTCGCTGCAAAGCTATTTTGAGAGATAGCGTGATAGTAAGTAACCAGGTCCATAGTAAGTGAAGTTTAATGAAGATGCAACAAGATATTCAGACGTGCTGGTTCCGCAATGAGGCGAACATATATTCAGATTTATTATACTAAATAAGGCTATCGAAATGAAAATCCACAGCCCATTTCCAGTCAGGAATTGAATTAATGAAGCCCCATCTAGCGGCGAGGATAGGAATTGTGCCGGCTGCCGAAGTCTGTCGCACTCCTCTGGGGCAATGATTAATGATTTAATGAATGTCAGAAGAGATGAAATGATATTGGAGAGTGTTGCTGAAATGAAATATGACAGGGAAAACCGGAGTACCCGGAGAAAAACCTGTCCCGCCTCCGCTTTGTCCAGCACAAATCTCACATGGATGGACCGGGATTTGGACCATGGAACCCAGCTGTGAGAGGCTGGCGCGCTGCCACCTGAGCCACGGAAGCTCAAGGCTATGGAAATCTATATATATATATATATATATATAAAATAAGAGATTTGTCTGTACATTGCACAGAATTTGAAAATAATGTTATTTCTGTATCGGTCATGTCCATAGTAACAAGAAAATGCACTTTTTACTTTTCCGTAATTTCTGTCTGTCTGTCTGTCTGTCTGTCTGTCTGTCTGTCTGTCTGTCTGTCTGTCTGTCTGTCTGTCTGTCTGTCTGTCTGTCTGTATGTATGTATGTATGTATGTATGTATGTACACGCATCACGAGAAAACGGTTGAAGAGAATTTAATGAAAATCGGTATGTGAAGTCGGGGTATGAGCCCCTACAATCTAGGCTATAAATCATTTTACTCACGCTGAGTGAAATGGTAGTTTAAGGGAAGGCCTAAAATTGAATTCTCAACTTTTTATGTTATTAGTTGTCGTATTTTAAAGAAAATGGGTATGCGAAGTTGGGGAATAAATTGCTACAATCTAGGCTATCAATCATTGTATTCACGCTGAGAAAAATGGTAGTTTAGGGGAAGGCCTAAAATTTAATTCTCAAATATTGTTATTAGTTGTCCTATCTTGATGAAAATCGGTATGCAAAGTCAGGAAATAAGTCGCTATAGTCTAGGCTGTAAATTATTTTATTCACGCTGAGTAAAATGGTAGTTTAGGGGAAGGCCTAAAATGTAATTCTCAAATATTTCTTATTAGAGGTGTAACCGATGAATACTACATAACTGAGGTTATATAGTATTAAATTTCCTATTATTCATGTCTTATACATTGTTACCGTACTGGCTATGATCACAAAGATATTCATGAATTTGGATTTTTGTTACGAACTCCATATCAGCGCAGAGTAACGAGAAAATGAGTAAACAGTATTTAATGAAAATCGGTATGTAAAGTCGGAGAATAAGAAACTACAGTTTACGGTATAAAATATTTAACAAATCACAGAGTCAAAGGAAAACTAAATGTGTAGGCCTACAACATAGAAAGCTCATAACATTGATCAACAATAACATTACATTGACCATTGTTTGTCGTGATGTGCTTTGTGTCTTCTGTTGCCCCTCATCTCCGCTAGATAGGATTACTGCTGCGTACAGAGTAGTTTTTTTTTGGGATTTACGCCGCACCGACATAGATAGCTTTTATGGCGACGATGAGATAGGAAAGGGCTAGGAGTGCCTTAGACCTTAATTAATGTAATGTTATTGTTGAAAGTTTACACAACAATGGAAGAAAGGCGCCCTTACGTTTCTTGTTGCAGACCTTGTCTGAAGTGATGACGATCTACCGCATGTTGCAGTGAAACAGCTGGCACGGAAACCGGTCTGGAGAACAACTGAAGGTTGACGGTTATGTTCGCGCATGGCCGCTAGCACTATTATTATTATTATAGCTTAGAAATGCTGCATGTCAATGATTTAAGTAACAACATGTACATATTAAATTTGAAAGATTAAAAGTTGTAGAGTACATGTCAAAAGATGCGTTTTTATACTGGCATATGGCTGGGGCGAGGGTGTATCTGAAATTAGCGATATAAAATGTGTGACAAGTTGCCTAGTAACCGTGGAGGCTGCCATGTAAAGTATTGGTGGATGGCCATGAGAAATTGATATTATCAAAGAGGGGCCTTAGAGTACAGATGGTCGAAGTGATCTTGCAGGCAGTGATGTGAAGTATTGATGGATGGCCATGACTGAGAGACATATAGAAGGCTCTTTTATTAAAGAGGCCTCATCTCATAATACTCTAGTGGTAGTTGAATACGCTCTCAGTGAGCTGTCCCTTTCAATATACTGAATCTTACGCTTGTCCACTCCCCATTCCATATAGATGTCTCTGGAAAATGATTCGTTAGATGAAAATAAATTAATCGATATTGGTTCGAGTTTCATTTATCGAAAGACATATTTATGTTCTTTTGATTTTCCCGAAGGCAAATTCAATACCTTGTTTTGCGTTATACTGTCACTATTTGCGTCATATGTTTTAACGTCGCTCTAACTCAGGCAGGTTCTAATAATAATAATATTATTGGTTTTATGTTCCACTAATAACTTTGACGGATTTCGGAGATGCCGAGGTGCCAGAATGTTGTCCCGCAGGATTTTTTTTACGTGCCAGTAAACCTACCGACAGGAGACTGGTATACTGTATTCGAGCATCTTCAAACACCACTGGACTGATGCTGACAGCTTCCACTCAGGACAGCGCTTTACCATCTGAGCTACTCAGGGTCAGACAGGAGAGGGTTAGCGAGTCTGAATTAAGCTACAGTGTCAGCGTTTCCCTAGTACGAAATTGGGAATCCAACGGCAGAACTCTGTCCCGAATACAAGATAACAGCTGCTTTACTGAAACTGCGCTGTCAACTGGCTTGTTCCCCTGGGGATTCTCCTTTTATTCACCTCTTACGACAGGCAGGGGACCGTGAATTCCTGGCACTTTTAACATTTCATGTTCCTAGGGTCAATAGTGGAGGGAAGTTAACATTTCTAAAACGAGAAACTTAGATCATCCGCTCATGAAAGTTCTCCTCTTCACAGGCTCACTACATTTCAGTTCACCATTCAAAGCATTCATAATAGACTTCAGTGCCTGTAAAAAAATCATAAAAATATTTCAGCCACTCATTAATTTGTAAATGACTGTAGATTCATCCACAGTTCTCTAAAAATGTATATATCTTCTTGCAAGTTGTTTTACGTCGCACCAACACAGATACGTCTTATGGCGACGATGGGACAGGAAAGGGCTAGGAGTGGGAAGGAAGCGGCCGTGGCCTTAATTAAGGTACAGCCCCAGCATTTGCCTGGTATGAAAATAGGAAACCACAGAAAACCATTTTCAGGGCTGCCGACAGTGGGGTTCGAACCTACTATCTCCCGAATACTGGATACTGGCCGCACTTAAGCGACTGCAGCTATCGAGCTCGGTAAATGTATATATAGATGGTATGTCATTAATCTATATATTGTTATTATATTAATTAATTTTATAACTGATGTACTGTATATTCAACCGCAAAGCACCTCCGTGGCTCAGACGACAGCGCGTCGGCCTTTCACCGATGGATAGCGTGGTTCAAATCCCGGTCACTCCATGTGAGATTTGTGCTGGAAAAAGCGGAGGCGAGACGGGTTTTTCTCCGGGTACTCCGATTTTCCCTACAGAAACACTCTCCACTATCACTTCATAGCATCTATCAGTCATTAATAAATCACTTTGGGAGTGGCGACCCCATTGTAATACTAGCCTATATATGATTCATTCATTACATCCCTGACCCGGTCAGAGACTGGAAAACAGGTTGTAGGTTTTCATGTTTTGATTCAACCGCAAAGCATAATTATTACCAGTTTAGTATATTATTAACATTAATTATTAATTAATATAATTAATAGCGCCGAATTTATATTCTAGTGGTTTTGTTGTTGTTGTTGTTGTTGTTGTTATTTGAGTCACCAGTGCATAGAGTGATTTGATGCAGCCCTCCATGCCACCGTTCTTATCGCCTACGCTTCCCTCAAAAACCAGCTGAACAAGTCCTGGGTGTCTTAAGATGTGTCCTATCATTCTATCTCTTCTTCTCGTCAAATTTAGCCAAATCGATCTCCTCTCACCAATTCGATTCAGTATCTCTTCATTCGTGATTCGATCTATCCATCTCACCTTCAGCATTCTTCTGTAACACCACATTTCAAAAGCTTCTATTCTCTTTCTTTCTGAGCTAGTTATCGTCCATGTTTCACTTCCATACAATGCCACGCTCCACACGAAAGTCTTCTAAAACATCTTTCTAATTCCGATATCAATGTTTGAAGTGAGCAAATTTCTTTTCTTAAGAAAGCTCTTCCTTGCTTGTGCTAGTCTGCAGTTTATGTCCTCCTTACTTCTGCCATCATTAGTTATTTTACTACCCAAGTAACAATATTCATCTACTTCCTTTAAGACTTCATTTCCTAATCTAATATTTACTACATCACCTGCCTTCGTTCGACTGCACTCCATTACTGTTTTTTGGACTTATTTATTTTCATCTTGTACTTCTTACCTAAGACTTCATCCATACCATTCAGCAACTTCTCGAGATCTTCTTCAGTCTCAGATAAAATAACAATATCATCAGCAAATCTCAAGGTTTTGATTTCCTCTCCTTGGACTGTGATTCCCTTTCCATATTTCTCTTTGATTTCCTTTACTGCCTGTTCTATGTAAACATTGAAAAGGAGAGGGGACAAACTGCAGCCTTGCCTCACTCCTTTCTGGATTGCTGCTTCTATTTCAAAGCCCTCGATTCTTATCACTGCAGACTGATTTTTATACAGATTGTAGATAATTTTTCGTTCTCGGTATCTGATCCCTATCATCTTCAGAATCATAAATAGCTTGGTTCAATCAACATTATCGAATGCCTTTTCTAGATCTATGAATGCCATGTACGTGGGCTTGTCCTTCTTGATTCGATCCTCTAAGATCAGACGTAAAGTCAGGATTGCTTCACGTGTTCCTACATTTCTTCTGAAGCCAAATTGATCTTCTCCCAACTCAGCTTCAACTTGTTTTTCCATTCTTCAGTAAATAATACGTGTTAAAATTTTGCAGGCATGAGATACTAAACTAATGATGCGGTAGTTTTCACAAAGTACAGAACGAAAATGGCCAACCAGACACCAGTGGGATCCGAACCCACAACCTCCCGATTTCGCGTCGGTTGCTCTACCAATTGAGCTATGGTGGCTCTACTTAACATCTCTTCAACACGTACTAAATGTTCGTAACACGACCTAATAGGTTGAAAGTCGGTTTCGATTGCATTTGATAATATTGATTGCACCAAGTTATTTGAGATTCTGAAGATGATGGGGATCAGATACCGACAACGAAGAATTGTATACAATCTGTATAAAAATCAGTCTCCAGTGATAAGAATCGGGGGCTCTCCAGTAATAAGAATCGGGGGCTTTAAGAGAGAATGAGCAATCCAGAAAGGAGTGAGGCAAGGCTGCAGTTTGCCCGCCCCCCTCCCACTTCTTTTCAATGTTTATATAGAACAGTCAGTAAAGGAAAGCAAAGATGAATTTGGGAAGGGAATCACAACCCAAGGAGAGGAATCAAAACCCTGAGATTTGCCGGTGATATTGTTATTTCATTTGAGAATGCAGAAGATCTGGAGAAATTGCTGAATGGTATAGACAGAGTTCTTGGTAAGGAGTAGAAAATGAAAATACGTAAGTCTAAAACAAAAGTAATGGAGTTCAGTCGAACGAAGGCAGGTGATGGAGGTAATATAATATTAGGAAATGCAGTCTTAAAGGAAGTAGATGAATATTTTTACTTGGGTAGTAAAATAACTAATAATAGCAGAAGTAAGGAGGACATCAAATGCAGGTTAGCAGCAGCAAGAAAGGTCTTTCTTAGGAAAAAAAGTTTGCTCACTTCGAAGATCGATATAGGAATTAGAAAAATGTTTTTGAAGACTTTCGTCTGGAGCATGGCATTCTATAGAAGTAAAACATGGACGATAACTATCTGAGACAGAAAGGGAACAGAAGCTTTTGAAATGTGGTGTTGCAGAAGAATGCTGAAGGTGAGATGGATAGATCGAATCATGAATGTGAAGAGATACTGAATCGAATTGGTGAGATGAGATCAATGTGGCTAAATTTGACGAGGGATGATGGGACACATCTTAAGACACCCGCGACTTGTTCAGTTGGTTCTTGAGGGCAGTGTAGGGGGTAGGATCAGTAGTTACGTAGAAATGGCATGGAGGGCTGCATCAAATCAGTCTATGCAATGATGACCCAAGCAACAACATGTATTCTTTCGTCCAGGGGGTAGGAATTCAAACACTGACATTCTGTCAGGATTGCAGTGACATTTAGATATTTTCATCTGGCAATCCTGAAAGTGGAGAACAGGTTGTGTCGAAGGGCACGTAGCGCAGTGCGCACTCAGGAATGCTAGCCCACTAACGGTGTCCTATTCCGATACACTGTCCCACATTCCGTTCATACTTCGTGGTCTAACAATACTCTTGTACGTTTAATTGAGCACCTGAGCCGTATCGGGACAAGGTGGATCGTGTTAGAAGTCATTAACAGTCTTTGAGTTCATCAACCGGTTTGTAAGAGATCTTTCTATTTATGTGTTCGAATTGTCCATGAATTCCTCTGTTTCATTGCTCATCTGGCTGTCAAATATTAGTGTCAATTATTGTCTTCAGCTGCAGGCAAACATAGCACCTTTCTCCCCAGCACCTTAGTCACGTAACCAGGCATGGTACCGGTCAAAACCACCCTAAGATACTTTTAAATTTTATTGGTAGCCGAATAAAATACCTATCAAATTTAACCATAACTTACTGTGTACTAAATATATAAAACGCATGTTTTATATTATTATTATTATTATTATTATTATTATTATTATTATTATTATTATTATTATTATTATTATGTCCGCCTCTGTGGTGTAGTGGTTAGCGTGATTAGCTGCCACTCCCGGAGGTCCGGATACGATTCCCGGCTCTGCCACGAAATTTGAAAAGTGGTACGAGGGCTGAAACGGGGTCCACTCAGCCTCTGGAGGTCAACTGAGTAGAGGTGGGTTCGATTCCCACCTCAACCATCTTCGAAGTGGTTTTCCGTAGTTTCTCACTTCTCCTCCAGGCGAATGCCGGGATGGTAGCTAACTTAAGGCCACGGCCGCTTCCTTCCCTCTTCCTTGCCTATCCCTTCAAATATTCCCATCCCTCCACAAGGCCCCTGTTCAGCATATCAGGTCAGGCCGCTTGGGCGAGGTACTGGCCACTCTCCCCAGTTGTATCCCCCGACCAAGAGTCTGAAGCTCCAGGACACTGCCCTTGTGGCGGTAGAGGTGGGATCCCTCGCTGAGTCCGAGGGAAAAGCCGAACCTGGAGGGTAAACAGATGATGATGATGATGATGATTATTATTATTATTATTATTATTATTATTATTATTATTATTATTATTATTATTATTATTATTATTATTAGAAGACGCACTGCAGCATTCGTTATAAATAGTTCAGATAACTAACGGTTTTATGGACATTTAATTAGAAGCGCGTAATGGTATGCCAGAGGCTGCCTGGCCGAGGCGGTAAAGGCGTGCTCGGTTCGCCCGGAAGGACGTGGGTTCGAATCACCGTCACGAAGTCGTAAAATTTAAGAAACGAGATTTCCACTTCCGCACGTGCATATGGCCCTGAGGTTCCCTCAGCCTACACCAAAAATAAGTATCAGGTTAATTCCTGGGGGCAAAGGCGGCGGGGAGTAGAGCTAAAACCACTCTACCCCATCACGTGCCGCGGTTACGAATAGTGGAAGCCTTTACCTTCCACCACTCCAAGGACCTTCATGGCCTGTACGGAGATGACTCAGCTTTTTTTTTTGTAATGGTATACCGCGCAGTTCGTAGATAAAATTCATCGTTTCTGACGTCATCATGTCGTCTGGTTAAAATCTACCCATTCATTCGATTTTTAATCGCAGTTCTTCTATATAGAATGGATGTCTTGTGAGCTCATAGGTTAGTCTCGAAAGATGGGTTTTTTTGGATAGGCAGACAACATTTTTAGGATACATAAATCTAGCACTATCCCTGAAAAACCGCAGCGTAAGTGCTAAGCTTACGTCAAACGAGAGAACGAACACAATCGATTGTGACTACGAAGCTCTCCTGTCAACGAAATGGATTACAGTATTAAAAAAGAGAGACCATAATCGCAAGAAACGCCTACTTTTTAAAAAAATATTCGGGTTTGACTGATACTGCGATGAGTGTAAATAGACATGATATTATTTTCCTATACTTACATTCTTTTTCACCGACACAGATAGGTCTTATGGCGACGATGGGACAGGAAAGGGCTAGGAGTGGGAAGGAATCGGCCGTAGCCTTAATCAAGGTACAGCCCCAGTATTTGTCTGGTGTGAAAATGGGAAACCACGGAAAACCATCTTCAGGGCTGCCGACAGTGGGGTTCGAACCCACCATCTCCCGAATACTGGATACTGTCGAGCTCGGTCTCATATTTACACATTCAAAGAAAACTGCCACGTTACAAGGTACAAATATACGGGATTGAAGCGTGCAAGCTACGATTTACTGTTTCATGGATGGGAATTACAGTTTTTCCACTAAGAAAAGTAAAATTCCTGCTAATCAGTAAGAAAAACGTTATATATTTAAATACTCTCTTTACGTTGCCGCCATATTGGTAGCAAAAACAAAATCGACCTTATATTAGTTGGGTATGCCTTTGCTGGCGGGACCTAGTGTTTACAGTGCACTATGTCTTCTGGTATGGGCTAGAGCAATTTTGTTACTTTCATTGATCTGTCTCAGCTTTATCCATGACTTTGACAACATGAAAGTGACTGAGGTATGAGCGATGCTAGTAATGCCATTCCTTATGCAGCCAGTCCCTGCTATGAATGGTGTGAAAATATTGCTCATGGGGTCAGTTGGTGTATGCATTTCAGTGGGCTTGGCAGACTGATATGTAGTAGCAACTTCTGGCTCGGTGAGGAAAGCAATAGGAAACTACCTCACTCCTCATTTCCCTAGTACGCCTCTTCAGTGATGCCTAGACCATCTATGACAGCTGATGGCGGAACTGTTGAGGATCCAACCAACTTTCGGGCTGAGGACTAAACGTACATGCGTTAGATGGGTTGCGTATTTTCGGGGATTCTGGACGACCCGATGTCTATTTATTTATTTATTTATTTATTTATTTATTTATTTATTTATTTATTTATTTATTTATTTGAAATGATGGCAGTCGATAAAAAACGACCTATTTACAAGGGGAATTGACATGTCAGTTGAGCAGTTTGTTTACATTCACTAAACAATCCGACTGTAAGTGTTCTCGAGAAGTGAAGGATATGTTAATCCATGTATCAAATGAAACACAAGACTTTTTCACGCATATTTCCAGTGTAACTTCATGGCCATTTAGAGCACAAACTAAAGTATCTTCTTCTTCACAAAATGGCAAAATGTACATTGAAGTACAGCACTGCCCTACAGTTTTCGTTACACCATTTAAATGTATCCATACTCGAAAATGATGGCCGATAAAAAGATAAGCCTCGACTTCCACCTCTATAATGATATCTTAGCGGAGCATGGAGCATTTGCGCAAGCAAGCTCCGGACCCTGACACAGATTCTGCAGATTTTTGATAACTAAAGTATGTTCATTAAGCACAAGTAACAATAGTCTATTCTCTTGCAATTTTTAATCACTGTTATGTCATAGGCCTACACTTGATGTTTATTAGAATTGTTTTACATCGCATCGGGGACGTTGAGACGAGAAATAGCTAGGAGTGGGCAAGAAGTGGTCGTCGCCTTAAATAAGCAACAGTCCCAGCATTTACTTGGTGTAAAAATGAGAGGCTACGGAAAACCACCTTCAAGGTTGGCGACAGTGAGATTCGAACCCGGTATCTCCCACGCAGCCGCTCACTCGGTTGTTGGGAAAATAATTACCTTACCATACCCCGGCAAGCGTTGCTTGGAATTATATCTTAATTTTTACACACTCACTATGCATATATTATAAAGTCTGATCTTTTTTTTATGAGTATGACCCGGTTGTGAAAAAACACAGCTCACGCTGTTTGTACTGGTCTAGTTGTATAAAATTTACTTGCAATGCTTTTAAGATGTAATCAATTCTGTCTGATAAAACTTAATATTGAAAATATTTTTAGCAGACAAGGTATGAGTCCCCATACTACGAAAACGTAAAATTCAGCAATTTCCTCAATTGTGCTGAAAGTTGAAAGTCCTGGTTATCTCTATCAAACTGAAAAAAAAACAACAACACACATTTCGAAAATAACTTCCGGCCTAAATGTAGTTCCGGAAGAAACAGCCTAAAATCCCTTGTTCCTTTACTCTTTTTTATTCAAATCCTAGCCAAATTAACTTATTTACATTTATAGTGCTTTCTGTAATGTATTTCTTGGTTCAATACCCATAGGCATTTTTTATTTTTTTGAAAAATGTCTACACCAAGTGTAATTTGTAAGGGCTTAAGTGAAACTCTGCACTGACTAACATTAGCGCTCGTAGTGGTAGAAAAAGGCAAACTGCTAATCTACTCGACCAGATAACGATGATTAAGATTGTAATTTTTAGGAATAAATAAAGAATATATTCTCATACTTTATTAATTTCTTTTACCTAAACTTCGTAGCTCATATCCTTGGGATGTTTCCAACAATGAGTTGCTTGCTTGAAGGGCTAGAACTGTGGTTTTTAATGGGTTATCCTCAGGAAACATAGGCACATATGAGAAATTAGTGAACGCAGAAACACCCGGCTATTTTATCCGCTTATTCACTGTATAGGGACCTGATCAGCCTCCAGACCACTCGGGATAGAAGTGAATATATTTAGCGTCTATTCAGGACAATGTAATACTACAAAGTGTATCATAAAGCACTCTTGATCGGAAAAGTGATAGAATATTGTTTAATTACTATAACAGAAGCCGCTAATTCTATACAGAATGGTTGGAATGCATCGAGCATAAACGCCAGGATGTGAAAGGGAAATGTTGTAGGAAGTAGACGGGAGATAGCGACCAGATAGATACGACTAACACATTCTCAGACATTGCCAAAGATTTTTTTCAGTAGTACATTTGTTCCTGAGACGGCACAAATGTATAGAAAGGAGGTGAGCTCTCGAAATGTATATCACGCTAGTATGTAAATAATATAAGATTTAAAGGAGAGGTTAGATAAATGGATACACGGTTTATTTTAACTGGCAAAATTAGGATCACGTGTCGCCGTCTTAAACATAACCAGTGGACACGTAAATTACATAAAATAACAATATAACAATATTTTAAATTGGGGTGAAAGAAATTACTATGGTACTGTAATTAAACTATCTATTGTACTACACAATATAAATTATCATTTTACTTCTTATATACAATAATATATGCCTTATATCCACAAAGAAATTAAAAAAATACAACAATAATAATACATAGTAAGACCATTAGAAATCAGTTAAGAGTTCCATATTTAACATCAACTAAAAATATCTATGATCAAACAAGGATACTGCCTTGGAATTAGAGATTAAGTTCAAAGTCACTGTTTATATTTTCAAAATGTGAACAATAAAATGCATAATAATTTTATCATACAATATAAGAGAGATATACATCAACGTTACACACGAAAAATTCGGAATATTTATACCTTACGGAACAAAAAATCTCAAGAATTTTTTTAATGTACAACAAACTAAATAGATTTCAACTATTAATACATTTAAACTTAAAGAAATGATTGTTTCACGCCTACCTGGTCTTAAAAAAATATGTGAAGAAATATGTCTGTAAATTACTAAGTTAAAATATATAAAAATTGCTTTTATTATTAGTTAGTCTATAATTTCGTGTCTCAGTTTTATTCTTGTTTTTGTTTATATTGTAATTTTTATTATTATAGTAGTTTCAGTTTTAAATTCCACTGTAACTGATATCACAAATCTTGAATATGTTCGAATTTTTTTACATTTTGAATATAATGCATACAGCACCCTTAAACTGAGCTTTGTTCTTTGGGGTCTTTCGAAAATAAATAAATAAATAAATAAATAAATAAATAAATAAATAAATAAATAAATAAATAAATAACCGTACTATTATTTACAATTTAATGTTCAATACCAGGATTTTCTCACACTGACAAAGTTTCAATTCTCAAGTTGTAACTGTGGGCAGAAACATTACTAAATAGCGATCGGGATAAGGTTTACTAAACAGGAAACCAGAGCTGAGTAGTACTACTGCTCCAGTAATAATGAATGATATGATTGTTACAATAATAAAAACAATAATAATAAGAAAACTGTCGTACTACAAGCTCGACTCATGGAGATATTTAGAGGGCGTATAAATCTCTGGTAAGACCCCAACTAGAGTATGGTTGCAGTGTATGGGACTCACGCCAAGATTATTTGACACGAGAACTGGAAAGCATTCAAAGGAAAGCAGAACGATTGTTCCTGGTGATTTCCAACAAAAGAGTTGTGTTATGAAAATGTTGTAAATCTTGGGGTGGGAAGACTTGGGATTAAGTACACGAGCTGCTCGTCTAAGCGGTATGCTCCGAGCTGTCAGGAGAGTGAGAGAGAGCGTGGAATGACATTAGTAAATGAATAAGTCTGAGCGGAGGTTTTAAAATGAGGAAATATCATAATATTCGAGGGAACAAATTGGGGCAAATATTCGTTTATAGGACGAAGAATTTGGGATTGAAATAATTTACCAAGGGAGCTGTTTTATAAATTTCGAAGTTCTTTGAAAACGTTTAAGAAAAGACCAGGTAAACAGCTGATACGGAATATGCCACCGGGGCGAGAGTTTCAAGTAACCTATTTAACAAAAATGTTGTGATTGAGAATTGAATCCTATCTTTATTATACTAATTTATAAGCAAGCCTTCACACCTTGGTAAATTTACTCACACAATTACGACCATGCAGCTTCTTGGTGTTTAACACGTTTTACCTCGTAACTCTTTTATCCGTATCTAACTAAGTAATTTGCAATATCCACAGCGCATTAACGGCGAGATGAGCAACCGTGTCTGTGGCTGAAACTCCCCAGAACAGTGCTGCCAACCGTAGCAGAATTACACTATACTTAACAGAATTTGAATCTTGAGTAAGAGGTCTTTCACAGGGTAGATCATCGAAGATTATTGACGAAAACCAGAGCTACTGCAATAAACAAACAACTGACTGCATGGATGGCTAAATTTCAAGGAAATAGAACTCAGAAAATTAGAATAGGTGAAACATTATCTGTAAGTAGGGTTCCCCAAGGAACTGTAATTGGACCTCTTGATTTTCCTATATGTGTAAATGATATGAGTAAGGAATTGCAGACACAGATGGATGATGTTATACTGCATGGAGTAATAAATACGTTACAGGATTATCATCGACTGCAAAGCCACCTAGACAATGTTGTGAGATGGAGAATGGACAGGGCGAAAATTCAGGTTGTAAGTTTTACCAAGAGGAGAAGTCCTCTCACTTTTAATTAGTGTGTGCTGGATAATTGTTGAAGGAATAAATGAACAAATAAATGGATTTAGTATGGATACTTCATTCAAGCGTACTCCAGTTATCGTTTTAAAAGTAGGGATTTTACTACTACCACAGTAGTAATACCGTGGCTGTCCTGAGAATGCTTTTCTGTGATTTCCCATTTTCACTTCAAGTCAAATGCCGGTACAGCTCCTACTCATACATCACAGCCGATTCATTCCACCTCCTCATCCAGTTACATTCAACATCTTAATTAGCTCCTCAACTGAGGTTGGAGTCATGAAGGACATAGCAAATACGACAAATTGGTCAACACGAAAAAAACTTCTCCGTTATTCAGATTGCACCATCGTTTTTAACATAACACGAAGAGTATCCGTGATTTTTTCGGTACAGTACTCATACACACTGTATGCAGTAACTGACAAGTCTAGAGGTGAGCTGCTCAAGTAAACGCGTCGTAAAGCAGTTTAGAGGAAACAAGTGCTATGTGGGGACGGGCATTATCATGCTGAAAATTTGCGAAATGGAACAAGAATTGTCGTACGTCTTACGAAATGATCCCAGTTTGACTTAAATAACCGACATACACTGGCGGAAAAAATATCCAAACACAAAGAAGGGATTGTGCTAGATTAATGAACGTTAGTAGGAGTCTTTATACATCTGAAAGATGACCTTGAATCAAATTACCCGCAAACTGCATTAGCGTGGCGCTAGTGGCGGCCCCATGACGTTGCACATCAGGTTTGCTTTAAATACGGACTGTACTTTGCGAGCGCGTTAGTTACCTGTGAGATTGGACGGAGAGACTGTGAGCGGGTCAAGAATGCCTTTATGACGACAAAGTGGTGAGTATAAACAGCTTACTGCGGTTAATCAAGGGCGTATAAAAGGACTACGTGAAGGTGGCCTTCCGCGCTATTGCAGAACGACTTTGCAGGAATGTCTCCACTGTGCATGCGTGCTGGCAGCAGCGGTCACGAGAAGGTACGCTCGCAAGAAGGCCGGGCTCCGGACGTCCCCGTGGCACCGGCGTATTCGACGTATGGTTGTGGCGCAGCGGACTGCGTCTGCAGCAGCAATTCGAGCAGCAGTAGGCACCACACTGACACAATGAACTGTTCGAAATCGGTTACTTGAAGAACAGCTCCGAGCCAGACGCCCTGCGGCGTGCATTCCACTTACCCCACACCACCGCCGTCTGCGACTTCAGTGATGTCAAGCGAGAGCTCATTGGAGGATGGAGTGGAGGTCCGTTGTGTTTTCTGATCAAAGCCGGTTCTGCCTTCGTGCCAGTGATGGACGTGTGTTGGTTAGAAGGAGGCCAGGTGAGCGCCTGGATTCCACCTGTCTGCGGCGTCGACACACTGGACCTACACCGGGAGTCTGGTCTGGGGTGCAATTTCCTATGACAGCAGGAGCACTCTCATGGTTAGCCCACACACCCTGACTGCAGATGTGTATGCTTGTTTGGTGATTCGACCTGTTGTTCTGCCATTCATGAACAGCATTCCCGGGGTGTTTTCCAATAGGATAATGCACGCCCCCATGCAGCTGTTGTAATCAAACGTGCTATACAGAGTGTCGACAAGTTGCCTTGGCCTGCTCGATCCCCCGATCTGTCGCCAATCGAGCACGTATGGGGCATCATTGGACGACAACTCCAGCGTCATCCACAACCGGCATTAACAGTTCCTGTATTGCTCGACCAAGTACAACAGGCATGGACCTCCATCCCACAAGCTGACATCCGGCGCCTGCACGACACAATGCATGCACGTTTGCATGCCTGCATTCAAGAGTTAGGCGATTACACCGGTTATTGATGATGATGATGACGATGATGATAATGATGTTTGTTATTTAAAGGGGCCTAACATCTAAGGTCATCGGTCCGCACAGGATATTAATGGAGCAGCATGGCACATTTGCGACGGCTTTTCTCGCGCGGGTATTACCTTGTAGTCGCGTACCTTCAATCAATTAAATATGTTACCTCGACAAATATACTGTCAAATTTTCCGTATTATACATTCCATATTTTATGGTGGTCGGATATTTTCTCCGCGAGTATGTTTAACAGTAATAATAATAATAATAATAATAATAATAATAATAATAATAATAATAATAATAATAATAATAATAATAATAATAATAATAATAATCGTATGGCCTCAGCTACCGTGTGCAGACATTTCAATTTGACGCCATCTGGCTGTCTGCTCGTCAATTTCGACGTTCCGTTTTACTCTTGGCCCACTAGATGGCAGACCGAGTAAACCGAAACTCTCTTGGGCGTCTATGGCTGAGATTTAATTAATTTTGTCGGGTAAACACCAAATGTGTCACCAGAGATCTTTTACATGCCGACATCGTACGACATGGAGTGTCGAATGGACTTTTTTCCGCCCTTCAAAAATCCGACTACCTCTGCCGGGTTTGAACCCGCTATTTTGGGATCCGGAGGCCGACACTCTACCGCTGATCCACAGAGGCAGCTATGTTTAACAGTGATAGAGTTGTATGGCCACTAACATCACAGCTGCACAAATTTTCTTAGACTTTCCATCCACTTTGAGGTTGACAACCCGATGGGAAGTTGCAACTACAACTCTACAACGTCGCAGGTAAGACGCTACAATAGCGTCCGTAGATGCAGAGTGGGTCTTGGTCTATACATGGCCACGACTGGTCCGTGGTCCAACAGCTCTGCACTCTTACCGGCCAACCAAGCAGAAGAGGGGTGGCTACGGCTCTACCGTGGCTCTATGCCTCTGCAGTCGGGAGACAGGACAGGGCTGGACCTCACGACTGGCCCCAACCGTCAGCTATCTTAAAAATGGTTTTTCGTGGTTTTCTATTTTCCTGCACTTAGGCGAGTGCCGGTAGAGTTGCTAGTATAAGCCACAGCCGCGAACCCCCTCACCTTCTCCGAGCATCTCCTTCACCGTAACAAATCTCCCGGCCTGAGAGACGGCGTCACCGTCTAAGAGGCCCGCCTCCCCCTTCAGGGGAGGAATGAAAACCTTTTAGTAGCAGTAGCTGCAATATGAGTACACAGAGCGATGATGTGGAATGAACTCTCTCTTATTCTCGATAACAGCTGTAAGTTGCGTTGTCTCTCTTAAAGAAGAGAAGCCGACGGACAAGCATTCAGTGAGGCCTCCGGCTAGCGACCTGATGACCTCAATCCTGTAAGAGCATCGACAAGTGCCTGCCACTCCCAGATCCTGTCAGAGTGGGGCACCAGGAACCTGTGATCAGTGAAGCTACTGTATCTGAAACATCTGAACAGGGGTGATGGCTAGAGCCTATTACAAGGTGTTTTAGCTTCCTCCTCAATCCTCTATCCTTAACAGAGCATGGCATGTTTTGACATACAAATTTCTTATGGCTTGGGGACATGTGAACATTCACGTCACGAAGTGTGACTTGATGTTACCTAGCAACCGAGCAGGCTGTGATGTGAAGTATTCATAGATGGCCATGACTGAGAGACATATTATCAAATAATGGCACTAGAGTACAGACGTTCGATGTGATCTTGTAGGCTGTGATGTGAAGTATTGATGGATGGCCATGACTGCGAGACATATTATCAAAGAGTGGCGTTAGAGTACAGATGGTCGATATGATCTCGCAGGCTGTGATGTGAAGTATTGATGGATGGCCATGACTGAGAGACATATTATCAAAAAGCGGCGTTAGAGTACATATGGTCGATGTGATCTTGCAGGCTGTGATGTGAAGTACTGATTGATGACCATGACTGAGAGACATATTATCAAAGAGCGGCGTTAGAGTACAGATGGTCGATGTGATCTCGCAGGCTGTGATGTGAAGTATTGATGGATGGCCATGAAACGTTGAAGGTAGACTTACATTCCTAGACAACGGGTACAAGGAAAGAAAAACTTTAAGACGCTTTTAGTGTTGGGGTAGAACGCGTATTTCACCGAGAGTATTTAATTTAGAATAAGATTTAATGTCTCAATTGACACATAAAGGGTGAGGCTACTTGTTGCAATAAAAATAATGAAAATCTGAAGCATAGTTTTCATGAAATAGAGCTTCAATGTAAGGCAAAATTTGTGCTGAATATGTGACGTCACACGCGTACTCTTTTATAAGATGGCGCTGTGTTGACTCGCGCGCTATGTTGGAGGTTAGCTGAAATAGTGAAAAAAATTTAATAAGTAAGTCTACCAAACACTCAAAGCCCTGCGGCCGTTACAATAGTGTCAACCTACCGCCAATTTTTCTCCCATGAAATTTTCAACATGCCTTCCGTTAGGATTAATACGCCTGTCGTCGCACTGAATTCCGGATCCAGTGATGAGTACTGCGTGGTTGCCGACAGTCTTCATTTTTCTATTTAATGATAGGTGTCGTATGTACCCGAAATAGATGTCATTATGCGCCATAGTTTGTGAGTTATGATTTAAAAGGCACCCGATGTTCGTCCTGACAGTGTGGAGTGCCACACCCCCGCGTGCTCTTTCCATTTAATTTAATTTAATTTAATACACATAAGAATACCTTACCACCTCCAGTAAGGGAGGCAATCAAGCCTGTATGTAAAAGGCTAGTTGCAACTGATCTGCTGAAAAGATGTATGGGATCAAACATTCAAAATGCAAATGAGTCTTTGAATTCAAAAATATTAAACATTTGCCCTGAAACTAGCTTTTGTGGAAAGAAAATAACAATAATTACTGCAAATAATGCAACAGTCACATTCAGTGATAGCATAAAGAGTATGCTTCCTGACCCTGCCTGGAATTGAACCCAGCGCCCCTGTGACCAAAGGCAATGATGCTGCTTATTCTGAAAGCGTTAGGGGTAGAACCTGGAACATTTTGTGAACTTGCTCTACGTGATGAAGATGAAACCAGAAGAGTAGCGACGGCAGAGAAAAGGAAACATCAGGCGACAAAATAGGCAAGAGAAAGCAAGAAGAGGCTCAGATTGGAAGAAACTGCACAAAAATCAGTAGTAGAAGGCACAACTTATGCTGCAGGGGCATTTTAACTTCAGTAGGAAGGTTAACGGCATGTAGGATATGCACAAATGTTTATCGCTTATTTTCTCAGAGTCGTGTTCTTGACATTGTGACGTACCCACTTTGCCCACAGATGTATGACAAATTTATAACGTGGCGGGTCACTTTAATATTAAAATAAATAAATGATATGTCATTGTTTCTCCAGAAACAGTATCCCAAGGGCGCCAGTCTTCAAGCTTATGGCTTGAAAACAAAAGTAGATAATTAATAATAATAATAATAAATAAAAATACGTAATGAGACTCAAAAAACTCCCAGGGGTGGGGTGAACGGAACACAAATCATTAAGTACACTAACTTGGAATATAAGGATCATTAATAATCATTTCATAAAATACAAATTAAAACAGCTATTTATTAAGATGAAAACGTGACGTAACGGCGTATTAACGAAATCTGAACTTACGGAAGCAAAAGAAAAAGTGAATGAAATTAACTTAAATGAACTGTTGCGCGAAGACTTGCAGTAACTTATGCCATAAGCTCACCAAATGTAGACTCTGTTGTCTTGAAGCTGAAGATGGGTGGATTTCTCGTACAGGCTGCCTCATCTGTTGTTGGATTCCAGTCCTACATGCACATTTCCTGTCTTTAACACTTCCTATTGTACTCCTTACATAAAGTCGTAATGAGTCCTAATTTTAAGTGCAAAACCACCATGGGTTATGTTCATGGAGAGAATACATTCGTATTCTTCCGTATTACGGAACAGTAGCGTAGCTAAACTCATAATAAAAGCTCTCCTGCCCTATACTAGTCAAAAACCGGTCTCCCGTTGACTACCTCTCGTCATTGAGATAACAAGTCCCAATGAGAGTAACTTTTGAGTAGAATATACTCAGATACGAAGTGAACTAAGTTAAAATCTTCTCCGATGTGTAGCCGTAGAATCGTAGTAAGAGTATCTTCCAAGCGTGAGAATCAGAATCAGAATGTCCGAATCTCTGAATGTGAGTCTGAATGTGAGAATGTGAATGTGAGAATGTTAGTGTCCTCTCCAGCCCTTGTCGGTGGTATATATTGGTTCAAAAGTCTCCTTCCATCAGCCCTATCACATGGTCCAGTAAGATTCGAGGTCTCATCCCTTCTCCGATGTATAGCTGTGCATCCATCACGTTGCTTCATTACGTTCATTCACATAGGCTGAACTTTCCCGCTGAAATAAAGCGTCTCGAAGCTGAGTTTGAAAAGTGGGTGTTAATAATGTATCAACTGTCTTTTCATGAGGTGGAGAGGGTAATATCTCTCGTAACCTCGATGACGTACTTTTCCTGGAACTGGGCTGAAATTAGCCTGCTGACTCTGGTCACCTCACAACGGCTATTGGAAAATTTACTGCAAGTTATAAATATGCGTGATGTTGAAATACTTTACCCAATAATTTGTTCGTTCAGAATACGTCATAGCCGCGATACAAAGAAATGAAATGATGATTGAAATGGATGATAAAAGCCCTATATATGTACATATTAATTTAAAATGACCTATCAGTGATTAAATATATACATATTATCAATTAAATATATATTTCAATAATTAAAAACATTCAGTGATGTCCCAAACATCACAACATCCCTTTTAATGATAACTCAAAACCTAATTGACATACAATTATGACATTTTTTGTGTGTATTTATGCTTATTGTACCCACAAAATGATGTAAATTCGTGGCTCTCTCTCTCTAAGACAATTTCTTTTTTTTTAATGTAGCAAAAATATTGTAAAATGTTGACATTTTCTCTTCAATACAAAAGTAAAAAAATATTTTTTAAGATATGTTACTGAAAGTACTTGAATTTCTAGAGGGATATGTTTGTAATAAAATAAAATTAACAGAACCTACAAGTGTTCAAAATTGCAGGAGTTATCACTAAAACGCTGCAGCCTTGTATGATGAACAACCACCATTTTGAATTTTGAAAAAATACGCAAATTATGTTTTAACATGATGATAATTCTGTTTTGCGTATAAAATAATGCCAGTGTTTCATGTGCACAAAATTTCATTGCTGTAACTGTTGAGGTTTTGAAGAAAAAAATTGATAATTGTTTAAATTTTACTAGGATAATCTGTACCAGACCCATAAGTCCAAAGACATTTCTTCGTGGGGACTTAGAATATTATTTACAACCACAATTGGGTGTTTCATTTGGTTATTTGCGTGTCATTGTAAAACAACTGACCGTATAGCGTTGGTGATTGGCCCCACTAGCGCAGCTCTGCGGGAGCGCGCTTGTACTCGTCGAGTGATCTCACTACGTAGCTTACATGGCAGGGAGTTTATCTCATAAACTCATTCCACTCAAATACTAAGGCATCATTCGTTCTGGTAGAAAGCGTAGGTATTAGGGACAGCAGTTAATAGATTTCCAAAATTTGTTCAATATGTAAGTGTGCTACTAACCCTGAAAATTGTTCGCACCTGGTCTTTGCAATAGATGATGTCAGTTACTCATTAAAACGTCACACGCCATCTGTTCAATCTGTGTTAATCAATCAGCAACGCTTGTTTGTCTTTGACTTCACGCTCTTTGCTTGCCACAGCCGTACTGTGAGGTTAGCCGCGACCTCCTAAATCAACAAGGTCAGTGCTACCTGTAGTGAACTATGGACGTATCGTACTTACAATATGAATACTAAGTATCTTCTGTGATGGAAATGTATTTAGTAGTTTAACGAAACTAAGTCGTATGGCTGTGGAGAAGTGCTCAGTTGTGCTGACTGTTTTCCATCCCATTCTCCACTTATCTCTACTTCAGAGTTCAGCCTGACGTTGTACCTTTTAATATTGAAAATATTTGTTAGCAGAGAAAGTAGGGGTCCCATTGTCCGACTCGTTGGCTGAATGGTCAGCGAACTGGCCTTCGGTTCAGGGGGGGTTCGATTCCCGATCGGGTCGGGAATTTTAATCGCTTCTGATTAATTCTTCCGGTCCAGGGACCGGGTGTTTGTCCCAACACTCTCCTCTTCATATTCAGAAAACACAACACACTACCTACCAGCACAGAAACACGCAATATAGGGTTGGCGTCAGGAAGGGCATCCTGCCGTAAAACAGGGCCAAATCCACATGTGCGACGCAGTTCGCACCCGTGACCCCTAGGTGTGGGGAAAAGCGGTAGGAAAATAATAAGGAGAAGAAAGTATGGGTCCCCATACTACAAAAAACGTAAAATTAATCAATTTCCTCAATTGTGCAGAAAGATGAAGGGCTAAACTGCCCGGAAAGGTTTCAAATTTTAAGTCTTGGGTAGCTCTATTAAACTAAAAAAAATATCGAAAATCACTTTCCGCCTACATGCAGTTTCGGGAAAACAAAAATAAAAAAAACAAGTGCTTGAGGAAATTGAACCAAGAAACACACATTACAGAAAGAATTATGCAAATAAGTTAATTTGGCTAGGTTTTGTTAAAAAAGCCGGCCCCGTGGTGTAGGGTTAGCGTGCCTGCCTCTTACCCGGAGGCCCCGGGTTCGATTCCTCGCCAGGTCAGGGATTTTTACGTGGACCTGTGCCCTGGTTCGAGGTCCACTCAGCCTACGTGATTAGAATTGAGGAGCTATCTGACGGTGAGAGGATTCGTCGTGCTGACCACATGACACCTCGTAATCTGCAGGCCTTCGGGCTGAGCAGCGGTCCCTTGGTAGGCCAAGGCCTTTCAAGGGTTGTAGTGCCATGGGGTTGGTTTGTTAAAAAAAGAAACCGAATAAAGAAACAAACGATTTTACGCTTTTTCTGGAACTGAATTTAGGCCGAAGTGATTTTCGATTTTTTTTTTTTCAAATTTTATAGACTTATCCAAGACTCACAACTTTTGGCACAATTGAGGAAAATGCTTAATTTTACGTTTCTTCTAGTAGCGGACGGCTACTTTGTCTGCTATAAATGTGTTCAACATTTACGATACGGTAACTCTAATATGAGGAACGCAAAATAGGAAAAAATACACCGCGACTGTCGTCAACCACGTCTGAAGAAACAGCGCCAGAAGAAATAGAAGAAAAGAACTACCGAGGGATTTGCCAATCACCTGTCATTATAAAGGTGCCGCGGTTGATAGAGGATAGTTGCCTAATTGTACTTACTCTTAATAATGTTATTGGCTTTACGTCCCACTAACTACTTTTACGGTTTTGAGATATACCGAGGTGCCGGAATTTAGTCTCACAGGAGTTCATTTACATGCCAGTAAATCTACTGACACGAGGCTGACGTATTTGAGCACTTTCAAGTACAAGCGGACTAAGCCAGGATCGAAGCAGTCAAGGATGCCATAATAATAATTTAATTTCGTGTGGCTATTTCTAGCCGAGTGCAGCCCTTGTAAGGCAGACCCTCCGATGAGGGTGGGCGGCATCTGCCATGTGTAGGTAACTGCGTGTTATTGTGGTGGGGGATAGTGTTATGTGTGGTGTGTGAGTTACAGGGATGTTGGGGACAGCACAAATACCCAGCCCTCGGGCCATTGGAATTAACCAATGAAGGTTAAAATCCCCAACCCGGCCGGAAATAGAACCCGGGACCTTCTGAACCGAAGGCCAGTACGCTGACCATTCAGCCAACGAGTCGGACAAGGATGCCATAACAATGCGAAACAAAATTCGATTAGTCAATTTGAAAATGATTCCATCGGACTAGGTAGTTTTTGTCCCCTCGTAAAAATCGTGTCCTATTCTCAAGGTTTAAGCCCAACTGTCGACAGGCCTGAAGATGGTCTTTCGTGGTTTCCCATTTTCACACCAGGCTGTACCTTAATTAAGACCACGGCCGCTTCCTTCCCATTCCATCGTCGCTATAAAACCTATCACCGGGCGAGTTGGCCGTGCGCGTAGAGGCGCGCGGCTGTGAGCTTGCATCCGGGGGATAGTAGGTTCGAATCCCACTATCGGCAGCCCTGAAAATGGTTTTCCGTGGTTTCCCATTTTCACACCAGGCAAATGCTGGGGCTGTACCTTAATTAAGGCCACGGCCGCTTCCTTCCAACTCCTAGGCCTTTCCTATCCCATCGTCGCCATAAGACCTATCTGTGTCGGTGCGACGTAAAGCCCCTAGCAAAAAAATAAAAAATAAAAAAATAAAATAAAACCTATCTGTGTCGGTGCGACGTAAAACAAATTGCATTTCTCAAGCTTTCTTGCACCAACAATCGCTCCGTTTAGTCACCGCCAGCTTTATCTTGAGTCCAAGTCAGAGGGACGGACACCGCGTGCTGATAAGTCTAGGGTGAGTCACGCTGATTGCTGAAGCAGTAGGTAGACAGAACTGTCCTTGTAGATACCATGTGTCGCTAAATAGCACGTATTAAGATGAACGACTTTCCGGAGTAACTCATCTCAGTTGAGTTAGCTATAGCAAGTACTAAGGGGAAATATTGTACCGAAAAACTGAAACTACTAGTGATCGGAAAATCAGTGAAGCCTCGCTGTTTCTCGGGTGTGGATTAATTACCGGTCACGTACGAAATCAACCCCTAAAGTCGCGGATGACAAGCTCCATTTACGAATCTCCCAGCATCACTGTAACCCTTTCTTTACTTGCTAACTGTTCCTCACAAACCACAAATGCCGTATTGCAGAATGAATGATGCACAAAATTCGAGTTACAGAGTATTTTTTGCTTCAAGAAGTCGAGAAATTCGTGTAACCGAATTTCGAGTAATGGAGAAATAAATACACGCGGAGAATATGACAAACGGCCGGGAAATTGAAGTTACTTCGAGATGCTGAACATTCGAATAATAGAGGTTCAAGATAACGACTGTACTCAAAATTCCATTTATTATCCTCATTCCATAATTGTAACACTAGATCTGGCACTTCCCTCGCTATTCCCGTCAACCACTCCTCAATATATAACAGATCCTTCGTTGTGGCTGGGTCACGACTTTGGAATTCACTCCCAGCTGCTGTCAGGAACTCAAACTCAATATCGAAATTTAAGACTGCATGTAGAGATTACCTGTTGAATACCGCTGATTGTCTCGTGTGTATGATGACGTAGGATAGGTTGTGTGATTGTGATTTTATTATTATTATTATTATTATTATTATTATTATTATTATTATTATTATTATTATTATTATTTATTATTATTATAGTGTAATGTACATAATTTTAGCTTCTTACTCATGTACATAGATCACTTTTATGGCCATACTTATATTTCCATTTACTTTATTACTTATTGTGTTCTCTTTTTGCATTGCTTATTTTTTTTCAGTTTGTATCTTCCTTTTTCATTATGACTTTGTCTCTCATTATCTATATGCTCCGAATTTTATTCTATTTTGTTTCTTGAACTCTGTTTTCTTTCTTCATTATATGTTGTCCAAATCTGTAATTTTTAGCTTCTCTTTGATTTTATGATAGAATAGTATATTTCTTTTATATATGTATTATCTATAGATTAATTATGTGGTTAAGTGTAACAGAGGGCCACGAGCTCTAACTTCGCCACTGCTAAAGTCAATAAATAATTTAAACAATTCACACAAACACACACACCACCTTAGCCACGGAATATACAAAAATCCTCCGCTAGTGAGCACCTATACTTTAATATAATTGTATCCCCAAAATTCAATTTCCTTATGTCCAGTAGTTTTATCTCAGCGGTGATGAATCAATCAGTTAGGACATGTTATTTTATACGACGGCTGCTAGAGCTAATCCTAAATAAATACCATATTGTTGCAAAATTTTATTCATATTGTGCCTGTCTTTAACCTTAAGCAAAGAGTCCGCCTCTGTGGTGTAGTGGTTAGTGTGATTGGCTGCCACCCCCGGAGGCCCGGGTTCGACTCTCGGCTGTGCCACGAAATTTGAAAACTGGTACGAGGGCTGGAACGGGGCCCACTCAGCCTCGGGAGGTCAACTGAGTAGAGGTGGGTTCGATTCCCACCTCAGCCATCCTGGAAGTGGTTTTCCGTGGTTTCCCACTTTTCCTCCAGGCAAATGCCGAGATGGTACCTAACTTAAGGCCACGGCCGCTTCCTTCCCTCTTCCTTATCTATCCCTTCCAATCTTCCCATCCCCCGCAAGGCCCCTGTTCAGCACAGTAGGTGAGGCCGCCTGGGGGAGGTACTGGTCATCCTCCCCAGTTGTATCCCTCGACCCTGAGTCTGAAGCTCCAGGACACTGCCCTTGAGGCGGTGGAGGTGGGATCCCACGCTGAGTCCGAGGGAAATACCAACCCTGGAGAATAACAGATAAAGAAGAAGAAGAAGAAGAAGAAGAAGATCAGCCGCTTGCCTTCATCAATCTGGCAGTTTCACTCCATCAATGTCTGTTCAGTTCTACCCAGTGTCTCTTACTTAGTATGTACTCAAATACTAAACTACTTTTGAATATTAAAATAATCACACAATACTTGTATTTAATTGTAATACATGTGTAATTATTGTTCCTTTGGTGAAAGTTCTATTGTATAGGACTTCATAAAGAACTAAAAGGTTCTTTTCTCTCGACTTATGAAGTCAAATATTGGACTCGAATAATTCTAAGAAAATTACATTTCATTGTAAAACTGTAAATTCTCATCAATTAGGAAGACTGTTCGGCATAAAGTTATCAAACTAAGTGACTGACTTTCAGCGTGCAGTTCGCTGGTAAATGTTTCCAGGTTGAAGATAAGGCACGGACTCTTGAGCTTCCGTCCGAGGATACAGTGCGGGTGAAGGGGTTTGAGATGTAAGGGGGAACCGTGCTGGTGGATGGTTTCGCGGGGAGGAAAGGTGCGGGAAGAGGCTTTCACTTGGGCAGAGTCCGTAGCATTAAAGATGTCCTTACAAACTCCTATACGAGCATGTGTCAGCCAAATCTCTTTAGTGGCATACGATAAAATTAAATAATAATTTATGTCCTTGCTCGCCCTATTAATTATATTTTAAGAAGCAAAAAATAAATTCTTATTATATTGAAATATAACATTTGAGATCGGGAATTTTGATTCAGATTGGGCCTCTGCCTTGCATTCCGCGGTTTGTGAGGATGGTCAGCAGGGAATTAGTGTGTTTTCGCGCGGAAGACTTGAATGGGTGCGGTGATACTGGTCAGTAGCGAAGAAAGAGTTCTGGGGAAAAATACTGTGTCAACCCCCCACCCCGCTTCTAATTCCCAATGCCCGCTACTGGTGAGATGTTAACTCGTGTACACGACCCGAGGTGGTGCAGCTCTTTTCAAGTACACCCCGTATGGAGATAGCTGCATGTACTATTTTAACCACGTACCAGGCCTCCCCTCCTTCTGGCACTACTAGACATCGAACCCGGGCCTGCAAGGAGGGCAGCTAATAGCACTAAACCGTAACGCTTCGGACACAGACATCTAAACTATAGAAAAAATAAAAGTAAAATATATGGGCCTAACACAGAACCCTGTTGAACACTGTAAATGAACAATCCTGCGACTAATTTAATACAATATAAAGTATTTTAGGAATAAAACTACTGTACGTCAGTAATTGCTTTGGTATCACTGGAGCAGTCGTGGCCAAGTGGTGCAGATATCTAGACTATATAAATAATAAAAGTAAAATGTATGGGCTTAGCACAGAACCTTGTGGAACACCATAAATAAACAATCCTGCAAATAATTTAACACAATCTAAAGTATTTTTCAGTCATGAAACTAGTGTATGTCAGTAACTGCTTTGGTATCATTGGAGTAGCCGTGGTCGAGTGGTACAGACATCTAGACTATAGAAATAATAAAAGTAAAAGATATGGGCCTAACACAGAACCCTGTGGAACACCGTAAATGAACAATCCTGAAAATAATTTAACACAATCTAAATTATTTTTCAGTCATGAAACGACTGTATGTCAGTAGTAATTTATTTAAAGCTCGATCACCGAGCAAGTGGCTGTGCGGTTTGGGTCACGCAGCTTGCATTCGGGAGATAGTGGATCGAGCCTCACTGTTGCCTGCCCTTCATTCCCACTCCTAGCCCTTTCCTATCCCATCGCCGCCGTAAGACCTATCTCTGTCAGTGGGACGTAAAGCAGATCGTAAAAAACAGAACGATATGTTAAATCATATGAAAAAGTATATATACGTACTAAATTTTAATACTATTCTTCATTCAAAGCAGTTTTCCATAATTTTTGCAATACATTGCAGTATTGGGATGGGTCGATAATTGTTAGGATTGGTATGATCGTCGCCTTTCGATATTACTATAATTTCTGCCATTTTACAAGTGACAAGGACCAAAACTAACTCAAAGGATAATTTAATGAAATCTGAGAGAACTGTACAAGCAGTGTTTTGACGAGAATCCACAGCCTGTTTTCTGTCATTCGACCGGGTGAAGAATGGAGTGAATGAAGCTCCCATCTTGCAGCGACGATAGGAATTGTGCCGGCTTCCAAAGCCTGTCGCACTCCCATTTGGCAACGATTAATGGTTACTAGATGAAATGAAATTATATTGGATAGTGTTGCTGGAATGGAAGATGACAGCGAAAACCGGAGTACTCGGAGAAAAACCTGTCCCGCCTCCGCTTTGTCCAGCACAAATCTCACATGGAGTGACCGGGATTTGTACCACGGAACCCAGCGGGGAGAGGCCGGCGTGCTGCCGACTGAGCCAAGGAGGTTCTGACATTTAACAAACATCTCACTACTCAGTGCATCTTTCACATTCTTATCTTAGGTTTCAATTAGACTATACTAGGTTTTCAAATGGGTCCTGAAGAAGGAATTGCTACGGTACAGTTCGGTGAATTACTTAGTGCAGTTTCTCTTGTGCCATTCTTCACAGGTGTATACAGTATTTTATGTGTTAACTAACTTGTCGTGTAGGATGATACAATCTATTCTGTTGTCTCGTACACAACTTACGACGGAGTCAGTCAGTATCGTTACAAAACTCTACCGACCTTGGCATCGATTGAACTGACAATCGCTGGCACAAGAAACGAACTCCTTACCTACTCAGTCAGCAGGTATAATTTAAGTCAATATCACCGGTGCTCCATTATACAGTAATTTCACAGCTAGGATGGCAAACAAAGTCTACTCTAGCGTCATCTCTTACTAAGATGTGAAAGCTCTTGAATCTTCAGCTCCGTAATGTTTCATTTGGCCGTGAGATGGCTCTGCCTAGTGTAGAGAACAATTCAGAGATGGCGCACAGGTCTACAATGTTTATATTCCATACTCTTAACTCTTATCCAGAGTTATTGGTGGGCCGGCGCAGTACCAGCAAATAAATAAATAAATAAATAAATAAATAAATAAATAAATAAATAAATAAATAAATAAATAAATAAATAAATTATAGAATTGACAATACTCAGTTATATTTAACATTTGACGTTATTAGCTAGTTGTTAGAAACTTTTGTTAGCAGGGGCGGTGCGTCATTAAGGGCTAAAGAGGCTTAGCCCCACCAGATTTTCGGACATAAAGAGTTTAGAAATGCTATATTATTTATATTTCAGATAATTAATTTAGTCTGCCTCTGTGGTGCAGTGGTTAGTGTGATTAGCTGCCACCCCCGGAGGTCGGGGTTCGATTCTCGGCTCAGCCACGAACTTTGAAAAGAGGTACAGGGGCTGGAACGTGGTCCACTCAGCCTCTGGAGGTCAAATGAGTAGAGGTGGGTTCGATTCCCACCGCAGCCATCCTGGAATTGGTTTTCCATGGTTTCCCATTTCTCCTCCAGGTAAATGCCGGGATGGTACGTAACTTAAGGCCACGGCCGCTTCCTTCCCTCTTCCTTGTCTATCCTTTGCTTTCTCCCCATCCCCCCACAAGGCCCCTGTTCAGCATAGCAGGTGACCCTGGGCGAGGTACTGGTCATCCTCCCCAGTTCTATCCCCCGACCCAGTGTCTCACGCTCCAGGACACCGCCCTTGAGGCGATAGAGGTGGGATCCCTCGCTGAGTCCGAGGACAAAAGAACACTGCAGGGTAAACGGATTAAGAAGATAATTAATTTAATAAGACCTAATTAACATCTGAATACCGCTCTTCTGAAGTAATTTATGATGTGAGAAAATGAATGTATGATTGTGTTACGTGTTTTCTACGTTTATCCTGACTCTGGAGCTAATTCCCTCTTAGTCCTGACAGCGAGTATTGGTAACTATTTTGAAGGTCAGTGAACCTTTGAGGGAGTGAAAGTTTCAAGGCATTTTAAAATGTCAAGCTAGGGGCTACCTTTGACATGCCCGCAATAAAAAAAAAATAAAATAAAATAAATAAAAAAAAAAAAAAAAAAAAAAAAAAAAAAAAAAAAAAAAAAAAAAAAGCAATATGGACGAAGCTGTAGCAGCGGTTGTTATGGCGATTTTAATGCAAACTCAATTGTGTTCTTCAAACCTCATGTAACATTTTCTGGTGATCATTCGCAGACTGAAGCTTTGGAAACGTTTCGAATTTTAGTTTACAGTTCGAATTTACCTGTTGCGGGAGTGGAGAGCATAAGTTCTGGATGGTTTTTGTTCAACAGTGATTAGTATGTAGCATTGAAAATAGTGAATAGTTTGCACCGCAGAAGAATCGAAGAGCGCACTGCCTTTATAATGAGATAGACCCTCACTTTTAGAGTATTTAATTATTAGCATGCATTAGAATCAAACGTACTTAACTGTACTGACACTGCCAATAAAAATATAATGACAAGGTTTAATATGGGTGTATGTACAACAGCAAAAGTAAGAAAAACCACATTAATAATAATACTAATAATAGTAAGATAAAATAATAAAAATACCCACATTATCCCCACCTGCCACTTGAGCCACGAGCCGCATCTGTTTGATAGTGATATTACCACATGCAGAACACTGTAAGTGCGTAGGTGGTAATATAAGAGAAGATCTTCATTGGGATAATCACATAAATCACATAAATGAGGTTCAAAATAAAGGGCATAGATCTCTTCACATGGTTATGAGGGTATTTAGGGGCTGTCGTAAGGACGTAAAAGAAAGGGTCGAGTCTCTGGTATGAGTATGATCCGAGAGTATTGGACGCTCACCAATCAATCAATCAATCAATCAATCAATCAATCAATCAATCAATCAATCAATCAATCAATCAATCAATCAATCAATCAATCAATCAATCAATCAATCAATCAATCAATCAATCAATCAATCAATCAATCCTGATCTGCATTTAGGACAGTCGCCCAGGTGGCAGATTCCCTATCTGTTTTCCTAGCCTTTTCTTAAATGATTGCAAAGAAATTGGAAATGTATTGAACATCTCCCTTTGTACGTTATTCCAATCCCTAACTCCCCTTCCTATAAACGAATATTTGTTCCAATTTGTCCTCTTGAATCCCAAATTTATTTTCAAATTGTGATATTTGCTACTTTTTAAAGACACCACTCAAACTTATTCGTCTACTGATGTCATTCCACGCCATCTCTCCACTGACAGCTTGGAACATACCACTTAGTCGAGCAACTCGTCTCCTTTCTCCAAAGTCTTCTCAGCAAACACTTTGTAACATTTCTGTAACGCTACTCTTTTGTCGGAAATCACCAGAACAAATCGAGCTGCTTTTCTTTGGGTTGTTTCCAGTCCTTGAATCAAGTAATCCTGGCGAGGTCCCATACACTGGAACCATACTCTATTTGGAGTGTTCCTCAGACTTTCTGGCCCTCTCATAAGTTACGTAGTATTTATTTATGGATAGGACTACTAATATCATAAATATTTGAGAATTAAATTATAGGCCTTCCCCTAAACTACCATTTCACTCAGCGCGAATAAAATTATTTGTAGCCTAGATTGTAGTGCGTCATTCCCCGACTTTACATACCGATTTTCATTAAATAATCTTCAGCCACTTTCTCGTGCTTTTTCTTGGGATTTGAACCACGGAACCCACCGGTGAAAGGCCGACGCGCTGCCGCCTGAGCCACGGAGGCTTCTTAACAGTAGGCTACTCTCATAAGTATAAAATTTTCCATTAGCATGAAATGGACAATTTAGGAATGCGAATCTTAGAACGCTTACATCAGATTTTTGTCAAAACTCGCGCCGTAGCATCAAGTTTTAGGCCAAGCCGACAGACTTCGGTCCATACACTCTCTTCGCTCGTCTGGTGGGAAACCTGACGCAGTGGGTTAAATCCCACCGTCGGTAACCCTGAAGATGGTTTCCCGTGCTTTCCTATTTTCACAGCAGGCAAATGCATGGACTCTACCTTTATTAAGTCCACGGCTGTTACCTTCCCAGTCCTAGCACTTTCTCATCCCTCCGTTAGTGCGACGATAAGAACAAGTAGAAAAAAAAAAAAAGTTGTAGGAATTATAACAAATATAAATTTCTAATAGTCCGCCTCTGTGCTGTAGTGGTTAGTGTGATTAGCTGCCACCCCCGAAGGACCGGGATCGATTCCCGGCTCTGCCACGAAATTTAAAACCTGGTACCAGGGCTGGAACTGGGTCCACTCAGCCTCGGGAGTTCAACTGAGTAGAAGTGGGTTTGATTCCCACCTCAGCCATCCTGGAAGTGGTTTTCCGTGGTTTCCCACTTCTCCTCCAGGCAAATACCGGGATGTTACCTAACTTAAGGCCACGGCCGCTTCCTTCCTTCCTTCCTTCCTTCTTCCTTGTCCATCCCTTCCAATCTTCCCATCCACCACCAAGGCCCCTGTTCAGCATAGCAGGTGAGGCCGTCTGGGCGAGGTACTGGTCACCTGCCCAGTTGTATCCCCCGACCCAAAGTCTGAAGCTTCAGGACACTGAACTTAAGGCGCTAGAGGTGGGATCCCTCGCTGAGTCCGAGGGAAAAACCAACCCTGGAGGGTAAACAGTTTAAGAAAGAAAGAAAAATTTCTATTAACTCCCTCACTCCTTATCTTGCTTAGTACGCCTCATTTTAGCGCCTATTAGACAGACAATTTAACTTCAGAAATCCTACATCCCAGCTTCTCTTTAATTCAAGAGAAATCATTGAAGGAACAAGAAATAAATAAGATTGCTGGAATATAAGGATAATATTACTTACACTATTATTATTATTACCATTGAACTCAGATTATGGGTATGGACACCACAAGCGACCTGGTGTCGAGATGGCGAACTTCCAGGGAATAGTGTGTTACATTGCCAAGAGATGTCGGCAGCTACCTCACTAGCCTGCCGTGTAGTGGCGTTCACAGTATAGTTTACTGTACATCCGACAGATGCCACTAGAGTTACCTTCTGTGATCTTGCTTATTCTCACGGGCGCAACATTGAATATATTGTATTCAGCGTGAGAACTACAGGCGTTTTCTTCTCATAAAATTGACGAATTTCTGTCTTTTATTCAATGATACCCTTCTTTATAAAACATAGACCGGTATTCGTAACCTGTTACCTATTACTACGTTGAGATTTATTGGAGGCTTCAATTATTAATGGACTGACCACAATCTGAAATGAAAATTATTGCAATTAAACTAAGTTAAAAAATCACAAGAACTGATCAAAAATTGTCTCTATCATGAACAATAGCAGAGGCGTGCGGTCGATGACACATTCATTACCCCAGCTGCAATCCTGCAAAAATGATTTTTTTAAAATATAACTAATCGTAGCCCCCCTACACTCTCTAAAGTCAACATTACCATTTTATAAGGCTGCATTTTTCGTGGAAAATACACTCTCCCCAGTTGGTGGTCAGAGGGGAGAGAGGGGAGAGAAGTGCATTCATTCATTCATTCTTTCATTCATAATCTAGACTATAGCAGATTTTAAACAATGTAGGCCTACCTACAGTTTTATCCGGTGAGGCTTCGTGATAGTACAGTCATGGTTTTCACAAAAATACACTGGGACTATTTGTTTTTTTATTTAAAAAGCTTCATCTAAACTGAATCAGTGAAAACTGGTGTTTTACCGTCGCTGAAGTTTCATAGTTTCACTCACATACTGAGTGTGCGTGCATCAACGATAAACGAGGGAAAATATTCGTTACGACGTATAACACACGTTACATTCATGAAGAATGCCACAGAAGTCGCGAAACCTTCACCTGTAATCCAAGGGGAACACTACAAAAATTCACCATGTATCATCATTACAGACAACCAAATACAAAATTATTTTACTTCGCGCTTAGCTGTGTGTTCATGGCTGGGCAACCCAAATATCTTTCTGCGGCTATCGGAAAACATACTCTACACTTGCCATCAATGAATTGCTCGGAAAAACTGTAAAATAGCTCTATTTTTATTAGCAAGACGGTGTTCAAGTGGCTATACTGTTAACATATTTTTCTTGTATCTCTAGTCTGTGGCGTTGAAGTCTTCGAGTGTCAAGTATTAAAACTACATACCTTTCTCTAGCTAGCTGACCTCCCGCCGTAAAGTGCTGTCGGGGGAGGGCCCACAGCTCCGCCCCGCTTCCCGGACAAGGAAGCTTCAAGTGCATGCGTCACCCAAGCGACCTTAAATTTCGCTGGGGTAGCTCTCTTTAGCGCCGGCAAGGAAACCCAGCTCGCTGGAGAAGCTGAACTGCGGTAGTGCGAGCGGACTGTCGAGACAGCTGTACTTGGCTTGGCTTAGATGTTCGCAATTTTTGAAACATTATAAAAAGAGTTCTAAAGAATAATTAGGGCTGGGGTAGATGGGGTTCAGTGCACGCCGCCGAACAAAAGTGGTCAGTTCCAACCAATTTGAGCTCGAAGAACAAGAATATGACACCAGAAAGCTTTGGTTAGCTCTTGGTTCAAAGATATATATATTCGTAGGCTATACATGTACAGTATGTATGGAATTTCTCCCTACGTATTCAATCCCTGTGCGTTTCTTCTGGTTTTTTTTTTCGTTTATATAATCTTCATCTGGAGTATCTCTCATGATATTCCAGCAATAGCTTGCAAACATAGATGAGTTCCACTTGCCCTGATATCTTATTTCCATTGCTGAAATGTCTTGATGGAACCGATCCCCGTACTCGTTACCTAGAGTGCTAAGTGTATTTTGAGCGACATATTACAACCTAGCTGTTGGTATGACATTAGAAGTTCATTTACAGCTAATTTGTAATTTTCAATTCTTCGATTTCCCTAGAAATTGTGAACAACATTTTCGAAGGCTTCCCACCCATCTTCCTCTCCCCCTTCAATGATCCTATTAAATGAGTGCAATTGGACTAGACAAAAGAGTGACTGAATGGGTTGCTATATTTCTAGAAAATAGATCTCAGAGAATTAGGGTAGGTGAAGCTTTATCTGACCCTGTAATAATTAAGAGGGGAATTCCTCAAGGCAGTATTATCGGACCTTTATGTTTTCTTATATATATAAATGATATGAGTAAAGGAGTCGAATCGGAGGTAAGGCTTTTTGCGGATGATGTTATTCTCTATAGAGTGATAAATAAGTTACAAGATTGTGAGCAACTGCAGCGTGACCTCGAAAATTTTGTGAGATGGACAGCAGATGATAAACGGGGTTAAAAGTCAGGTTGTGAGTTTCACAAATAGGAAAAGTCCTGTCAGTTTTAATTACTGCGTTGATGGGGTGAAAGTTCCTTTTGGGGATCATTGTAAGTATCTAGGTGTTAATATAAGGAAAGATCTTCACTGGGGTAATCACATAAATGGGATTGTAAATAAAGGGTACCTATCTCTACACATGGTTATGAGGGTGTTTAGGGGTTGTAGTAAGGATGTAAAGGAGAGTGCATATAAGTCTCTGGTAAGACCCCAACTAGAGTATGGTTCCAGTGTATGGGACCCTCACCAGGATTACCTAATTCAAGAACTGGAAAAAATCCAAAGAAAAGCAGCTCGATTTGTTCTGGGTGATTTCCGACAAAAGAGTAGCGTTACAAAAATGTTGCAATGTTTGGGTTGGGAAGAATTGAGAGAAAGAAGAAGAGCTGCTCGACTAAGTGGTATGTTCCGAACTGTCAGCGGAGAGATGGCGTGGAATGACATTAGTAGACGAATAGGTTTGAATGGCGTTTATAAAAGTAGGAAAGATCACGATATGAAGATAAAGTTGGAATTCAAGAGGACAAACTGGGTCAAATATTCATTTATAGGAAGGGGAGTTAGGGATTGGAATAACTTACCAAGGGAGATGTTCAATAAATTTCCAATTTCTTTGAAATCATTTCGGAAAAGGCTAGGAAAGCAACAGATAGAGAATCTGCCACCTGGGCGACTGCCCTAAATGCAGATCAGTATTGATTGATTGAATGTTCCATCCGTCAACAGCTCTCGATTTTGTGGTCCAAAGAAAATTCCCTTTTTGATCATTGCATCACTGAGATGTGGGAAGTTTGTCATTAAATACTTGAAAGCTTCTCCATCTCGATTCATCGCTTTCACTAAATTCTTCGCAAGTCCGAGCTTTATATGTAAAGGTAGCAATACGATTTTATTACGGGAAACTAGGGGAGAATACTGTATATTCTTTTTTCCAGGTTCCATCATTTTCCTTTCAGGCTAGTTCCTTTGTACGCAGTGTAATTTGCTGAGGCGACTATCCCACTCGCAAAGGAAGCAGCAATACTTTGTGTAGCCTAACTGCATTCCGAGTATGATAGCGATAACCTTTAGATCTCCACATATCTGCCATTGATAGACTTCATAACTTATTTTCTTAAGAACCAATTTTACGTTTTCATAGCTCTCATTCATATGTACAGCGTGACTTACAGGAACAGATGGTAGTGCGTTTCCGTTGTGCAGCAAAACAGTTTTCAAGCTTAACTTAGAAGAGTCAATGAAAAGTCTCCAATATTCGGGAATATGCTCCAATGTCAAAGATGTCATCAGACCATTTACGTCATTACAGGCCACAATGTTGTTTTCCATTTCAAAGAATGGCGTTAGATCTCTTTCTCGGTGTCTATACACCAGGGTGCGAAATCAGAAAAAAATGGAAGGGGAAGAAGGTTCATAGGGTTTCACTATTTCAGGCAGTATTTCGCGGGGGGACGTGATAAATATCCCCTGTAATTTAATTACCCCTCACCCCAGAAAAATTTAAATTGCAGATCTTGTGGTTTGAATTTTGTTACAACGAGAATGATAAACATTAGAACGTTATTCCAATCAGTTTATGAAAGACTGTCAGGCAAGACGATTTGTCCTGATTTATTGCTTTGTTACTAGAACTTCCTCTACCAGGGCTAAGTACCGACTGAACACATTTGTCGGTTCGTACACACCTTAAGTGAATATTGTTCTATTGATTCCTATCGGAAACGCACCCTCTCCAAGAAGTACAGGAGTGCTGTAAGCTCGAGCTACTTAGAGCAACGACAAGAGCGGAGAGCTTCAAGCAATTTATGTTTTTGTCCGGGTTTCAGATGGACTTGCCAGTTCCGGATTTCCGCTGCTACGTTGTTTTATTGCTCAAGGTCTGGCAGTCATTTGAATTATTGCTGACGTTTTTATGAAAATATGTACTGTAAAAATCATTAATTTCAGTAATAAATTATATGTGTTCTACATTTTCCTCATTAATTTACAATGAAAGGATCCCCTCTGGGCAATTTTAGTTGGGGAACCTTTGAGATAAAATCGTCAGTGGGGGGTGATCCCTCCCTTCCCTCCCCGCGATTTCGCACCCTGCTATATACACACACTTCCACATTTTTCTCCAGGAAATTCCACAGCTGAAGCCTGGAGGCAAGAAGTTCGGCCTTGCTTTTTGGTAATTCCCGATCATGAATTAAATCATTAAGTTATTCTTGATTAATTTTATGTGCCCTATTGGGCGAGGGGCTGGTAAAGGCGTGCTCGGTTCGCCCGGAAGGACGTGGGTTCGAATCCCCGCCAGGAAGTCGTAAAATTTAAGCAACGAGATTTCCACTTCCGGAGGTGTATATTGCCCTGAGGTTCAGTCAGCCTACACCCGGGGGCAAAGGCGGCCGGCCGTAGAGCCAACCACTCTACCCCATCACGTACCGAGGTTAACAATGTTGGAAGCCTTTACCTTCCACTCCTTCATGGCCTGTACGAAGGTGACTTTGCTTACTATTGTATTCTACTTTGCTCTCATATAAATGAAAACTACATGGTTAAATGCTGAAGTATCGAATATAACAGTCATAAAAATTTAAGCGAAAAATGGAATGGTATGTATACGTACTTTAAGGCAGAAACAGGTTCTAAGAAGGACATACCAGGAATCATTAATGAACAAGGGGAGACGATCTTCAAAACGCAGAGGTTTTCAGTCAGCAGTATGTAAAGATTTTTGGTAACAAGGATAATGTCCCGACAGACGAGGTGAGTAAAACTAAAGACGTATTAAAATTTACCTATGATAACAACGGCATCTATCTATATATAAAATAACATGTCCTGACTGACTGACTGACTGATACATCATCGCCGGATTTGGCTCTGCCAGTAGCCTCGTCATCTTAGCCCTAAAAGGCAATACAACAAACGTGGTTTAAAGAGAGGTTCTGAATCTCAATTTTTCGGTGACTTTAGGGATTTTCAGATAATGTTTTAGTCCAGTACCGAGGAGTGATTACTTTTATCAAATTGTGAAATCCACGTGAGCGAAGCCGTGGGTAACTACTAGTCTACAATAAGATACAAAAGTTGAAAACTAGAAAAGCGGCTGGAATTGTTAAGATTTCGGGAGATATACTAAAGACAACGGGTTGAGATATAGTACCATACATAAACTGAAGTATTTACTTTATTATTGTTTGCATGAAGGAGCTATACCAAATAAATGGAGAGTTGCCCCTGTGTATAAAGGAAAGGGTGATAGACATAAAGCTCAAAAATTACAGGCCAGTCAGTTTGACATGTGTTACATGTAAGCTTCATGAAAGCATTACTTCTGATTATATTATACATGTTTGCGAACTTAATAACTGGTTCGATAGAAGGCAGTTTGGGTTTAGGGAAGGTTATTCCACTGAAGCTCAACTTACAGGATTCCAGGAAGATATAGCAGATATCTTGGATTCAGGAGGTCAAAAGGACTGTATCGCGTTTGACCTATCTGTGGTATTTGATAGGGTAGATCATGGGCGACTACTGGCAAGAAAGAGGGCTATTGGACAAGACAAAAGGGTGACTGAATGGCCTGCTATATTTCTAGAAAACAGATCTCAGAGAATTAGAGTAGGCGAAGCTTTATCTGATCCTGTAATAATTACGAGGGAAATTCCTCAAGGTAGTATTATTGGACGAGACTCCGTGGCTCAGACGGCAGCGCGTCGGCCTCTCACCGCTGGATACCGTGGTTCAAATCCAGGTCACTCCATGTGAGATTTGTGCTGGACAAAGCGGAGGCGGGACAGGCTTTTCTCCGGGTAATCCGGTTTTCCCTGTCATCTTTCATTCCAGCAACATTCTCCATTCTCATTTCATAGCATCTATCAGCCATTACTAAATCACTTTGGAAGTGGCGACCCCATCGTACTAATAGCCTATATCTGCTTCATTCATTCCATCCCTGACCCGGTCAATGACTGGAAAACAGGTTGTAGGTTTCCATTTCCAGTATTATTGGACCTTAATATTTTCTTGTATATATATATCAATGATATGTGTAAAGAAGTGGAATCAGAGATGAGGCTTCTTGCAGACGATCTTATTCTGTACAGAGTAATAAATAAGTTACAAGATTGTGAGCAACTGCAAAATGACCTCGATAATGTTGTGAGATGGACAGTCGGCAATAGTATGATGAACGGGGTTAACAGTGAGGTTGTGAGTTTCACAAATAGGAAAAGTCCTCTCCGTTTTAATTACTGCGTTGATGGGGAGAAAGTTCCTTTTGGGGATCAATGTAAGTACATAGGCATTAATATAAGGAAAGATCTTCATTGGGGTAATCACATAGATATGATTGTAAATAAAGGGTACAGATCTCTGCACATGGTTATGAGGGTAATTAGGGGTTGTAGTAAGGATGTAAAGGAGAGATCATGTAAGTCTCTGGTAAGACCCCAACTAGAGTGTGGTTCCAGCGTATGGGATCCTCACCAGGATTACTTGATTCAAGAACTGGACAAAATCCAGAGAAAAGCAGCTCGATTTGTTCTGAGTGATTCCCGACGAAAGAGTAGCGTTACAAAAATGTTGCAAAGTTTGGGCTGGGAAGACTTGAGAGAGAGGAGACGAGCTGCTCGACTAAGTGGTATGTGCCGAGCTGTCAGTGGAGAGATGGCCTGGAATAACATTAGTAGACGAATAAGTTTGAGTGGTGTTTCTAAAAGTAGGAAAGATCAGAATATGAAGATAAAGTTGGAATTCAAGAGGACAATTTGGGGCAAATATTCGTTTATAGGAAGGGGAGTTAGGGATTGGAATAACTTACCAAGGGAGATGTTCAATAAATTACCAATTTCTTTCAAATCATTTAAGACAAGGCTGGGAAAACAACAGATAGGGAATCTGCCACGTGGGCGACTCCAGATCAGTAGTGATTGATTTGACCTGCACCAAATTATTTTAAAAAATACGGCAATGAAAATTGATACCAATATAACATATTTTAGTAAGAAAATGAATCTTTCTTGGCGTGTAGTGCACCTGAATTCGTACTGTGCACAAATTTTGCTGAACATTTAAGGTTTGTCAAACATTTATTCGACGATGTATAATGCCAGTTAGAATTCAGTTTCGAGCGAGCTGTCTTTGCCTGAAGGTAATAATAGGCTTACAGTATCAAATGTGCTGTTTGATATTTTTCAAACTTTACTTGAACAGTGTTTGATTTCATTTTGTTAGTATATTTTTATATGTTGTAATGTAATAAATTATTATAACTGAGACTTCAGTACCGAGTACGGAGTGCAGTTCCATAGTTATCTGAAAAATAAAACCAATTTTAAGCACTAACAACTAAGTGGTGCATGGTTCAGCAGGAGGAAGTCTCATAAAACCTACTAGACATATTTTGTTAATAATATTACGATAGTGCATAATACCCTTGTTTATATAATTTGACAATATATTGACATAAATTCTACTTGCTGTTATTAATTTATATTAGTTATTCATAGGTATTAGATTTTATTTGAGGGAGCTCGAACTTTTATTTTGGCAGGGAGGAGGTGTATAATATTCGTTGCGCCCCTGCCTTAAACCTATATCCCCCAGCCCAGGGAACATTTTTCCGTCGGTACTCTGTCACATTGCACTGTACGGAGCAGAGACATTGACCATGAGAAAGAGGTAGAAAAATACCTAGAAAGTTTCGAAATGTGGTGTTGGCGAACGAGCAAGTGGACAGTTCGGATGACAAAGGACGATGTATTGTGAAGTGTGGGAGAGAAGAAAAGCTATTTTGAATACAGTTCTTCAGAGGAAGGCCAACTGGATTGGACACGTACTTAAACACGAGGGGCTCATACACGACGTCATCGAAAGGAAGATCAAAGGAACTGCAGGACGAGGAAGAAGAATTCAACATCTGGATGACGTGAAAGATGGGAGAAGATACAGGAGACTGAACGAATAAGCTGAAAATAGGGAACATTGGCGTCAGAAATTCTCTGTACGAAGACACGGACCTGCCACTAGGCAGAATACTGTATAATAATAATAATAATAATAATAATAATAATAATAATAATAATAATAATAATAATAATAATAATAATAATAATAATAATAATAATAATCTGTCATATACCTTGTTTAGATCTAGATCTACGAAACATACGGAAATAATTAAAATGTATTAATAAGTCCAAATATCTCCCATCCCTCCCCAAGCAGCACCACGAGTTTAGGAAATACCAGTCATTGCCAAACTTTTGATCGATAATTTCTACCATCTTGGACATCTCCAAATTAAGAATTTTCTCCAGAGTGGAATATAACGGAATGAATGAGTCAGGGTAACCAAGTCTTTGCATAATTCATTTAGCTTGGTGGGAATGGCATCAGCTGCGGTCTCTCCTAATTCGGTTAGTTGATGAATAACAAACCAACGCAATGAGTTGTTGATGCCGCATTTTATAGGGCTGTGGTCAAGGCCCCCTGTGACCATAATAGTATGAGAAGAGGGCCTTGGCTTACTTACTACTGGGGAACGAAAAATACTGTATCTGATCGAGAAGAACAATCAAGGTGAAGCCAAAGACCTCAGGTATGTCGTAAAGACAGATACATTGACCTCCAAAGAATTTATAACACAGGTAAACAGATGCGTTATTCGGCTGCACGAATAGCAGAAATTCATACCCAATATACAATTAAAGAACTATATCAAAAATGCAAAATTACAACATTATAACATAGTAGTTAAAACAGAAGCACTTTATGCATCTCAAACTATTATAATTGGTGGTAAATATCTGATAAACATGATCGAAAAAAAAAGAAAGAAAAATACTCAGGAATATCTTAGGACCAAAATGCGAAAATTGAATTCGGATGAAAAAGAAATCACATGACATCTATCAACTTACAGAAAAAAATCACAGATACAATCAGGAAACGGCGATTACTTATATAAGATGGATAATAAGTGGCTCACATAGAAAATTTTAAACTTAGCCTTATCAGTGAAAAATCATAATAATCGGCTAAAAGTAATCTGTGGAGACCTAAATGAAGAAACCTTTCAGGATAGAGTAAAATTCAGAACCTTGATTCACAAACAGATGTTTTTTGTAAAACCCACTCGACTAAATACAGGATGGACCGGACAACGTAAAAAAGAACACAGCAAGAGGATGAAGAGATAAGGGGAAGATAAAGAAGGGAAACCAAAGAAAAGTGCTAATAAATACAAACGCGCTGCTTATTTGGGCATAACGAATCAAAAAATCAGAAGATTTATCTATCACTTCTTCTGAACTGTCTCTTTTCATCATACCGTACAAGTGGGTCTTATAACGTAGACAACTGGTACATGGAAGGAAAAAGTTTAAGACGCTTTTATTGTTTCCGTAGATCGCGTATATCACCGAGATTATTTAACTTATAATTATGTTTAATGTCTCAATTGACAGATAAAAGAGAAACGTACTATAGTTTTAATAAATATATGACGTCACATGCATATCTACAATTTATAAAAATAAGAGTTTTGTCTATACATTGTTTAGAATTTTAAAAAGAAGGGTATTTCTGTATCGGTAGAGCCCACAGTAACAAGGAAATGCACTTTTTAATTTTCCGTCATCTGCCTATCTGTATCTATGTATGTATGTACGGGCGTCACAAGAAAATGTCTGAAGATAATTTGATAAAAATCGGTATGTAAAGTCGGGGAGTTAGGCACTACAATGTAGGCTAAAAATACTTTTATTCTCGCGGAGTAAAATGGTAGCTTCGGGATAGGCCTATAATTTAATTCTCAAATATTTATGTTATTAAAGTTCCTATGGATAAGTACTCATAACTAAAGTTATATGTAATTACATTTCCGATCATGTATGTCTTATGATTTTTTACCGTACCGGCTGTGATAACTGAGATGTTCGTGAATTAACGACGAACCAAAAAATTTAATTTAAATTTAAATTTAAAAATTTAATGGAAATCGTTTTTAAAGTTTGGAAATACGGTGCTACAGTCTATAGTTTATTCCATGTTAAGAAAACAGTATTGTTCATATGACAACAGGGTTGCCATATCAAACGGCTCCGCTCAATACCATCTTGGGAACACGGCGGCACATTAATTTGTGAAATTCAGTATTTAAGTCCAAGATAAAAAGCGGAAGAGTCTAAGCAGCAAATTATTTTTAGGAACTGAAGGGGACGGGGCGTTTATAGGGGCTATTTTTTATTTGTACAGAATCGGGGGTAAACTACGGCACATGAAAAAACCTCAGCATCGAATTGTAATACAAACTGGGGAAGAAAATAGAAAAATCATACTTGTATGGGCTCGAGAGGTGAGGGATACATTCAATTGCATTTAATAAATTTCCCCAAGCAACGCGGGGTACTAATGTGCTGTCTTTTCGCTCACAAAAACAATATAAATAATTACATGTGGTCGTAAAAAAGTGGCAAAATTAAAATGCGCGTGAGAAAAAAAGACCGAGCTAAATATCAAAACCAAGCACAAATAAAAACACACGGCAATATTTTTATCAGTACAAGTTTTGCCACGATGTGTCGCTGCACACCACAACACCAAAATCTTCAGTAACAACTTCTGTACAGTACGAAAATAATAGAACACACACAAATACTATGCAATGTACAACCAACTCGTGCTCAACACAAGAATAGGACGCGCTGATTTAAAGCCTAAAAACACACACACTTCACTACAGAAGTGAGTTGCCGGCGGTTCACAGAGTGAGGGACTACGCGTGGCTTGTACCAGAGCAACACAGAAGAAGGAAAATAAAGGAAGGCAACGAAGCGATGGCTGTTCCCGCCATTGTGCTTCCCCCCTACGAATATTTTATGAATAAGAAAATTTTATGTAGTTATTTTAATAACTCAGGGCAAAAATGCCACATCCTTTTTATCTGTCTTTCACAATACATTAAAAAGTGTAGTATAATATCCTTTAATCACGAGGAATTACGGGTGTCTCAGAGGGGGTGTGTTCACTACTTGTAAGAGCAATACTGTTTTCTTAACATGGAAAGAGCTATATGTTATAATAATTTTTATTGAGGCTGGATGAAATGGTAGTAAAATCTCATTTTTAAAATACAGTACCTATGCTATTGGTTCTATCGAAAAAGTATTGCGTACCATAACAAACGTTATAGAGAATACAAGTTCTAATCATTTACAGTTGAACCCTACCGACTATGATAATAAAATAATGAATTTAGACTTTTGTTGCTTAGTTAATATCGACCCCAATCATTGTTAACATGGAAATATTCTTTAATCATGTTAAATGCCGATATTTGTCATGATTGTCTCAAGGTCTAAACCCCCGAGGTAATCGGTTCGTATCGGCAAGGACAAATGTGAAGATGATTAAAAAAAGAGAAAAAATTCTAAAGGAACGATCTCTTCAAGAATACGACAAGGAGGAGTCATGAAAGAAGGAAGGACTGCCTTTACATTGAATGCCATAATATCACAGAGTCGAAAGAAAACTAAATGCGAAGGCCAACAATGTAGAAAAGCTCAGAAAACTGACCAACAACAACATGCTATTGACTATTGTTGTGATGTGATTCGCCTCTTCTGCTTAATTCTCAAATATTTATGTTGTTTAAGTTGCTGGCTTGTTCTCTATGTACACCAGGTCAGTAGCGTCATCTTCTCACTGTGCGCTTTCATCCTCTTCTGCTGCCACTCATCTCCGATAGATGGGACAACAGCTGCGTCCCGATCAAAGTGAACCACGTTCTGCTACCAGTGTTATCTATGTACATCAAGTCAGTAGCGTGATCTTCTCACTGTGCGCTTTCATCCTCTTCTGCTGCCAGTCATCTGCGATAGATGGGACAACAGCTGCGTCACGATCAAAGTGAACCACGTTCTGCTACCAGTGTTGTCAATGTACACCAGGTCAGTAGCGTTATCTTCTCACTGTGCACTTTCTTCCACTTCTGCTGCCACTCATCTCCGATAGATGGGACAACAGCTGCGTCCCGATTAAAATGAACCACGTTCTGCTACCAGTGGTGTCTATGTACACCAGGTCAGTAGCGTCATCTTCTCACTGTGCACTTTCTTCCACTTCTGCTGCCACTCATCTCCGATAGATGGAATAACAGCTGCGTCCCAATTAAAACAACATGCCTGAATATTGGCTGAAAGTAGCTGGGAAGTTAGATAACTTTGTTTCTCTATGATTGTCCCGCCAACTGCAGCTAGTTCTATTATAAGATGACGCTGTGTTGACTCGCCCGCTCAGTTCGAGGTTAGCTGTGAATACATCGTGGTTAGTTGTATACAATAAAAATTTAATAGTAGGGAAGAAAGATTTGACTAGGATTCGGCAAAAACCTACAAAAAGAAGAGTTGAAACGATAAAAGAGAATAAAAAAGGAACAAAAAATGCGTTACTCTGAATCAAGTTTAATGGTTCACGGCGACTTCGATGTACATGTTGATGTGCCAATGATCACGATGGCCGATTTTAATTTAGTCATCCAAAGAAATGAAAAGGCATTTGATTTTCTGATACATCACTTTAATTTGAATGTTGTGCCGAGCAACAATCCTAATACATTGGGCAATCCATTTATTGATCTTATTTTTCTCTTAATATTATTCCAGAAACCTTAAATTGTGTCTCTTATTTCTCATATCACAGACGCATACTACACGGAGTTATTACCCACAGTCCAAGTGTATCACTTTCTGTTGAATACAATTTATTGTCCACATAATATTTGTGTTTTATTTCAAATAAGTAAGTCTAGGAAACCCTCAAAACCCTTCGGTCGTCACAATAGAGACAACCTACCGCCATTATTGTTGGACTGCGAGTCCGTCTGGAATTAGCGTAAGCAATTCCCCGACAGTACTGTAACCACGACAACCAGTGTTGTCTATGAATGCGAGGTCAGTAGCGTCATCTTCTGACTGTGCGCTTTCTTCCTGTAATTAAAAACTTGAGAAAATCTCGTATCAACTGAACCACGCTCTGCTACTCAGTCCAGAATTAAAATCTTTAAACTGGCCTAAAACGAACCCGGGGCCTTGGAATGAGAGACAGGCACCTCTACACCAAAGGACTGGCTAATAATAATAATAATAATAATAATAATAATAATAATAATAATAATAATAATAATAATAATAATAATAATAATAATCCATCCCTTTACCGTCCAGGGTCAGTTTTCCCTCGGACTCAGCGAGAGACCCCACCTCTACGGCCTCAAGGGCAGTGTCCTGGAGTGTGAGACTTTGGGTCTAGAGGATAAAACTCAGGAGGAGGATCAGTACCTCGCCCAGGTGGCCTCACCTCCTACAGGGGTATTGTGGGGGTAGGAAAATTGGAAGGAAGAGACAAGGAAGAGGGAAGGAAGCGACGGTGGCCTTAAGTTAGGTACCATCCCGGCATTTGCCTGGAGGAGAAGTGGGAAACCACGGGAATCCACTTCGAGGATGGCTGAGGTGGGAATCGAACACCCGTCTACTCAGTCGACCTCCCGAGTCTGAGTGGATCCCGTTCCAGCCCTTGTAAATTTTTTCAAATTTCTTGGCTGAGCCGGGAAACGAACCCGGGCCTCCGGGTGGGGGCGGGGCAGCTAATCACACTAACAACTTCACCACAGAAGTGGACAATAATAATAATAATAATAATAATAATAATAATAATAATAATAATAATAATATATTTACGAGGTCTAGAATATCATTTTCTCACAATTCATGAGTCTTACTATTCTCTTGTGAATAATAATAATAATAATACACTCAATTTTCTCCGTATTTATTGGAACCCTTTATCTCCCCTGTGGGTGTGGGCGCTTGAGCAATAACATCCACGGTATGCTCTGCGTGTCGTAAGAGGCGACTAAAAGGGGTTCTACGAGCTCTCAACTTGGGAGCGTGGGTTGGGAACTATATGCACCTTAGCTGGGTCTTAAGAGAAAGGAGACGAACTGCTCGACTCAGTGGTATGTTCCGAGCTGTCTGCGGAGACATGGCGTGGAATGACGTTAGCAAACGAATAAGATTGAGTGTAGTTTTTAAAAGTAAGAAAGATCACAATATGGAGATAATGTTGGAATTCAGGAGGACAAATTGGGGCAAATATTCGTTTATAGGAAATATATCATCAATTAAATGATAATAGTTTATACACACAGTTATTTAGATACGGGACACAAAATCTGTTGGAACTGTCACCCACGATATTCAATGCAGGCATCACATCACCGTGATAATCATATGGTAACATTAATATACTACTGCAAGACCCATTCTAATTTGTTGATAATCTCCCCATTGTTACACTGGATGTCATTATGCGTTCACTTTCTCCCACAGTTAAAATACACGAAATGAGAATTGTCATTATTTGTCCAAGTGAATACCTCATGTCTGCCCAGAGAACAATTTTCTACGCCATGGCGATTAAAGCTGCAGCTAATGTCTTATTCTTCAGAGGATGGACACTAGTTTAATTGCTAGGCTCACTTCCTTTTGGCTTTTTGTTCACGACAGCTTTTACAGTGTTAATGTCGCCACAAATCACCTGCATATCGTGGGTATTCAAATTAGATGTCATTTGTTTACTACTCGTAGCATGGTCTCTTAAAATCTTCCTTAACAAGAGATAAAAAAAAGAAAACTTTCTCTAACTTGAAGAGAACATAACACTCGCTTTACACGTTAAAAATTTCATTCAGTGAGTTACACCCGGTAAATCGCAGGATCGTACCTGGTGCAGATATGTCCGCCCGGAGACTGAACATTTTGGACAATTTCTAGGGCAGTGTGACCCTCGAAGGTTGTGGCATCATTCAGTTGGATTTCAGATAACTGCCTTGCGAATAATAGATCATAAAGTGCATGAAAGAAAACAACGGTTCAGTGCATCGTGTGAACATAATCGAATACCCGAAAGCTTGAAGATGTGGGTCCTACAATTTCGTTTGAACAAGGCACCGAACAAGCGGTGTTTCCTAACGATTATATGAAGGCAATATATCGTGGGTTCACAAGAGAAACATATTAAGTCAATTTCTTAAAAGAAATTACACTCATGTTCATAAAAACCAGAACACCTTGAAAGACTAGAGTTAGGAATTTCATATTCACAGCACATGTTCATTAGTATGTTCTGAAGAAATGAGTAGGATTTGAACCATGTCGCCCCTCAGGTTCCAAGTCCACATCGATATCTCGGTGCACTACTACGGACTGGTAAAATGTGTCCTATGCCTGTTGCTCACGGTAAAATTTTCTGTCAAATTTATTGTACAATAATTTAATTTAATAAAATTTCTGTTGCTCACGGTCAAATTCAAGTTTTATAAAACCTTTGATAAAACTTTTCATAAAATAGGACATGTTCTATTCCGTAAAATTAATTTTACGAAACGAACCAATCAGCGAAGCTGACATCACGATGATGCTGGCGCTACGCCTTGAGAAGATTGCGAAGCTCTATTGTAAACAAACACTTCTTTCTAAAATGGCAGGATCCGGGTGGACTAAGGAAGCTGTTAATGTTTTACTGGAGGAATACCAGAAATATCCTTGTTTGTACGAAGTTAAAACGCCACTCTACCACAACAGAAATGCAAGAAGAGAGGCAAAAAACACAATCGCCGAATTCGTATATGAATGCTGGTCTTCTAACCTCAACTAATTTTCGACCAAGGACCTTCTTCTCTTCTTTTGATCCAATCCCGGGGCCAGCATTTCCTGGCATTTCTTTTCTTCCCTTTTACCACTGTACAACATATAATTACAGCTAAAGCAGCAAGTTTTGCTTTGTTTGTTGGAGCCATACACTCAAACATATTGTAAGTTGAACAGCTGATTCTTGGTTTAAAAGTTTATCGATAGATGGCAGCACATACATATCTTAGTTCAGAAGTGAAGTTCATAGGTGGCAATCCTGATGTTTCCACGGATTTTATAAAATAATTTTACCGTGAGCAACACAACTTATTTTCACCAAATGTTTATAAAATTAATTGTACAACAAATTTTACGAAACATTTTACCGTGAGCAATAAGTCTAAGGCTGTCGTTGTCGCTATAAACCGAAGATAATGGATCAGTGTGACTTGACCAGACGTGCAGGATGCCTTGCAGACATATGCGAGAAACATACCGTCAAATGAGTGAGTTTGAAAGAGGGCGGATTATTGGCACGAGAGAACGTGATGCATCCATCCGGGACATTGCTGCTTGTGTGGTACGAAGTGTGTCGGCAGTGCAACAGGCGTGTACAGAATGGTTCACACAAGGCCGTAGAACACAACGTAATGGGTCTGGTCGCACCACCCAGACAACCCCCCCCCCCCCCGAGAACATCGACTTTGGGCCGATGACCTTCGATGTTAGGCCATTTAAAACAACAAGCATCACAACAAGAAAATCGACACCTTATCCGAATTATATTGCAGGACAGATCTGCGTCCTCCTCGGCTCTGGCGCAACAGTGGTACAGTGTAAAGAAAATCGTACACTACCAGGAGTGACAGTTTGTCGCCGTTTATTAAGGTCTGGGTTACTGGCGTATCGTCCACTTCTCCGCCTACCTTTGACTAATGTGTATAAACATGCTACAGTACAATGGTGTATGGAACGACGTCACTGGAGACAGGAATGCCAGCATATAGTGTTTTCGGACGAATCCAGGTTCTGTTTGTTTGAAAATGATGGCCGCATTTTGGTTCGCTGCAGACAGGAGGAGAGGCATCACATTGACTGCATTCGCACAAGACACACAGCGCCAACTCAAGGCCTTATGGTGTGGCGTGCTATTGGGTACAACCACAAATCACAGTTGGTGCTGGTCCAGGGCACTGTGGCCTGTTTGACCTACGTGAATGACATACTGCGACCCGTAGCCGTACCCTTTCTGCACGACACCCCAGATGCTATAGTTCAGCAGAACAATGCGCGACCACATGTTGCTGCACGAAAACGTGCCTTCTTGTTATCACAGGATGTCATACTTTTGCCTTGGCCCGCACGATCACCGGACTTGTCACCAATCGAAAATGTGTGGGATATGGTGAAACGACTGGTGCGGCGCTGTGATCCATTGCCAACCAGCAAAGATGAACTGTGAAACTAGCTGAATGCAGCATGGATGGCTATACCCCAGGACACCATTCGCGCCTTACACGCGTCGATGCCATCACGCATGGAACAAGTTATCTGTGCCCATGGAGGACTCAGTGTGTACTAGGCAACAGCTGAACCTAGGTGACTGAAATGCTAATCGTTTCTGCAGAACATACTAATGAATATGTCCTGTGAATATCCTATCTCTAGTCTTTCAAGGTCTTCCGTTTTTTAAGAATATGAATACGAGTGTATAATGCATACGTATATACACAACACATACGGAAGAAGAAGAAATACATGAAAGCAGAAAAGTTTTCATACATTTGAAATGTCTGAAGGTTACCAAATGCGCAGAACCTGATACAAGGAACACTCTGTCTATGAAGCGTCTATCTATAAGATGTCTACGAATTTCTCTAGCTGATGAGAGGAATACATCCACCATCCCGCTAATTTCGTTCAGGGATCTCAGGGCCTGCATAAACCAAGAGTTCTGTGTGATTCTCTTCTGCACCTGGGTAAGTGAAAGGTGACAGCCTCTCGAGTGTTGCGGGAAGGAACATGAATTGGTAGCTACTGGAGTAAGTTGGACAATCAAGTATATTACCGATACATTTGTGTATGGAACGTCCGCCCGATGGTTTCTAGAATAACGAATGAATGTATCAGTGCATTTACAGCATATGTTTTGACTTTGATTGGTTAGAAGCGCTGATTTTAGATTTTAGGAGAAGGTGGAGTCCATGCTGGAATTTCTGTATTTTCTTTCTGAAGTTTCTTTTGATCTTGATTGATTGCCTAAATCCTAGATACTTGCATATTTCATTTTTTCCTCATGCTTTCTAGTCATAGATCAGCTGCAGTGGTTATTCATTGTGTCTCACACAACTGTCCATGTTTAATTCTGTTTATTTTGTAATTGGCCGCACCAAATTTCATACATACAAATGTCTTTCGAAATGATTTCCGTAATATTGATGAGGGATGTCATTTGAGATGTATTTGCTGCATATAGTTTGATGTCGTCCATATAGAAGAGGTGGTTTAATTTCTGAAGGTGACGTCTGTATTTTGGTTTCCATAGTTTGTCATCTTCAGGGTCTCTGAGATTGGGTTGAAACACAAGCAGAACCATGGTGCACTCGAAGCATCGCCTTAGAAGAGCCACATTTATCTGGGATGGCCTCTGTTTCAGTGGTGCTGGTGTTTGTTTTCAAGAAAATTGATGGGGGTTTCATTTATCCTGTATAGTTTAAGAGTGCGGTACCATATCAAATACCTTTCTATAGTCGATATAGGATATCAATGAATTGCGTTATTGCTTCTGTATCTGCTCTAGGATTACATTATCAATTCTGAGCTGTTCCTTACAGCCTTGGCGGCCGTTCTTAAAGCCTTTTTCTTGTTCGGTCAATATTTTATACTGGAGTATGTGTCCACTGATGACATAGGTGGTGACAAATTATTATTATTATTATTATTATTATTATTATTATTATTATTATTATTATTATTATTATTATTATTATTATTATTATTATTATTATTATTATTATTTCGTGTGGCTATTTCTAGCCGAGTGCAACCCTTGTATGTCAGACCCTCCGATGAGGTTGGGCGACATCTGCCATGTGTAGGTAACTGCGTGTTGTTGTGGTGGAGGATAGTGTTATGTGTGGTGTGTGAGTGGCAGGGATGTTGGGGATAGCACAAACACCCAGTGCCCGAGCCATTGGAATTAAGCAATGAAGGTTAAAATCCCGACCCGGCCGGGAATCGAATCCGGGACTCTCTGAACCGAGGGCCAGTACACTGACCATTCAGCCAACGAGTATCATTATTATCATTATCATCATTATAACATGACTCTGAGACTGCATACCTCGATGCGAACTACCATCAGGACGAATTGATTCTAAGAGAAGGTCAACGATCGTACGTGATGCAAACTATAACTTCCAAACAAAGACTCAAACCATTAATTGTTCCATATCGAGCTTGGAGAATGAGAATGACACACTTTCGCCCGCTCATATCACATAACCTTGCTCCAGTAAACTGAAACCCACATGTCTGTATGTGAGTCTAGATATTCAGTGTCATGTATTCTCGTTCTGCCAAGCTTTTGTACAGGTTTGGTAATGGTATGAATTGATGCGTCCACTAAATCTTCTTTATTGACGAAATATTGACCAAGTGTCCCTCAAGGATAAGTACTAGGTCTTCTGATATCATCGTTATACATTTCTTTGCAGACTTTATGATTTCTTAGTTCCTAAGCCTACAAACTCAAATAGTTGAGCCTAGTTACTTATTGAAATCACGAGGCAAATCCGTCAACAAACTAAACTCAATGTAATCATCAATTTTTTTGCTTTACGTCGCACCGACACAGATAGGTCTTATGACGGCGATGGGATAGAAAAGAGCTAGGAGTGGGAAAAAGCGTCCGTGGCCTTAATTAGGGTACAGAACCAGCATTTGCTTGCTGTGAAAACTGGAAACCACGGAAAACAATCTTCAGGGCTGCTGACAGTGGGGTTTGAACATACTATTTCCCGAATACTGGTTTCTGGCCACACTTAAGAGACTTCCGCTATCGAGCTCGGTATATATTCATAATTAAGTTTGCTTTAAAGCTCAATGTGGAACAAAGGAAAGAAATACTCTCTCCCACTCTCACCCAATTTAATGTTACAATTTTTTAAAATTTTATTTTATTTTTATTTTGGTAATGGTATGAATTGATGTGTCCACTAAATCTTCTTATATTGACGAAATAAAGACCAAGTGTCCCTCAAGGATAAGTACTAGGTCTTCTGATATAATCGTTATAGATTTCTTTGCCGACATTAGGATTTCTTAGTTCCTAAGACATATACGTGTTAGTATAACTATATTCTTCGGCGTGTACCTGGTGTAAATAATTCAGCCTCCTTCTTCAAATTTGCCTTTACTTGTCGGACTGAGGATAAACCACGCTGTAATAATATTATCGAAACAGATTTACAATCCTACAGAAGAATAACATTTGCTTTACTTATACTCGCAAATGTAACACTAGTGATTTTTACAATATGGCAGTGGCAATACGTAACACGGAAAAGAACATGACTATGTATGGTACCAACGTGCAAGATTAACAGTAACTGTAAGACGTCGTATCAGCAAGTAGGGTCCCTAAACTGTATGGTGGGTGACACTGAATCGAACCCAACAGCTAGAAAATAACTATAAGTCACTACCTTCAACATTAACAGGGGAGAAAGAGTATTATCGAAACAGGTTTATAATCCTACAGAAGAATAACATAGATTTTTAGGATAGATCATGCGAGACTACTGGAAAAAATGAGTGCAATTGGACTTGACAAAAGAGTAACTGAATGGGTTGCTCTGTTTCTAGAAAATTATAACTGAGAGAATTAGAGTAGGTGAAGCTTTATCTGTCCCTGTAAAAATTAAGAGGGGAAATTCTCAAGGTAGTATTATTGGACCTTTATGTTTTCTTATATATATCAATGATATGTGTAAAGAAATGTAATCAGAGATAAGGCTTTTCACAGATGATGTTATTCTGTACAGAATAATAAATTAGTTACAAGATTGTGAGCAACTGCAATGTGACCTCGATAATGTTGTGAAATGGACAGTAGGCAATGGTATGATGATAAACGGGGATAAAAGTCAGGTTGTGAGTTTCACAAATAGGAAAAGTAATCTCAGTTTTAATTACTGCGTTGATGGGCTGAAAGTTCCCTTTGGGGATCATTGGAAATACCTAGGTATTAATATAAGGAAGGATCTTCATTGGGGTAATGACATAAATGGAATTGTAAATAAAGGGTACAGATCTCTGCACATAGTTATGAGAGTATTTAGGGCTTGTAGTAAGGATGTAAAGGAGAGAGCATATTTGTCTCTGGTGAGACCTCAACTAGAGTATGGTTCCAGTGTATCGGACCCTTACCAGGATTGCTTGATTCAGGAACTGGAAAAAATCCAAAGAAAAACAGCTGGATTTGTTTTGTGCGATTTCCGACAAAAGAGTAGCGTTACAAAAATGTTGCAAAGTTTGGGCTGGGAAGACTTGGGAGAAAGGAGACGAGCTGCTCGACAAATTCGTATTTTCCGAGCTGTCAGTGGAGAGATGGCGTGGGAGGACATCAGTAGACGAATAAGTTTGGATGGTACCTTTAAAGGTAGGAAAGATCACAATATGAAGATAAAGTTGGAATTCAAGAGGACAAACCGGGCCAAATATTCGTTTATAGGAAGGGGAGTTAGGGATTGGAATAACTTACCAAGGGGGATGTTCAATAAATTTCCAATTTGTTTGCAATCATTTAAGAAAAGGCTAGGAAAACAACAGACAGGGAATCTGCCACCTGGGCGACTGCCATAAATGCAGATCAGTAGTGATTGACTGAAGGTTGTACCCGTACTGTGTACGCCCTAAATGGCAGGGAGTATAAATGCGAGATGTTCCCAAACAAGTGAGCTAGTGCAATGCGACAATTCACAATAACATTATAATTTTTATAACTTTCAAACGAAAGTAATAAAGACAGTTACTCCAGCGGCGTGAGCTCGTTACTTTTAACGATTCAAATGTCTCCTCGAAAGCTCAAAATAAAAGAAGAAAAGGAGACAGCTAAAATGAGGTTTTAAAAAGAGTAATAATCCCTAATTAGAGGAAGAACAATGCACAGAAGAAATGAAAGGCAGAGAAAGAGAGGTTCTCGTATTACTTTTTATTGAGTTCCACGTAATGAGACTGTTTGCTCTGAATACCGCATCTCGATAGTTGCAACACTTCGAACGTCAGCCATTTCTAAATGTCACCTGCAGTGCATTCCGCCGTTCATTTTTATTCTTATTTCCCGCGCAGCCTTGTGGAGCAGTATACTCCGAACAGGTGGTACCAGTTTTTTGCACACCAGATGGCTGGGCGAGTGATTTAACCTTTCATCTCTGAAATCCTAATGTTATCATTTTAAGACTTCTTCGATGATCTAATGGAGAGTTGGCGAATATTTTTTACAGCCTTCCTTACAGTAAAGAAAATTCATTATTCACACAAATACGTCTTATGGGAGGAGGTCATCTGAAAATTTGTGTAACGTAACGTAGCAACCGTGCAGGCTGTGATGTAAGGTATGGATGGATGGACAGACATTGTTACTTAGCAACTGTGCTGGATGCGATGTATGATATGGATGGATGGACAGACAATGTTACTTAGCAACCGTGCAGGCTGTGTTGTAAGGTATGGATGGATGGTCAGACAATGTTACTTAGCAACCGTGCTGGATGTGATGTAAGGTATGGATGGATGGTCAGACAATGTTACCTAGCAACCGTGCAGGCTGTGATGTAAGGTATGGCTGGATGGTCAAACATTGTTACTTAGCAACCGTGCAGGCTGTGATGTAAGGTATGGATGGATGGTCAGACAATGTTACTTAGCAACCGTGCTGGATGTGATGTAAGGTATGGATGGATGGTCAGACAATGTTACGTAGCAACCGTGCTGCATGTGATGTAAGGTATGGATGGATGGCCACACAATGTTACCTAGCAACCGTGCTGGATGTGATGTAAGGTATGGATGGATGGACAGACAATGTTACCTAGCAACCGTGCTGGATGTGATGTAAGGTATGGCTGGATGTTCAGACATTGTTACTTAGCAACTGTGCTGCATGTGATGTAAGGTATGGATGGATGGACAGACAATGTTACCTAGCAACCGTGCTGGATGCGATGTAAGGTAATGATGGATGGCCAGAACTTGGAACTTGGAAAGAGTAGCAATGAGTATGGCATAAATATTGGCCTTTCTAAGACTTAATTGACGTCAGTAGGAAAGAAATCCAAGAGAAATAAATGTCACATTGAGGGTACAAAGCTGAAACAGGTAGTAATTCCAAGTATTTAGGATTGCGTTCTGCCTGGATGGTAATACAGTAAGTGAGATTGAATCAAGGTGTAGTAAGGATAATGCAGTGAGCTCGCAGTTGTTATCAACAGTGTTCTGTAAGAAGGTAGTCAGCTCGCGAACGAAACCATCATTACATTGGTCTTTGCTTTACGGGAATGGAAGCTGGGTGGACTCAGGATATCTTATTCATATGTTAGAAGTAAAAGACATGAAAGTAGTGAGAATGATTCCTGGTACAAACAGGCGGAAACAATGGTAGGAGGGCACTCGGAATCAGGAGATAAAGGCTAAGTTAGGTATGAACTCGAGGGATGAAGCTGTGCACATAAACCGCCTTCCGCGCCATGTGAGGCGAATGGAGGAGGATAGGTTACCTAAGAGAATAATGGACTCTGTTATGGAGTGTAAGAGGAGTAGAGGGAGACCCACGATGACCATGGTTCGACTCCATTGATAATGATTTAAAGACAAAAGATATAGAACTAAATGAGGCCACAGCACTAGTTGCAAATAGAGGATTTTGGCGACATTTAGGACGTTCACAGGGGCTTGCAGACTGAACGCTGAAAGGCATTATCATGATCATTATTACAGTGTACCCAAGCGGTTTCAGTACAGAGTGTATGTAGCATATTTACCACATGTAGCCAAATTTAAGAGTGTACTTAAAAATGTTATTCGACATAAGGCTGAGAACAATCTTTAGGTGGGCAGGTAAATAAAAGTGCAGGGCACCAACTGTATTCGGTTGGAAAACTATGTGCGAAATTATCTACAGCCTCATTAACTTACCTTATATTGCTATTACTGAAGAATTTTTGAACACCGAAATCCACTTTTTACATTTGTTAAGATAACACTGGTTTCTGCTATCTGAATATTTCTTCTGTTTTATTTCCATACGCTGCTTCTTTGTTTTATTGCGCTCTCTTTTGTCTCGCTCGTCATCTTTTTCTGCGCGACTCGTCTGCTCATTTGTTCCTACTCGTTAGCGTTTTGTTTTCCTTTGTCGGTTAATTTTCCGTCTGACTTGACTCCATTTCTGATGGCCTTCATTTAGATCGTTTTTAATGCACTTCACACTCCTCTTTGCGTTTAACGATTCGGGTTTGCTGGTGCAACTTCTTTGTGTGCCTCATTCCTAAGTGCAAATGATTTTAGCGGCGGGAATTTTATCCTCCAGTTTTTATCTCAAACTGGAGCCAGAGGCGATGATGAAGACGGATTATGTACTTAACTAACTGGCATAAAGTAGCCGGACTCGATGTCACGGACTTATGTTTGCACGTGTAAGGGTTCGGGTGTTCAGGAACCTAAAATGATGATGATGATGATGATGATGATGAAAATGAAATGAAATGACGTATGGCTTTTAGTGCCGGGAGTGTCCGAGGACAAGTTCGGCTCGCTAGATGCAGGTCTTTTGATTTGACTCATGTAGGCGACCTGCGCGTCATGATGAGGATGAAATGATGATGAAGACGACACATACACCCAGCCCCCGTGCCGGCGAAATTAACAAATTAAGGTTAAAATTCCCGACCCTGACGGGAATCGAACCCGGAAACCCTGTGACCAAAGGCCAGCATGTTAACCATTCAGCCATGGAGCCGGACATAATGATGATGATGATGATGATGATGATGATGATTGTTGTTTAAAGGGACCTAACATCTAGGTCACCGTCCCCTAATGGTACGAAATGAGACGAAACGTAATGACAAAGTAAAAGTCCGAAACTCGTACGTGTTGATGAAGAACGAATGGATGAATAGAATTAAAAATAAATCACCGAGTATTGAAAGAAAATGAATAATTCCAAAATGAATCCGCTGAGCAGAATTCATAAAAGAGATAATAATTTCGTGTGGCTATTTCTAGCCGAGTGCAGCCCTTGTAAGGCAGACCCTCCGATGAGGGTGGGCGGCATCTGCCATGTGTAGGTAACTGCGTGTTATTGTGGTGGAGGATAGTGTTATGTGTGGTGTGCGAGTTGCAGGGATGTTGGGGACAGCACAAACACTCAGCCCCCGAGCCACTGGAATTAACCAATGAAGGTTAAAATCCCCGACCCAGCCGGGAATCGAACCCGGGACCTTCTGAACCGAAGGCCAGTACGCTGACCATTCGGCCAACGAGTCGGACATAAAAGAGATGATGAACAATGATTACAAAGTAAAAACAATCAGTGGGTTCGGACGCAATGCCACACGTTTCCAGAAACTGACCGAGGACTTCCAAAACACAATCCTGAATCGGTGATACTCCTTGTCTACAGGGGTCCAAAATTCAGGTGAACGGCCCCTCATTATGGTACTTATCGCTAGGAAAGTCAGACCCATGGTATTTCTCATGTAGCGGTTCTAGACTCACGGCGTTCACACATCATGGTACTACTCACAAGTAACGTAATACGCACAGGTAACGCAGACCTGAAAGAAAACTGGCGGTGTGAAATTTTGTTTGTACGTCAAGAACTGACTAAAATATTAACATCTGAAAAAAAAGCGCCCGCACAATTGTGTATGTCAGGACTTACGTCACTACTTACAAAAAAGAACAATTACCTCAATGCATGTGAATATACATATGTACATGATCAAATGTTATATTTTACAGTGGGGAATAATTTTAAAAAAATTAAATCTTCGTTCAAACACAAGTAAACGTTAATTTTCTACACTGAGGAGGAGTTTTGCTATTACTGCCCTTTTGGCAGCAGCAGCTTGTCGTCAGACCTGAAGGAAATCCCGAGGTGTCAAAACGTCAAAAACTTGCTAAAATGCTCACATGTTTTTACAGTTTATTTTACAAAATAAGAACTATCGGCTGAAAAACAGAACCCACACAATTGTCGGTGTCAGGATTTCATTCACTACTTGCAAAAAATAAATAAATAAAAATATTCAAATCAGTACATGTGAATATGCACATGTACATAATCAAATGTTCTATTATACAGTGTGGAACGATTTTAAAAATTAAAATCTTATACATTACATTTCTCATGTAGAGTACGAGTTTTTCTTTCACAGTCCTTTTTGTGACAGCACCCAGCACTCATGCATGCATTGCCTGTAAGGAAACCTAGCCCGCACATATGTGCGTATCAACATTCAAAACCTCATGGTATTACGTACGATGTTGTAAGTTCACAATTTACGTTTGCTACACATTCTACACACTTCATTGATTATATTCTGATATTCAGTAAAGCTTCTAGATTAATATGAATGCAATAAATAAGGCATTACTGCTTCCTGCCATCTTGCTAATGAACTGTATTTTTAAACTCTTCTTCCTGCCCCCTGGTGGTCAAGCACTAACTAAAAACAGCCGAAGTACATGCTACGTGTCCCGCACAAGCACTGCAGTCCGGTCTAGCGCCAAGAAAACGTCAAATAAGCTCAGACATAAATAAAATACGAACCCGCACAATTGTGCGTACACGGTCTGAAAGGGCTATGGTGTTTCTCACATACGGCGCCACCCATAGGCAACGCAAACCCATGGTGTTCCTCACATAACTAACTAACCACATGGAACTACAGCCTTGAAGGGCCTTGGCCTACCAAGCGACCGATGCTCCGCCTGAAGTCGTGCAGATTTCGAGGTGTCGTGTGTTCAGCACGACGAATCCTAACGGCCGTTATTCTTGGCTTTCTAGACCGGGGCCGCTATCTCACCGTCAGATAGCTCCTCAATTCTAATCTCATAGGCTGATTGGACCTGGAACCAGCCCTCAGATCCAGGTAAAAATGCCTGACATGGCCGGAAATCGAACCCGGGGCTTCCGGGTAAGAGGCAGGCACGCTACCCGTACACCACAGGCCCGGCATTCCTTACGTACTGGGTACTAATCCATGGTGTTCCTCGCGTACTGGTACTACTTAGAAGTAGTCTTACGGTTCTAATTCAGACATCCCTTGGTCGGCCCCTTTTAGTCGCCTCTTACGACAGGCAGAGGATACCGTGGGTGTATTCTTCCTTTGCGTCCCCCACCCACAGGGGGTTGTGTGTTTGTTCAGCGAGAACTATTTTATTTTGCTCAAGTCCGCCGGAAAGCCGGTTAAGAACCCCCCTATTCGCCACCTGGGACGCGCCACGTGGGAATATCGCTATCACCTCTCCCAGTGCTACGCCAGCGTAGTACTGTAGTTTCGTGGGGACCTAAAATCGCCAATATAATTATGCAGGCAAACATGCTCTTAAAAGTAGCTAAATACCTACAGTTTGCATTCTATCCTAATACTGACTAAAAATTCCATATCTAACCATCAGTTACCAATCTGTGAGGACATTATTATCCCCACTCCACCAGAGGCGGCTCCACACTAAAATTTAAGGGTGAGCCAAGTAGTAGACCTATTATTGTTGTTTCATACAGAACATTGTTTCACATTTGACATTTACTTTCCCAATATTGCCATTATCATCATTCCACACAACATTTGAAATAAAATTTAATAAATAGCCTTTCTTTCTTTCTTTCTTTCTTAGTCAGTTAGTGCAGGGATTGTTTTTCCGTCGGACTCAGCGAGGGATCCCACCTCTACCACCTCAAGGGCAGTGTCCTCAAGCCGTAAGACTTTACACCGGCGTGTTTCCAAACCAACTTTGCTTTATAGGAGTGAAAGCTGGGTGGACTCAGGCTATTTTATTCATAAGTTAGAAGTAACAGACATGAAAGTAGCGAGAATGAATGCTGGAACAAACAGGCGGAAACAATGGCAGGAGGGAACTCGGAATGAGGAAATTAAGAATAAGTTAGGAGTGAATTCGATCGATGAAGCTGTACGCTTTGGTGGTGGGTTCGTGTGAGGCGAATGGAGGAGGATGAATTACCTAGGAGGGGAATAATGGTGTCGGTCATAGAGGGTAAGAGAAGTAGAGGGAGATCATTGTTACTCAGATTTTTCTTTAGAATTTGCGTTATATCCTACCGACACAGATAGGTCTTATAGCGATAATGGGATAGGAAAGGCCTAGCAATGGGAAGGAAGCGGCCGTGGCCTTAGTTAAGGTACAATCCCAGCATTTTCCTGGTGTAAAAATGGGAAAACCACAGTAAAGCATCTTCAGGGCTGTCGACAGTGGGGTTCGAACCCACTATCTCCCGGATGCAAGCTCACAGGTGCACGTCCCTAACCGCACGGCCAACTCGCCCGGTAGACTCAGTTTCTAATGATTTAAGATAACAGATATGGAACTAAACGAAACTATAAAACTAGTTAGAAATAGAAGATTATGGAAGTGTTTAGGAAATTCACAGTGGCTTGCAGACTGAACGCTGAAAGGCGTAACAGTGTATAATGGAGATGTATGAATATTAAGAACAACAATTATAATGTTACAGATGCTATGTGAGATTCTGACGGTGATCGGGATTAGATACCCGAAAAGAAAGGAGTGAGGCAAGGCTGCAGTGTGTCTCCCTTCCAACCCCACTCCTCCCTTCGTTTCAATGTTTTTATAGAACACGCGGTACAGGCAATCAAAGAAGAATTTGGAAATGGATTCCCAATCCAAGGACAAGAAACAAAATCCCGGAGATTTGCTGATGATGTTATTTTATCTGAGACTGCAGAAGATCTGGAGAAATTGCTGAATGGTATGGACAGAGTCTGGCTGAAGGAGCTCAAGTTAAATATAAATAAGTCCAAAAGAAAAGTAATGGAGCACAGTCGAACGAAGTCAGGCAGGCGAATAATGGATATAATTAAATGCGGTGTTAATGAGATATGAATCTTTCCCCAAATGAGTGATAAGCGCGATGCGCCGAGTAAATTAACTACCGGTGGCAGAAGTATGGACATAAAATGCAGACTAGCACAAGCAAGGAAGGCCCTTCTTAAGAAAATAAATTTATTCACTTCGCTATTTGTTTTACGTCGCACCGACAGAAATAGGTCTTATGGCGACGAAGGGATAGGAAAGGACTAGGAGTAGGAAGGAAGCGGCCGTGGCCTTAATTAATGCACAGCCCCAGCATTTGCCTGGTGTGAAAATGGGAAACCACGGAAAACCATTTTCAGGGCTGCCGACAGGTTCGAACCCACTATTTCCCGGATGTGAGCTCACAGCTGCGCGCCCCTAACCACATGACCAACTCGCCCGGTTATTCACTTCAAACATTAATATAGGAATCAGAAAGATGTTTCTGAAGACTTTCGTGTGGAGCGTGGCATTGTATGGAAGAGAAACATGGACGATAACTGGCTCAGAAAGAAAGAGAATAGAAGCTTTTGAAACGTGGTGTTACAGAAGAATGCTGAAGGTGAGATGGATAGATCGAATCACGAATAAAGACATACTGAATCGAATTGGTCAGAGAAGATTGATTTTGTTTATCTTGACGAGAAGAAGAGATGGCATGATAAGACACATCTTAAGACACCAGGACTTGTTCAGTTGGTTTTTGAGGGGTAAGAACGGTAGGGGTAGACCAAGGTATGAATATGACAAACATATTAGAGCAGATGTAGGATGCAGCAGTTACGCAGAAATAAACAGGTTAGTACAGGATAGAGTGACATGGAAAGCTGCATCAAATCAGTATATGGACTGATGACGCAAACATCTACATTATGAAATATAACATCATTTAAGATCTGCCTCTGTAGTGAAGTGGTTAGTGTGATTAGCTGCCACCCCCGGAGGCCCTGGTTCGATTCCCAGCTCTGCCACGAAATTTAAAAAGTGGTACGAGAGCTGGAATGGGGTCCACTCAGCCTTGGGGGGTCAACTGAGTAGAAGTGGGTTCGATTCCCACCTCACCTATCCTGAAAGTGGTTTTCCGTAGTTTCCCACTTCTCCAGGCAAAGGCCACGGCCGCTTCCTTCCCTCTTCGTTGCCTATCTCTTCCAATCTTCCCATCCTCCGACAAGGCCCCTGTTCAGCATAGCAGGTGAGGCCGCCTGGGCAAGGTACTGGTCATCTTCCCCTGTAGTATCCCCGATCCAATGTCTCACGCTCCAGGACACTGCTCTTGTGGCGGTAGAGGTGGGATCCCTCGCTGATTCCGAGGGAAAAACCAACCCTGGAGGGTAAACAGATTAAGAAAGAAAGAAACATAATTTGAGAATTATTTTTCGGATAGGGACTTGCCGAAATTTTATTCCCCAGGAGTTCATTCATTTGAGTCTGTCGTATTCGAGCACCAAACAGTGCTAGGACTGAAATCACCAGCTTCCGGTGAGACGGTGAGCAATGTAATGTCTCAGACACTCAACCGGGCACGACCAAGTTGAGAACTGTGTTCTATGCTCCCATCGACACGACAAACAGTCTAGGAAGCTGTGTCCTAGAGTGAAGAATCTTCCCGAGCCGTCCACACTCTTCAGTTAGCTCCCATGAAAGCTGTCGTGTAGAAAGTCACTGCACTGTATTTCCAATGAGCTGATGGTCAACCAAACACTTGACATGTAAGAAGACCTTTTCTTCCTTCAAGAGGCTGCTCTTCCCTCTAACGGTAAGGAGTGAAAGTGGAGGCTTACTTACTCACTGTGAAGATGTCTTTACTCACGGCTTGCTTGATGTTTCTCTTCCACAGAGAAGAGCCTGGGAATTGAGTAACATCTCATATACACTCCATCTGCATTAATGTTCAGTAGTGGGACCTCCACATTCGTCCAGTCACAGAGCGAGTTGGCCGTGAGGTTAGCGGCGCGCAGCTGTGAGCTTGTATTCGGGAGATGGTGCGTTTGAACCCCACTATAGGCAGCCCTGGGGCTGTACTTCAATTATGGCCACGGTCTCTGAAACCCTAGAGTTCGCTCTTAGTTGCCTTTTACAACAGGCTAAGGATACCGAAACAGTTTTCTACCGCCCCCACCCACGGGAGAATGATAAAAGGGATGCTGTCTCAAAAACTGATGGTATTTTAGAAATGAAATTCAGTACACATTTCTTTCTTAATCTGTTTACCCTCTAGGGTTGGTTTTCCCCTCGAACACGATGAGGGATCCCACCTCTACCGCCTCAAGGGCAGTATCCTGGAGCGTGAGACTTTGGGTCAGGGGAATACAAATGGAGAGGAAAACCAATACCTTGTCCAAGTGGCCTCACCTGCTATGCTGAACAGGAGCCTTGTGGAGGGATGGGAAAATTGGAAGGGACAGGCAAGGAAGAGGGAAGGTTGCGGCCGTGGCCTTAAGTTAGGTACCATCCCGGCATGTGGCTGTAGGAGAAGTGGGAAATTACGGAAAACCACTTCGAGGATGCTGAGGTGGAAATCGAACCCCTCTCTAGTCAGTTGATCTTCCGAGGCTGAGTGGACCCCGTTCCAGCCCTCGTACCACTTTTCAAATTTCGTAGCAGGGCCGCGAATCGAACCCGGGCGTCCTGGAGTAGCAGCTAATCATACTAACTGTTCTTCAAACATTTAAGGGGAGCATCAAAGGCGTATCCTAATAACGTTGAATTGAGTTACATTTCGGTTTATCTGGAACTGTCCAAGAAAACACAACGGAATTTTGATATGATATACAGTAGATTCGTATCTAAAGGAACTGCAAATAATTTTCCATGAAAAAAATTTAAAAGACATTTTTACAAATACAACCTTTTGCATTCCTCTTAATTAGCAGTAAAAAAAGTCAGAAGTCCGTCTCTGTGGTGTAGTTGTTAGTGTGATTAGCTGCCACCCCTGGAGGCCCGGGTTCGATGTCCGACTCTGCTACAAAATTTGAGAAGTAGTACGAGGGCTGGAACGGAGTCCACTCAGCCTCCGGTGGTCAACTGAGTAGATGGGAGGTTCGATTACCACCTCAGCCATCCTCGAAGTGGTTTCCCACTTCTCCTCCACGCAAATGCCGGGATGGCACCTAACTTAAGGACACGGCCGCTTCCTTCCCTCTTCCTCGCCTATGCCTTCGAATATTCTCATCCCCTCACAAGGCCCCTGTTCAGCATAGCAGGTGAGGCTGCGTGGGCGAGGTATTTGTCCTTCTCCCCAGTTATATTCCCCCGACTCTAAACCTCACGTTCCAGGACACTACCCTTCAGGCGGTAGAGGTGGGATCCCTCACTGAGTCCGAGGGAAAACCAACCCTGGAGGGTAAGCAGATTAAGATAGAAAGAAAGAAATGGCAGAAAATTCCATTTAGAGACAATGGATGTTTCGAAATTTACTATTGATAATAATGCCATTGATTTTTACGTCCTACTAAATACTTTTACCATTTTCGGAGATGCCGAGATGCCAAATTTTTTCTCCGCAAGATTTCTTTTACGTGCCACTAAATCTACCATCACGAGGTTGACGTATTTGAGCACCTTCAAATACCAGCGGGGTCGAACCTGCGAAGTTGTGGTCAGAAGGCCAGCGCCTCAATCGTCTGAGCCACTCAGCCCGGCATGAAATTCTCTCTTAAATGTACCTTAAGCTGTAAGGAATTTCATACTTTCTCGTTAATGCTGTCCTCTTGTAATTCAATCACGTCTAAGAAGGTTCTAGGTTATATTAAATGCCGCATCATTTAGCAGTAGGAACCTCAAATGACAACAACCGCTAACGCCTTGCGGCTTTACCCACAGGGGGCTTTGTGTGCTACCACAATAGCATCGCCTGGACGACCTTGAACTGTTCAGTTCGGACAGATGAAGATCGCAATGCGAGGACGTTTATGGTCAAGGCTGCAGGGGAATGGCCTAACACGGGCTGACTGACTGACTGGACAACGCTTGTAACCGCTGGAGAAAGTTTTCAACACCTGTCATTCTAATACACTCGATAAGTTTACCGCTAGCTCTACAGATTCCTTCCTTACTGAGGTACACTGAGTAGCTCCGAAAATTGATCCAACTATCATGAGAATAGTCTCAAAGTTTCAGAGGCTGCTAAAAAATGCAACAGTGGCTCAGTCCGGTGATATTTGAAGGTGCTCAGATACGTCAGCCTCGAGTTGGTAGATTTACTGGCACGTAAAAAGAACCTCCTGTGTGACAAAATTCTGGCAACTCGGCGTCTCCTAAAACGGTAAAAATAGTTATTGGGACATAAAGTAAATAACCTTCTTATTCTTTCTTTCTTTTCCTACCGCTTTTTTCCACACCTGTGGAGCCGCGGGTGCCAACTGTGTCGCAGATGTGGATGTGGCCCTGTTTTATAGCCGGATGCCCTTCCTGAAGCCAACCCTATATGGAGGAATGTAATCACTATTGCGTGTTTAAGTGATGGTTGGTAGTGTGGTGTGTTGTGTTGTCTGAATATGAAGAGGAGAGTGGGACGGACACATACACCCAGTCCCCGAGCCAGAAGAATTAATTAGAAGCAATTAAAATCCCCTACCCGGCCGGGAGTCGAACCCTCGTAATGAACCGAAAACCAGTACGCTGACCATTCAGCCAACGAGTCGTACAAATACTATTATTATTATTATTATTATTATTATTATTATTAGTAGTAGTAGTAGTAGTAGTAGTAGTAGTAGTAGTAGTAGTAGTAGTAGCGAACTCTCCCAATATTGGAAAACTTAAAGCAAATAACTCACTCACTCACTCACTTCTTCTGTGACCGGGCGAGTTGACGGTGCGGTTAGGGGCGCGCGGCTTTGAGCTTGCATCCGGGAGGTAGTGGGTTAGAACCCCACCGTCGGCAGCCCTGAAGACAGTTTTGCGTGGTTTCCCATTTTCACACCAGGCAAATGCTGGGACTGTACCTTAATTAAGGACTTCCCATTCCTAGGCTTTCCTATCCCATCGTCGCCGTAAGACCTATCTGCGTCGGCGCGACGTAAAGCAAAAAGAAAAAAAAAATCTTTTGTGTGTTCTTCTTCCCTGTGCAAAGTATGAAATTGAGTTTTCTGTTTTCCTGGTGTCTATTCATAGTCTAAGTCTGGAAGCAATTTCGTTCTATTATATCATACTATCAATTCTTAGGTTCAAAAATGTGAAAATGGAATTTGAATGAAAAATAAGTCACATCAAATCTATATAGTTACAGATCACAAATACAATCAGGAGAGGCGATTACAATATTATGGTCATTTAAATAGAATGGGTAATAACAGGCTCAAAAAGGAAAATTTTAAACTGAGACTTATCGATGAAGAATCACAATATTTGGCTAGAAATCAGTGAAGACCTAACTGAAGAAACCATTCCATATAGAATATTGAATAAACTTCAGAACTGTAGCTCACAAACACAAAATTTCTGTAAAGCCCACCCGAATAGATACAGGATGGACTGAACAAAAGAACACAGCGAGAGGATGAAGAGATAATGGGAAGAGAAGAAGAAAAAAATAAAAAAAGACTGTTAATGAGTTCAAACGCTCTCCTTAGTTGGGCATAACGAATCAAAAAGAGCCTCTGTTAAGACAAAGTGCACGTCATTATATGTCAAAAACAGATGTAGTTTTTTGGCTAATCAGTCCATAGACTGTCCGGCTCCATGGCTAAATGGTTAGCGTGCTGGCCTTTGGTCACAGGGCTCCCGGGTTCGATTCCCGGCACGGTCGGGAATTTTAACCATAATTGGTTAATTTCGCTGGCACAAGGGCTGGGTGTATGTGTCGTCTTCATCATCATTTGATCCTCATCACGACACGAAGGTCGCAAATCAAGAGATATGCACCTGGCGAGCTGGAGTCCTCGGACATATCCCGGCACTAAAAGCCATACGCAATTTCTATTTAATTTTAGTCCTTAGACTGGTTTTGTACAGCTCTCCATGCCACCCTACCCTGTCCTAACCTTTTCATTTCTACATAACTACTACATCATACACCTACTCTAATATGTTTGTCATATTCATACCTTGGTCTACCCCTACCGTTCTTACCGTCTACACTTCCCTTAATAACTAACTGAACAAGTCCTCGGTGTTTTAAGATGTGTCCTAACATTCTGTCTCTTCTCTCGGTCAAATTTCGCCAAATCGATTCAGTATCTCTTCATTCTTGGTTCGGTCTACCCATCTCACCTTAAGCATTCTTCTGTAACACCACATTTCAAAAGCTTCTATTCTCTTTCTTTCTGAACTAGTTATCTTCCATATTTCACTTCCATACAATGCTACGCCCCTGACAGAAACATCTTTCTAATTCCTATATCAATGTTCAAAGTAAACAAATTTCTTTTCTTAAGAAAGCTCTTCCTTGCTTGTGCTAGTCTGCATTTTATGTCCTCCTTACTTCTGCCATCGTTAGTTATTTTACTACCCAAGTAACAATATTCACCTACTTCCTTTAAGACTTCATTTCCTAATCTAACATTTCCTGATCTCCGGACTTCATTCGACAGCACTTCATTATCTTTGTTTTGGATGAATTTATTTCATCTTGTACTCCTTACCCAAGACTTCGTCCATACCATTCATCAGTTTCTCTATATCTTCCGCAGTCTCAGGTAAAATAACAATCTCAACAGAAAATCTCAAAGTTATGATTTCCTCTTCTTGGATTGTGATTCCTTTTCTGATTTCCTTTACTGCCTGTTCTATATACGCATTGAAAAGGAGAAGGGACAAACTACAGCCTTTCCTCGCTCCTTTCTGGGTTGCAGCTGTATTTCATTGCCGTCGATTCTTACAGCAGCTGACTGATTTTTATACAGATTTTGTGTTGATAATGTTTCTTTCTCCGTATCTGATCATGGTCACTAAGAATCCCGAATCCTTTGATCCAATCAACGCTAGCTAATGCCTTTTGTTTTAGATCTACTGTTTGTCGTTCTTAATTCCAACCTCCCTAATATCAGACGTTAAATCAACATTGCGTCCCGCGTTTCTACATTTCTTCCGTAGCCAAACTGATCTCTCAACTTTTCTTTTGCAAATAATACCGTACGTGTAAAACGTTTGCAAACATGAGGTACTAAACGAATGGTGAGTTATTCCTCACACTAGTCAGCACTTCATTTCCTGGAGAGAAAAAAAAAGGTATAGCAATATTCTTATTTTTTTAAAAGCGGACAATAAACAATACAAGTATAGGAACATATTTATCACCTTAAAGAACCCTATCAAATCCCTTAGACAGGTCAATCACGATACAGTTCATTTGACCTCCCGAATCTAGGATTTTTGCTATATCTTACTGGAATTGAGCTTCAGTGTTATAACTATACCTCGGATTTTTAGGTGGTAATAGGTTAGAATGCAAAGTAATTTTGTTTGTAGGAAGTGTAATGCAACCCGTTGTACCATAACGTAGGAAGAGTAGAATAAATTCAAGGAGTTCTATAGGGTGTACCCCTAATGTCTATGCAAATCTCATAGCATAACCGTTGTACAGTGTAGGGTATACTTGTTACTGGCTTAAGTAAGTTTGCATTCTAACCTATCAGTACCTAATAATCCGGACTCTAGTTATAACCATTCCTAAACCCGACCTTCTATCGAACCAGTTATTAATTTCGCAAGCATGTCTATTATAATCACAAAGAAGATTTTCCCAAAGCTTACATATAACAGATGTCAAACTGACTGGCGTGTAATCTTCGGTTTTATGTCAATCACCATTTCCTCTATACACAGCGCCTACTGTAGCAACACTCCCTTCATTTGGCATAGCTCCTTCATGCAAACGGTAACCATTGTCTTTAGTATATCCCCGCAAATCTTATCAATTACAGCTACTTCTCTAGTTTTCAAGTTTTGTATCTTATTTTAAATGTATACCGGGCGAATTGGCTGTGCGGTTAGTAGCGAGGAGCTGTGAGCTCGCATCCGGGAGATAGTGGGTTCGAACCCCACTGTCGGCAGTCCTGAAAATGGTTTTCCGTGGTTTTCCCATTTTCACACCAGGCAAATGCTGGGACTGTACCTTAATTAAGGCCCCGGTCGCTTCCTTCGCATTCCTAGGCCTTTCGTGTCCCATCGTCGCCAGAAGACCTATCTGTGTCGGTGCGACGTAAAGCAACTAGCAAATAAATAAAAATAAATGTATTTGCTATCGTAGGTAAATTTCAGTACTTCGTTAGTATTTGTCACCTTCTCTATCTGGACATTATCCTTGTAAATAACAATATTTACATACTGCTGACTGAATACTTCCGCCTTTTGAAGATCCTCGCATACACACTCGCCTTCTTCATTAATGATTCTTGGAATATCCTTCTTGGAACCTGTTAATCTAATCCTCTAAGATCAGACGTAAATAGAGATGGCAAACGAATATCGATATTTTGAGATAAAGATATCGATATTTGGATATCCGATATATTGTCAATATCGATATTTTGTGCCCAATATATCGATATTTCTATTTGATTCCTTTTCAGACCCTTTCAATATTTGCATGCTACAGTTCCGAAATTTGAATAATCATTTCTCAATTCACTTCGGTAAATATAGTGGTAATATCACGTTCACAGCTTTACAGGTTAACTAGGCAATACTTGAGCATTATAGCGACCTCTGTTTTCAAAGGCCAGTAACACCGTCACGGAGAACAGAAACCGATTAAATGGCAAAATGTTATCCAAGCTGCTTTTTCTAAATGACTTACCTAAGAGGTATTTGATCATGGTTTTTTTAAAGAACAAATGGAATTGCAGTGCTGAGGAAGAAGTTGGGAAGAAAATGTTTCATTATTTTATAGAGCTCTGATAATTATCAGATGTACTTCGTACACAAATTATACGTTTGTAGTTTTTTCATGTGGTTTTTCGGTGTAAGTTATTAGCTCGTTACTAGACACGTTGTATATACTGGTTTTCTATGTATTATAACATCTTTCGGCTGTAAAGGTTTCTATAATGTGTCATTGTAATAAAAATTCATGTTACTTGGTCATTGTTTTAAGGTTGTTTTCTGATCTGTGTCAAGACTTATTAAACCTAATGAATCCTTTAATCGTTTTGTTAAATGTAAAACTAGACTTACAATACCAGTATTTTGAAAACGGATGTATCGGCGATATATCGATATTCTGAAGGCCGATATTTCAATGAATCGATATTTTAACACGGATGTATCGAAAAACTGATATATCGATATTTTGAAAAGTTATGCCATGTCTAGCACGTAAAGTCAACGTGTTTGTACGTTTATTCTGAAGCAAATTTGATCTCCGAACTTGCCTCCCCATTCTTTTTTAATAGTACTTGTTACAATTTTGCAAGCGTGAGATACTAAACGAATCGTGCGGTATGTTTCACACTTGTCAGCACTTCATTTCTTGGTAAAAGGTATAAAAATATTCCTTTTTTTAAGCGGACAACCAACAGTAAAAATATAACAACATATTTATCATCTACAATAGCATTATGGGCACTTTAAGTTCGTTTCTCCCTTGTCTTTCTTTTTATAGTTAAATGCGAGGCCCTGTGGTCCCCAACTGCACGCAATCTGAATGACTCCCCACCGAGATAAATCTGGGAAGTTATAAACTGCACCTGTAGGTCTTAGCTGTGCCATTTCGTAGAAACGACAAAAGGGAAAGATGAGGACAAAGCATTTTCGCAACGACTTCAGCAATAATCATGGCTTCTATATTTATGCTCAGGTCATTCAGCTCTTGCACGCATTACGCTAGACTTTTTCTGTTGTCGGAATGTAAAGAGCAATGCAGTCGAAATGAGTGAGCTGTTTCTTCTTAAGTCATGATCTTTTTTTCTTACTTCAACTGTTGCGTGCGCGGATGTTCATTTGTTTTTTTGTAACGCTCCGTCCTTACGCATGCAAGAGCAATGAACCTAACCTCACTCTCTGCTGTCCGGGGCATTTCACTTCACCATCCTGCAAATTGTCATTGTTATAAGCTAGGAGGCACATATTTCGCCTCGTTAGTAAATTTGGACTTGTAAAAATCCAGGAATATTATAGATAAAGGTAGAAATCTCTCTCTCTCTCTGTATGTATATATATAACATATCCTGACTGACTGACTGACTGATTCATCATACCCGAGCTAAAACTACTAAACATAAATGACATTTTGGGGATTAAATGAACTGGCGCATGACTTTTAGTGCCAGGAGATCCCAGGAAATGTCTTTTGATTTGACTCCCGTACGCGACCTGCGCGTCGTGATGAGGATGAAATAATGATGAAGAAAACACATACACCCAGCCCCCGTGCCAGGGAAACTAACCAATGATGGTTAAAATTCCCGACCCTGCCGGAAATCGAACCCGGGACCCCTGTGACCAAAGGCCAGCACGCTAACCATTTAGCCATGAAGCCGGACATTTGGGGGATAATGTACCGGGAGGTACACCTCAACGCCGCGCATTCACAATTAGCGCCTAAATGAACTCCTCTATCAATCACAAGTGAAACCAATAATACAACAGGAACTTAGAACTTTAAGCAGATTATGTAATTTTGTTATTGTGCAGTTTCCTAAAGTGAGTGAATTTCTCCTTGTTTTGTTTGCCATTCATCAAGAAGTTTGGATATTTTACCACAGAAGACACAACCAAAAAACTATGATAATGCACCCTGGTGCAAAGAGAAATAACTTATAATTTAAAGTTTTGTATTTCTAGGGTTTTGTGACTGATTGATGTTCATTTATTTTTGGGTTGGCAATATTTCCTCTTCCTTTCCGCCAGTTTTGAATCTGGCCAATGAAAATTTTCTTTAATTAATTTTCAACCTGTCACAGGTTTCTTGTTCGATTCTGAGTGTAACTTTGAAAATGACCAATTAAATTGAGAGGGTATGGCTAGTTTGGTCTTGAATGATCTCGAACCTTCCCTGAGGGTTTATAAACTGCGGCTTTTCACGTTTCTTGGCCAATTGATCGACGTCTATCTGAGTGTGTGTGTTAAGCGGGAGGCGGGCGGCCTCTTTCGTCGGCAACCAGAACATCTATAAGGTAATGGCCACATAACTTTATTCTTTCTTGCTACCTCCGCAGTTTAATCCGAGGGAAAGTTATGTAACAAATTTTTCTAAAATGTAACTTTCTTCTGGCTAATGTAAAAACTTCATAGCATCTTTAATTGGAAATCGCGGATAGAGGTGAATAACCCTCTCGAGCTCCCCTTCATCTTGGTTTGAGGTGACTACGTTTTGTAACTGTTTTTCCTTCTGTAACGTGTTAAAGTAATTTCTATACGAGTCACCTCGGTAGTGTGGAAATAGCCCCTGTTTCATCGGCCTAGACCCCTTTAGGTTTTTAAGTTTTCAATATCTTGGAACGCAGTCCGCCTCCATTCATTTCGTGTTTGGGCTAGTTATTTAACCTGTTCCTTTTTCATGAAGGCCCTGTAGGTTGGGTATTAAATACCCCTGTATAAATAATTTTCAAATTGCAAGTTGTGCCTTGAGAGGCCAGTGATTGTAATTTGATGTTGCCTTGAGTAGGCTTGGAGACCAGAGAGCCTGTTAGCTCCTTTTCAAGTTTTGTAATTGCAAAGTGTGCCTCTGGGAGGCTAGATATCATGATTTAGGGAGCAACTGCTCTTTAATTAGGGGATTTCTGCCCTTAACTAAATTATTCTTCTTCCATTTGTAAAATTGTAAAACTAGGGGCTTAAAGCCCAAAGTGTTAAGGTTCTGAATCTTGGATTTTTCCTAATCTGGTTTCAAGATTGGCATTGTACCTGATTGTTATTTTCCCTTGTGGAAATTTGTTAAGTTTGTTTTTTATAATGAAAGAAATATAACCTTTGTTAAAGTTTTAATTCAATTCTTGACATTGTAGTTAGACCCATTCAAGCCCGCACCTTCTTTCACCTCTGCGTTCCACGGGTAACCCCGTAACAAGTGGTAGCAGAGCGTGGTTGAATGGGTCTCAATTAAGCCCCTTTTGACGGCTGACCATAGGATTTGATCCGAACTCTAAGAATTTATATGACAGTGTAAGTGCTCACTAAGGGAGGATTTTTGGATATTCCGTCGCTAAGAGGGTAAAAAGCGGGTAAATTGTTGAAATGAGTATATCTATATCTCAAAACTTAACATATTAGGCCGTAAAAGTTGGTATTGTCCGCCTCTATGGTGCAGTGGTTAGTATGATTAGCTGCCACACCCGGAGGCCCGGGTTCGATTCACGGCTCTGCCACGAAATTTTAAAAGTGGTACGAGGGCTGGAACTGGGTCTACTCAGCCTCGGGAGGTCAACTGAGTAGAGTTGGGTTCGATTATCACCTCAGCCATCCTGGAATTGGTTTTCCATGGTTTCCCACTTCTCCTCCTTGTCTATCTCTTCCAAACATCCCCCCCCCCACAAGGCCCCTGTTCAGCATATCAGGTGAGGCCGTCTGAAGCTCCACGACACTGCCCATGAGGCGGTAGAGGTGGGATCCCTCGCTGAGTCCGAGGGAAAAACCGACCCTGGAGGGAAAACAGAAGAAGAAGAAGAAGAAGAAGAAAGGAAGTATTTTTTGTTTTTAGAAAATACCCTTAATAAGGGTGAAAAATGGTGAAAAATGGGTTGAATACTTTTCATGAGGATATTTATATCTCAAAAACCGGAGATATACCGGCATGTAAATTGGTGTTTGGAATCTCCTTTAAAAATAAAGAAATTCGTATTTTTTGGTTTAAGGGGTTTACGGGAGTGAAACGGGGGTGAAATTTATATGTACAGTATATCTCAGGAACGTAACATGTTATAAACGTGAAAATTGGTATTTTTAATCTCTTTTAAAAAATCGACACGTATTTTTGCTTCCGGAGAAAACACTTAGGGGGTGGGGGTAAAACGGACTGAAAAGGGAGTTAAATTATTTTTTATTAAGATATTTATATCTCAGAAACCGGAAATGTTACAGACATTACAATTTTTACTTAGAATCTTCTTTAAAAATCAAGAAATGTGTTCTTGTATTCCAAAAAAAAAAAAAAAAAAAAGGAAACATGTATTCTTATTTTGACTTGAGAGTGGACTGTTTCTCAAATGTACAGTTTCCCGTCACGTGATCCAGAGTTAGCTCTGCCAGAAGCCTGATCATCTTAGGCCCAACGACCCTAAGTACAGCTCATTGACTGAAGAAAGAAGGAGGGACAGTAGTTTCAGAATACCGATAACTGGCTTACATGTGCTCAATAACACTTGTTGGTTAGTTATAAATATGTATGTGTATGTTTAGTCATCAGCCCGAAGGCTCGTTGTATCCTCAACAGTTCTGCCATGAGCTGTCATAGATGGCCTAGGCATCACTGAAGAGGCGTACTAGGGAAATGAGGAGTGAGGTAGTTTCCCGTTGCTTTCCTCACCGAGCCAGAAGTTGCTATTGCATATCAGTCTGCCAAGCCCACTGAAATGCATGCACGAACCGACCCTATGATCGATATTTTCCCACCATTCATAGCAGGGACTGGCTGCGTAAAGAATGGCATTACTAGCATCGCTCATACCTCAGTCACTTTCATATTGTCAAAGCCATGGATAAGACAGAGCCAGATCAATGAAAGTAACAAAATTGTTCTAGCCCATACCAGAAGACTTAGTGCACTGTAAACACTAGGTCCCGCCAGCAAAGGCATAGTTATAAATATAATTACTATTAATATGGGCCCCGCGGTGTAGGGGTAACGTCCCCGGCCAGGTCAGGGATTTTTACCTGGATCTAAGGTCCGCTCAGCCTACGTGATTACAATTTAGGAGCTATCTGAAAGCGAGATACTGGCCAAGGTCTAGAAAACCAAGAATAACGGGCTGGGCAGTAGTCGCTTGGTAAGTCATGACCCTTCGGGGCTATTGTGCCATGGGGTTTGGTTTGATCTATTAATGATGCCTAATTATGTAGGAGATGCTTATTTCCGAAGTACTATACTTTATATGTGCAAATTTACTGACAAGAGGACCTTCAAGTAGACGGGTCACATATTACACTGCCTGGCAAAAAAAGTTAAGCACCCACAAGGAGTGGTCCAATGTAATCCCATTTCGGTATACATGCATACCATTGATGTGTGAGTAAATGGTTAGATTTACAAGGATCTGTAATGTGTAGAACGCCCACTAGAGTGCATTCGTGATGGCACCACCTGTTGTTACCAGTCAACTACTGCGAGTCAGACAGTTAAGCAAGACGTGCAGAAAGGACTACGCACAGTAAGAAGCGTTAAGACAGCCTATCCACCAACCGACAACATTTGGCAGGGGCCACATGCTGGTGGGACTGCATGAGGCTGGTTGGTCCTATCGTGTAATTGCCAGGCATGTGGGCCATTCAGAAGTCACAGTGGCCCGATGTTGGACTCAATGGGTACTACAGTAGTGCATGAGGCCAGCCAATCACGTCATGCAGATTCGGGTCGACCAAGAAACACTACTCCGAGGGAGGACCATCCTATGGTGCGCCAAGCATTGCGGGATCCCATAACTTCGGCACACGCCATCGGCGAACATGTACTGGAGACTGTACAACATCCTATGAGTTCCCGCACAGTGTCTCGATGACTTGCTTCCGCCGGATTCGGGTCTTACCACTACCATTAACAACAGAACACCAACTCGTGCGTTTGGAGTGGTGCCTTGCCCGGGAGACATGGACACAGGTCGACTGGCCTTGCATCATGTTCAGTGATGACTTCCGCCTCTCTATAAGCTCTGATGACCATCGTGTGCGGGTTTGGCGGCGTCGAGGGCAGAGGGTAGATCCTGCCCTTATTATGGAAAGACACACAGGCGTAATCCCTGGCGTCATAGTGCGGGGAGCTGTAGGATATGCGTTCTTGTCTCGCCTAATAATGCCTCGGCAGACTCTGACGGCAGAGCGATACCTCACAGATATTCTGCGTCCGCACGTTCTACCCCTTATGGCAAAGCACCCTGGGGCAACAAGATAATGCACGTGTGTATAAGATCTGCTTAGAGCATGCTGAGTTCCTCCATCATTGAACACGTGTGGGATGACATTGGAAGGGAACTCGGTCCCAGTACCAACCTGCAGGATCTGGAGGGACAGCTGCAACGACTGTGGATGAACTTGCCTCAAGAGAGGATCCAAAGGCTGTTTGACTCCATTCCGATCCGCGTAAGGGCATGCTTTGCGGCCAGGGGGGTGCGATACTCTACTGACCTGGCGCCAACATTCCACCTGCAAGCGCCAACGGCCTTGTCTCTTTCATCCCATATTGTAATCACTTCAATAAAGGCATATGCAGTTTCATTCACTTTCAGCAACTCCTTCTGGGTGCTTAACGTTTTCTATCAGGCAGTGTATCTTCCATGAAGTTGTCCCTTGGAATATGATTCTCCCAAAGCCAACCCGGACTTCATATAAAAAAGCACTTCCCCGTAGTGTTGCTCTGGTAATGCTGAGATCCGTGGAATTTAATAACATCTTACTCACGACGTGTACAAGTTATTGGGGTAATCACATAAATGGGATTGTAAATAAAAGGCACAGATCTCTCTGCACATGATTATGAGGGTGTTTAGGGGTTGTAGTAAGGATGTGAAGGAGAGGGAATGTAAGTCTCTGGTAAGACCATAACTAGAATATGGTTCAAGTGCATGGGACCCTCACCAGGATTACTTGTTTCAAGAACAGGAAAAAATCCAAAGAAAACCAGCTCGATTTGTTCTGGGTGATTTACTGATTTCTGACAAAAGAGTATCGTTACAAAAATGTTGCAAAGTTTGGGCTGGGAAGAATTGGGAGAAGGAAGATGAGCTGCTCGACTAAGTGGTATGTTCTGAGCTGTCAGCGGAGAAATGGCGTAGAATGACAGTATTAAACTAATAAATTTGAGTGGCGTCTTTGAAAGTAGGAAAGATCACAGCATCAAGATAAAGTTGGAATTCAAGAGGAAAAATTGGGGCAAATATTCATTAATAGGAAGGGGAGTTAGGAATTGGAATAACTTACCAAGGGAGATGTTCAATAAATTTCCAATTTCTTTGAAATCATTTAAGAAAAGGCTCGGAAAACAAACAGATAGGGAATCTGCCACCTGGGCGACTACCTTAAATGCAGATCAGTATTGATTGATTGATTGATTGATTGATTGATTGATTGATTGATTGATTGATTGATTGATTGATTGATTGATTGATTGATTGATTGATTGATTGATTGATTGATTGATTGATTGATTGATTGATTGATTGATTGATTGATTGATACATTACTTCACCTAGAATTCTGCAGTGAAGCACGGGTTCTTCCACTAGTTGATAATATAATATGCACCAGAATTTGAGGTCAGACTAGGTATGTGCAGAAGATAACGGATGGCAGACTGCTTCCTACAAATTCTACATTTTCTTTCGTATACTCAGACCTTTCTCGACGAGAACAGTTCAAACCCTCGTAAAAACAAACAAAGAAACATTGCCACGAGCGAAATAATCAACGAGGTATACAAGCCCACGTATTACTTCCTGTTATGTTAACGAATACAACATTTTACTGCCACATACAATAACATGGCATTTATCACAGCAATATAAGGCCCCCTAAAGAATGCAGCTCTATTCGTTGTATGACCACAATAAAGTCGGCGAGAGAAACAAAACACTAAGGCTCGGGGATGACGTCAGGCTGTCAAAGAATTTTGTAGTTGCGAGGAGCAAAGGGAAATGAATACCGATTTAGGGATGAGGCAATTGGTACGAGAAAAACTTGTTTTATTTGTGCAGAACAGTCTTATACTTGGTCATCAGTTCCGTAAACATCTGTTTATTTCCTATCTGGTTACAGTAAGTAAGGGAATAATAACAATAGAAGAGATAGCCAACATAACAGGTTTAAGAACTTCAGTACAAAAGAAATATATTTTAAAAAATGCTCCAGAATTTCTAATAACATAAACTGGTCGAAAAATGAACGTAAGAAATTTAGATATTTGGGAGGAACAATTTAAGAAAACGGTTTGGAAAAATCCACTGTACACAAGATGGAACGAGAATAAGATATAACTAGGAATGTCTACCAAAAAAAAGTGTTTATCTAATAACCTCAATACAGTAGTCAAACCGGAATGCCTAGACGCGAGTGAATGTCTAGTATTGAATTACAAGCTGAATAAATTGGAAGTAATGGAAAGAAGAATTATAAGGAAAATACTCGGTCCGCTAAGAACTACAGAACTCTGGAAATCAAGAAATAATCATGAAATATAACGGATCGTAGAAAATATAACAGAAACAATGCGGAAGAGACGACTGATCTATTTTGGACATTTATACAGGTAACCAAACAAATCGTCAAATACCTTTGGAACAAGAAGTCAACAACATCCTGGATCCATGTAGTCAAGAAAGGTTTGAAAACAAACAGTATAAGAGAATAACAAGCAAGAGAGAGAGAGAGAGAGAGAGAAAGATTTGGGAAGGAAGTGTTAAAAATGGAAAATTTCTAAGGTCGGAAGGGAAAGAAAACAGGCTCAATAAATGTTCCGAGGAGAGTAAAAGGAAACATATATGAAGGAGTATTAAAGGAAGAAGACGAAACAACAAAGGGCCAAGCTTTGGAATTGTCACGTGATCCCTAGGAGACCATAACATGGCAATAATAATAATAACAATGTCGATAAATTCACTGGCATATAAAAAACCGGGCAAAGCCTCCACGATTCAGGCGGCAACACGCCGGTCTGTCATCGCTAGGTTTCGTGGTTCAAATTCACGTGAGATTTGTGCTGGACAAAGCGGAGGCAGCTTTACCTCCGGGTACTCAGGTTTTCCCTGTCATCCTTCATTCCAGCATCATTTCATTTCATCTGTCATTCATCAATCATTGCCCTAAAGGAATGCGACAGGCTTCGGCAGGCGGCACAATTCCTATCCCCGCTGCTAGATGGGGGCTTCATTCATTCCATTCGTGACCCGGTCGAATGACTGGAAATAGGCTCTGGATTTTCATGAAAGAACAGGCAACTCCCTGGAAATTCCCAGGCCACGATTCTGCTCGCATTTGAAATCCTCTTTCTTACTTCCTTCTCTACCTCGATAACATTTCGAACATATTACGTGAATGTGTTTAAGAGACGCATTTAGCAGGCCGTGGCTAGTGTGCTACGCTATCTTCGAACAGATCAAGAACTTATCTCAGGTGTGGCGTTCCCTCCAGCTGCTCAGTTGTTTTTTACTAAGCCCTGTGCAAAAGCTTGTCTTATAATAGCAACAGCCGACCTTGGATGAAGCAATATGAGGCATCTCAGATTTACGAGAGGCATTATTAAAGATTCCGGTTTCCCAGTTTTTACTCTCCGAAGAGCACGGACGTGACGTCTTTATCGAGCACGTGTTCTCAAAGTACAGTACAGTCGTTTTTGAACGAGATCCTACTTAAGAAACTGACCCAAGTTGGACCTCAACGATTGTAATGATTCGGTTTGGAATTTAGATTCGCACATGTTTTGAAATACCAGGCGAGTGAGTCAGGAAGTAGAGTGCTGGTCTTTTTAGCCTCACTTTTGTTTCTCCTTCTTCTTCTTCTTTACGAAAAGGGCTGCTAGGGACCAGATGTCAATTTCAATCCATCCTTCCTTGTTGTATCCTCTTCCGTTCTCCCCGGTGTTCCTTCATCATTGTGCTATGCTATATTCTTCTCTTCTCAGTCCACTTTGGCAAATGCCAGGGTTGTATCATTATAAAGGCCATGGTTGCTTCCTTTCGACTCCTACGCCTTTCCTATCCCATGGCCGCCATAAGACCTACCTGTGTTGGTGCGATGAAAAGTAACTTGTAAAACATAGACCACTTTGCACCGGGTTTACTTCAACTAGCGAATATTTAAGAATAACTTAAATATTATATTTAAGTGGTCCGCCTATCCAATACATATGTAATTTATGACATCTAGTACATGTTTCCTCCCCTTGGGGCCATCATCAGCTAGAGTATATTACAACAATATATGAGAATACAAAACTTACTTTATTAGATTGAAAGACAAATCAGTAAACACTTTTATATGCAAGCAAAGCAAAGCAAAGCAAAGTCTTCTCCGTACAGGCCATGAAGGCCCTTCGAGGGGTGGAAGGTAAAGGCTTCCACTATCCGTAACCTCGGCACCTGATGAGGTAGAGTGGTTGGCTCTACGCCCTGCCGCCTTTGCTCCCAGGAATTAACCTGGTTCTCATTTCTGGTGTAGGCTGAGTGAACCTCAGGGCCATGTACACCTCCGGAAGCGGATATCTCGTTTCTTAAATTTTTCGACTTCCTGACGGGGAATCGAACCCACGTCCTTCCGGGTGAACCGAGCACGCCTTTACCGCCTCGGCCAGACAGCCCCTTTTATATGCAAGGACATTTAAATTAAATTATTAGCAAACTTTGTTAAAGTTACAAGTCATATAGTCAATAAAAATGGATGAATTGTTCATTAAAGCTCTTGATAGTAAATTTCGCGGGAACTACAAGTTGTATTCACAACATCGTAAGATGATCGTTGTTGTGAACAAAAACCTTTAATTTAAAATATTTCTTCATAAAATATCCTTAAGATCTTTGATAGACATTCCTTAAATTGTATTTAAGATTCACAACAATGATCATCTAACGATTTTATGAATACAACTTGTTGTTCGCACGAACTTTATCATCAAGAGCTTTAATGAACAAATCATCCATTTTATTGACTATATGACTTGTAACTTTAACAAAGTTTGCTAAAAATTTATTTTAAATGTCCTTGCATATAAAAGTGTTTCTTTTTTAATTTGCCTCTCCAATTTAATTACGTAATTTTTGCCTTCTGATATATTATTGTAATTTACTCTAGCTGATGATGTCCCATTAGGGGAAGAAGAATGTACTAGATGTAATAAATTGTATATATATTGGATAGGCGGACCACTTAAATATAATATTTAAGTTATTCTTAAATATTCGCTACTTGATTTTATAGTTAATACGGGTTTACCTTTCATCCTTCCTTTCTTACAATTTTCCTTCTTAAAATCTCTCTTTCTATAGTTTCATCTTCCCTTATCGTATCTCTAAATCTTCCCTGACCTCTTGTATCTAACTGGTTGTTGAATATTTCTCCCAAAAGTATTTTAATATCTATTTTTTCAATCTTACCATCCATCCTACAGATATGTCCAAAAAATAGCAAACTCCTTTTTCTTATTGTTTCTCTTATATTTTCTATTTCTATATTCTGGTATATTAGATTAAAATTATCACAGTACCAAGCTCTCCATCAAGAACTGCAAAATAAATAAAAAAGGAATTTATAAATAGATTTTTACCAAACAAACGGCATGATGGTGTCAGAATGGATGAATTCTGACTACGAACTGCGGAATACCATAACGCGCTTCGTTAACTGGTCTGTTTATAACGAATGCAGCGGAGCAGCACGGGTCTTCTAGTTATTATTATTATTAGAGCCCGGATTTTTATGCATTAATAGGTAAGAATGCAAACTTGCTGAAGCGAGTAGCAAGTATAGTCTACCTTCAAAACGGTCATGCTATGGGGTTCGCATAGATATTAGGGGTACGGCCCATCAGAACCCCTGTAATTTATGTTACTCTTGCTACATTATGGAAGAGCGGGTGGCCGACACTTCCTACTAACCAAATTAGTTTGCAATCTAACCTATTACTGCATAAAAATCCGAGCTTTAATTATTATTATTATATATATATATATTGCGAATGAGCCCATTAGGACTACGCAAAGTACTTAGAGACAGGCATTTGCCTTTCTTTGTGCCCACACTTCCTTCATTCGTTTGCTGTGTGCTTCTTTTCTCTCTTGAGACCATGTTGTTCCGGTCTTCTTCTTTGGTTTTTCCTCTTGGTCAACTTGCCACTTATGAACTTTGGTTCTGAAGATAACCCGGCTTTGGATGTCTTCAGGTGTAATTCCTGCCAGTTTGAGATCTGTTTTAATTTCGCCAATCCATTTTATTGTGTCCGTTTTAGCTTTACTTCGGTTTTCATAAAATTCAACTATTTGCTTGGTAAGTCTATCTGGGTTCATCCTTTTTATATGTCCAAAGAATCTTAATCTGCGTTTTCTGATGTCGCTGTGAATGTTAGAAAATTGTTTGATTTCCTGTTTCCCTCTAAGGCGGTACTGTTCATCTACGAGTTTTGGGCCTAAAATTTTTCTAATGATCTTGCGTTCCTTTTTCTGAATATTTTCTAGATCAGTTTTCCTGTTCAAAATTAGTGTCTCTGATCCATAGAGGCATTCTGGTTTTATAACTGTATTATAGTGTCTTAGTTTAGCATGCTTGGAGAGACACTTTTTGTTATAGATATTCTGGGCGAGTCTATACGCAGTTTCCATTTTTTGGCATCTAACTTCATTGGCTTTTGTTTCCATTCCATTCTCCTGAATTATTTCACCGAGATATTTGAATTGCTGGACCCGTTTTATTTTGCCATATTTTGTCTCCATGAATTTAGGGGCTTCTTTGTTGCAGGTCATGTATTCAGTTTTTTCAAACGATATTTGGAGGCCGACTTTTTCCGCTGTTTCTTTCAGGAGTTCGATCTGGTTTATAGCTGTTGAAACGTCACGAGTTAAGATTGCCAGATCGTCCGCAAATGCCAACTAAGGAGTGCGTGTGTACTTATTTAGCACAACGTTTCTTCTTGTCTTCCCAAAATCTCTTCATCCTTTCACTGTGCTTCTTTTTGCGTTCTTACGTCCATCCCGTAGCTTGTCTTCTAGGTTGATCAGAAAATTTGTTTGTTTATGAGATTTCTGAATTTGTTTCTGTCTTGCAAGATTTATTCATTTATATCAATTTCCTGAAGATCTTAGCTTATTTCTGTAAGCCAGTAGTTGTCATTTTTTAGAGATACTGCGAGATTTAGTGTTTTTTTAGCCTATTGTTATCCATCCCGATCAGCTGACCATATAACTGATAGATTTTCTGTGATTTGCTTTTAATCCAAATACCATTTTCGCATTTAGGTTCTAGAATTTTCCTCTCTTGTTTTCCAATGTTTTCTATTTGTGATCTGCCACAAGAGTTTCTGATGCATAAAGGGCTTCTGGTTCGACAACTCTGTTGTAGTGTCGTAATTTTGCGTTTTGGAATATAGATTTTTTTGTTGTACCTGCTCCAGACAATTTTGTATGCTTTTTGTAATTTTGTAATTCTTCCTTCGTTTGCTTGCTGTTTTATCCCGTTTGGTTGTATAATTTTGCCAAAGTATTTGAATTTATCTACTTGGGAGATTTTCCCATATCTAGTCATTAGAGGGTGGTTGTACAATCCTGATTTTGACTTTTCATATGGGATTTGCAGACGTGTTCTTGCCGCTATTTTCGTGAAGTTTTTCTACGGACTGGAGTGCTTCTCGTTTGTTGTTGGAGAGGATTGCCAAGTGGCGACGCAAACAAGGTGAATTTTGTTTTTGAAAAGTCGACTAATATTGATCCCTTTAGTTTCATTTTTCCATTCTCGAACCAATATTTCGAGACTATTATTATTTGTTACAATTATTATAACCCACAAGAGGCTTAATTTTATAATATGTACTAACAGTTTCCCGCGGACTATGTATCATGTTGTACATTAACATCCCCAAAAATGTACACTGACTGACAGAGCAAATGCAACACCAAGAAGGAGTGGTCAGAACTTTATGCCAATTGCAGGGTAGACTGACGTCACTGAGGTATGCTCATGATGTGAAATGCGCCGCTGTGCTGCGCACGTAGCGAACGATAAATGGGACACGGCGTTGGCGAATGGCCCACTTCGTACCGTGATTTCTCAGCCGACAGTCATTGTAGAACGTGTTGTCGTGTGCCACAGGACACGTGTATAGCTAAGAATGCCAGGCCGCCGTCAACGGAGGCATTTCCAGCAGACAGACGACTTTACGAGGGGTATGGTGATCGGGCTGAGAAGGGCAGGTTGGTCGCTTCGTCAAATTGCAGCCGATACCCATAGGGATGTGTCCACGGTGCAGCGCCTGTGGCGAACATGGTTGGCGCAGGGACATGTGGCACGTGCGAGGGGTCCAGGCGCAGCCCGAGTGACGTCAGCATGCCAAGCGGTGGCAGCCCCGCACGCCACGTCAACCGGCATTCTTCAGCATGTGCAAGACACCCTGGCTGTTCCAATATCGACCAGAACAATTTCCCGTCGATTGGTTGAAGGAGGCCTGCACTCCCGACGTCCGCTCAGAAGACTACCATTGACTCCACAGCATAGACGTGCACGCCTGGCATGGTGCCGGGCTAGAGCGACTTGGATGAGGGAATGGCGGAACGTCGTGTTCTCCGATGAGTCACGCTTCTGTTCTGTCAGTGATAGTCACCGCAGACGAGTGTGGCGTCGGCGTGGAGAAAGGTCAAATCCGGCAGTAACTGTGGAGCGCCCTACCGCTAGACAACGCGGCATCATGGTTTGGGGCGCTATTGCGTATGATTCCACGTCACCTCTAGTGCGTATTCAAGGCACGTTAAATGCCCACCGCTACGTGCAGCATGTGCTGCGGCCGGTGGCACTCCCGTACCTTCAGGGGCTGCCCAATGCTCTGTTTCAGCAGGATAATGCCCGCCCACACACTGCTCGCATCTCCCAACAGGCTCTACGAGGTGTACAGATGCTTCCGTGGCCAGCGTACTCTCCGGATCTCTCACCAATCGAACACGTGTGGGATCTCATTGGACGCCGTTTGCAAACTCTGCCCCAGCCTCGTACGGACGACCAACTGTGGCAAATGGTTGACAGAGAATGGAGAACCATCCCTCAGGACACCATCCGCACTCTTATTGACTCTGTACCTCGACGTGTTTCTGCGTGCATCGCCGCTCGCGGTGGTCCTACATCCTACTGAGTCGATGCCGTGCGCATTGTGTAACCTGCATATCGGTTTGAAATAAACATCAATTATTCGTCCGTGCCGTCTCTGTTTTTCCCCAACTTTCATCCCTTTCGAACCACTCCTTCTAGGTGTTGCATTTGCTCTGTCAGTCAGTGTACTTGTAAAGTTTCGAAGTGATGAAGAATTACACATAAACTGTTGTAGTGATAGAAGGTAAAATTATATTTTAAAAACACTTGAAAATGCACCAAAAATATAAATTGAATTACGCTAGGTTTTAAACAGTTTGGTAACTTAGTGTTAATTATTGACATCGATTCCTCACCTTTATACATCTTTTCTAACTGCGAAACAGTGTCGTAGAATACAATACGTCAGCAGGAAGCGATTTCTGTGGTTCGAGTTCTTTACTCATATCATCTATGTACATAAAATAAAAGTCTTGATACAACACTTAGAGAAAATACCGAACTTGGATTTCGCAGATTGTCGACTAGAAGTTCGACACGCACAACACTTCTCTTGTCACCCGTGTCACAGAGACGGCGGAGTGACAGACACTGAATTCGTAGGTCGGGTGGGCCTCCTTTTATACACGTTCGCATGGAAGTGTCTAGAACTTGGGTACTATCTACCCTTATAACTTCTATAATACTCGGCGGAGTTTCTTGAAATCTTAAGATATGATGTCCATTGTAAAGGCTTTTAAGTTGGCAGTGTCAAAATAGCGATGAATTATCTCAAAAATGTACTTTTGAGGACGAGCTGGATCATTACCATATATGGTAGCGGATAGCTGGCTTACGGCGGCCACGTCACTCGCTGGGTACGTCACTGCGTTCGGCGGGCTGCCTACCTTCCACCTCGCGCGAAGTTCAACAAACATACTTCGGACTTCTGTCGTAGCGGTGTTCCCGGTACAGTATGTATGTATGTATGTATGTATGTATGTATGTATGTATGTATGTATGTATGTATGTATGTATGTATGTATGTATGTATGTATGTATGTATGTATGTACGCGTATCACGAGAAAACGGCCGAAGATAATTTAATAAAAATCGGTATGTAGAGTCGGGGAACTAGTCGCTACAATACAGAATATAAATGATTTTATTCACGCTGAGTAAGACGGTAGTTTAGGGGAAGCCTTAAAATGTAATTCTCAGATATTTATGTTATCACTGGTCCTATCGATAAATACTAGATAACTAAAGTTATGCAGTATTAAATTTCCGATCACTTATGTCTTATAGATTTTTACCGTACCGGCTCTGATAACAGAGGTGTTCATGAATTTGTATTTTTGTTGCTAACTCCATATCAACGCCGAGTCACGGGAAAATGGGTAGACAGAATTTAATGAAACGGAATGTAAAGTCGGGGAATAAGGAACTAGAGTCTACGCTATAAATAATTTTATAAGATGCCCTAACATCACAGAGTCGAAAGAAAACTAAATGTGAAGGCCTACAATATAAAAAGGTCATAAAATTGATCAATAATAACCTTACATTGACCATTGTTTCTTGTTATACAGGGTGAAGCGTAATTCGCGCACTCGGGCGTCGCAGCGCGACTCCTCACTTGCCAGCAATAAAAAAATGTCTCTTACAAAATTTCGTCTTGCGAGTATATCCGGCAGAAAAACGACGTTGAAGAGTAGCAATCTGGCAACACTGTAACCACATGTATGGTAACTACCTCTGTCAACAAGAGTTTGTCGTAGTGTACAGTTGGTGCAGTGGATAGAGTTTTGGGTTACCATGCAGGAGGTCGAGTGGTCGATCCTGGATTCAGACGTATGTTTTTTCTTTCGTAAATGTAGTCCAGGTGGCATGGTATCTGGCATCTTAATCGTCAACAGCGATTGCAGTGGGTCCTCTAGAAACCATTTGCACTTACATACTACGATCCTAGAAATGGACGAACAATCGTTTTCATTGGTCAGCTTTGAAAGGCGTCCTTTCCACGTCGTGAGCGTGAATTTATTCGCACCACTTCATCTACTAGTGAAACCTGTTTGTTTCAGCTGTCTGTTGCTTACTAGTCTAACCAGGTATTTGTTGTTTAAGCGTTACAAAATGTTGTAAATGTAGGATACATGTCACCTCAGGAACGGTGTCTTACTGTATTACAGTAGGTAATGTCAGATGGAAATTAGCAAATAAAAAATGCGCCTCAACCCAGGATCGAACCATCGACCTCCTGCATGCCAACCAACAACTCTACTCACTGCACCAACTGTACAGTACGACGAGAACGTGCTGACAGCGGTAGTTACCGTACATATGGTTACAGTGTTGCCAGATTGCTACTCCTCATCGTCCGTTTTCTACCGGATATACTCGCAAGACGAAATTTTGTAAGAGACATTTTTTTATTGCTGGCATGTGAGGAGTCGCGCTGCGACGCCCGAGTGAGCGAATTACGCTTCACCCTGTATACTTTGTGTCTTCTGCTGCCACTCATCTCCGATAGAAGGGATTACTGCTGCATACCGAGTATAAAAGCCTGCCTGAATATTGCCGGGAAGTAGTTACATCTTTCTCTTCTTTAGCATGCCATTTCTGTAGTTTATAAATTTCTTAGTACTACTGTTACTCAACACACTGGTTTATCATAGTATTACAGCTATTCAGTCCCTACTCTGAGGCACTGATTAGAACCAGCAGTGTGCACATTTAACGGAATAATGGCAGAAGAGTGTTCGCGCCTCTCTGCAGTCTGGTCATTCCAGAGCACTAGAACTGTTCGTTAAAAGTGAGAAAATGTACGGGTTTTCATTTGATCGAGAATTTAGAAGCTAAAGTAGCATTCCTTTTAACCTCTACATTCCTACTGACGTCATTGTAATGACCTATGTTGACTTCATTTTGGAAAAAAAAGACAGTCTTTTTGGACTTCAGTGGCGAAGCACTGTACATCAGCTGGTTTATACACATAAGAAAACATAAAGGTCCAATAATGCGGCCTGTTGCGTTCAGTATTTCCTTCCACGGTAAACTGCAATGAATTGGTGTATTCATACACTGCTGTAGGAGAAAAGCCGTTTAGAAGTATTCAAGGCTCACTGCTACGTTTTACAGTCTACGGCACATGTAGTATCCACAGACATCATGAGTATGAGATAGTATTTAATCAAGCGCGTCAAATTAATGATCTCCTTGACTAATTAATCAAGCTGTGATCATTTTCTCATTTAGATGTCGTACAGATAAGCAAGAGGAAGCTTTACTTGTGCTACATCACACAACATGACACATCCAATGATGAGAATTGGGTTTCACTTCCCTGTGGAGTGTAAGGTGTGTTTCTATAGCAACCGGCAGCTTTTCGTGGGTGGTGGTGATTGTTGTGGCAAAGAGCGTTGTGAAGTGATTATCAGCCTTACTTTAAATCTATTTTCTATATCTATAAAATAAAAAATAAGTCTGTTTGACAGTTATAAAAAATGATCTTATTCTGTATAGAGTAGCCCTAATAAATAAGTTACAAGATTGTGAGCAACTACAAAAAGACCTCGATAATGTTGTGAAATGGACATTAGGCAATGGTATGATGATCTTTCTCTCTCCAGTCGTTCCACTCATGACTGAGTATCGTGACCCAAGGACTTTGTTGTTTCTTTTATAAGCTGATACCATTCTGTACGTACTTGCGTTTTCCGGACAGTAACTCTCCATGGTAAGTCCATGATCTCTGTTACTTGATCAACCCATCTTTTTGCGACCCGTCCTCGTGTCCTTGTACCGGAAACTTTTCCTTGGACAATTAATTTTTCCAGGTTGTCATCCTCTCTTCTCATAATGTGACCAAAGAATTGCAGGTTTCTCTGGTACACAACTTGGCATAAACTTTCTTGTATTCCAATTTCCCGGATGACAGAATCATTTGTTCGCCTGGCTGTCCACGGTATTCGCAACATCCTTCTCCAACACCACATTTGAAAGGCGTTGAATCGGTTCCTGTCTTTAGCTTTTATGGTCCAAGTTTCGCATCCATTCAGGAAGATCGAGAACACAAGCGAATGGACTAATCTTTTCTTCCTATTCATAGATTTTGCTATATCTTGCCAGATCTTCTTTAATTTTGCCATAGCTGTACGTCCTAGAATGATGCGACGTTTGATATCTTTTTCGCAGCTACTTCTATCCTCGATTATTGAACCAAGATAAGGAAACTGACAGACTCTTTGGAGATTGTTCAGGTGCTGTGGCAGCTGAATCTCTGCACCTTTGTTGACAATCATTAGTTTTGTCTTGTTTCAATTAATTTCCATGCCAAGTTTGTGACTTTCCTGTTGTACACGATCCATTATCTCGACAAGCTCCTGTACACTGCTGGCTACAAGTGTGGTGTCGTCTGCAAAACGGAGGTTATTAATTCTCTTCCCACCAATCGAAAATCCTCCTTCCCAACTGTCGAGGGCATGCCTCATGATATATTCACCATAGATGTTCAACAATCCTTGTCTCACACCTTTGGAGACTTTGAAACTTGATGATAGATCACCATCAACTCTGACTTTGGCCAAGTTGTTATCGTATAAGCCTTTTGTAAGTGAAATGAGATGAGATGGAATTCCCATTTCCTCTAGAACACACCACAACTTCGGCCACAAAACACAGTCGAAGGCCTTTTGGTAGTCAATGAAGCACAGAAACAAAGGAATGTTGAATTCATGTGCCTTTTCAACCAACAGTTGGTATGATGATAAACAGAGTTAAAAGTTACGTTGCGAGTTTCACAAATAGGGAAAGCCCTCTCAGTTTTAAGTAATGCGTTGATGGGGTGAACGTTCGTTATGGGGATCATTGCAAGTACCTAGGTGTTAATACAAGGAAAGATTGGGGTAATCACATAAACGGGACTGTAAAATAAAGGCTACAGATCTCTGCACATGGTTATGAGGGTATTTATGGCATGTCATATTTTATTTCTTGCAATTATTTCCATGGAAAATACAAGTTAAGCATGATTTTATCTACGCTGACTAAAATTATGCAAATTTCACGGATCATATAAAGTCATATTTTGGCTCTGTGACTTTTTTGTCTTTTTTCAGTAATTTTTCATATTATGGTCATATTTCCCCACGAATTTTCGTGTTTTTGCCATATTTTTATCTTTTTATTCCATTTTCGCACACCTGCCTTCAGTCTCCTCAAATACGAATTGTTAGGGGTGCGCGGCTGTGAGCTTGCATCCGGGAGATGGCATCTCTGAAGATGGGTTTCCGTGGTTTCCCACTTTCACATCAGAAAAATGCTGGGGCTATACCTTAATTAAAGCCACGGCCGCTTCCTTCCAACTCCTAGGCCTTTCCTATACCACCGTCGCCATAAGACCTATCTGTGATATACATATTCCTAAAACTCGTAGCTCATATCTCTAGGATGTTTTCAATATTGAGTTGCTTACCTGAAGGGAATTTTAACAAACCGGCATCGTACGACATTGAGTGTAGAATGGACGTATAACCACCCTTCAAAATAGCGACCATTTGTATGGGGTCTGAATCCGTCATCTTGGGATCTGATCTCTACCATGATCCGCGGAGGGAGGTCGTCACGATGATGCAGCTGTTCCCGGAGACAAGAGAGAAATGCACGAAGTGCTTATCTTATTTCTGACAATGACCTACTGTAGATCGCGGTCAGAGTAACGGACACCACGAACCAGGGGGCAGTAGTGCACTCACTTTCACAGTTTAGTCATGAAGAAACCGTCTCGACAAGAATTTCGTGTTGTAAGCTCCCCTATTTTCTCTCGCTACTTGTCCGGTCAGAGGAGGTCAGCTACTACAATGGGGTTTCTCCAATGCTCATATATACGTCTTTCAATAAATTAAACTCAAACTGGTAACTATGGATTCATTTGCATCTAACGAATCACTTCCGAGACACATCTGCATGACATTTGCAGTCGACAAGTGTTAGGATTCACTGCATTGAAAGGGGAAACTGATTCACAGGTTATCAAACTACCACGAATGAAATAGTAAGTTCTCTAGACTATGATGAGGTGAGGTCTTCTAAATGTCTCTCAGTCATGGCCATCCATCAATACTTCACATCACAGCCTGCAAGATTACATCGATCATCTGTACTCTAACGCCCCTCTTTAATAACATATCTCTCAGTCATGGCCATCCATCAATACTTCACATCACAGCCTACAAGATCACATCGACCATCTACACTCTAACGCCCCTCTTTGATAATATACGTCTGTCATGGCCATCCATCAATACTTCACACCACAGTCTGTACGGTTGCCTAGGTAACGTCGCCTCACACATTTCGTATCGGGAAATTTCGGATGGCCCAACCGATAACAACAACAGCAATAATAATAATAGTAATAATAATAATAATAATAATAATAATAATAATAATAATAATGGCCAGTAATAAATATATCATCGTGTTTGTCGATTTTGAGAAGGCGTATGACTCAGTTGACAGACCTAATCTCATGAAAAATCCTGCAGGAAATAGCACTGGACCAGAAGCTCAATAACCTCATCCAGGAGACTTTAAATAACACCAATCGGGAGATAGTGAGTTCGAGCCCCACTGTCGGCAACCGTGGTTTTCCGTGGATTCCCATTTTCACACCAGGCAAATGCCGGGGCTGTACCTTAATTAAGGCCACGGCCGCTTCCTTCCAATTCCTAGGCCTTTCCTCTCCCATCGTCGCCATAAGACTTATCTGTGTCGGTGCGACGTAAAGCAAATAGCAAAAAAAAAAAAAAAAAAAAATAATAATAACACCAGGACACGAGTAAAGTTCAGAGGAACGGTCTCAGAAAATGTTAAAATCAAGACTGGGGTAAGACAAGGAGAAGGCCTCTCCCCACACCTCTTTAACTGTGCACTGGAAAAGGTAATAAATGAGTGGCGGTCGGAGTTAACAAGTTAGGAGATACCATGTTGTATCTTTCTGGGACAGAAGCGCAATCGACTGAATGTTGATTGTTTGGCATTCACGAACGACCTGACACTTCTATCTAATTCAATAGAAACAACAGTGAAATAACTCAATGTTCTCGGACGAGGTACGGCTACACACTTCACTTGAGAAAACACAATACATCACAAACAACAGTGAATCTCCTTGTACACTGCATCTGGGGCAAGCAACGATCAAGAAAACCAACAGGTTTAAGTACCTGGGAGAATGGTTGGAACCCAATCTCTCCGAAAGAGTAGCATTATCAACTCGAGTTAATAAGCTAGAACTCGCATATCAACTGACCAAGAACACCTACAATAAAAGGAGTCTCTCCCGAAACTCTAAAATGAAGTACTACCAGACAGTCATCCGCCCGGAAGCCTTATATGCTTCAGAATGTCTAATATTCAACAGGAAAGAACTCACGGACAAGTCCGAAATCAAGGAGAGAAAAATATTGTAACTAGTCCCTGAGGGGAATGAATACAAAACACGACCCAAGGAAGAGCTCTACAAATACTGTGAAGAAATCACTAAAGCCCGGAATTTTATGCAATGATAGGTTAGACTGCAAACGAATTTGGTTAGTAGGAAGTGTAGACCACCCGCTCTTCAATAATGTAGCAAGAGTGACACAAAATTATAGGGGTTCTGAAGGACAGTACCCCTACTGTTTATGAATGAATGAATGAATGAATGAATGAATGAATGAATGAATGAATGAATGAATTAATTAATTAATTAATTAATTAATTTATTTATTGAACTGAACATAACAGGCTTTCGCCCAGTTACAATTTTCCAATAAAATAAACACTCACAGACTGTTTATAGCTAGACACTAACTACTTACTACTTAACTACTTCTAAATCTACTTTGTAGCATCCTGCACATGGGCGGATCGCCAGCTCCACATGCAACACACCACCTAACTAAACTAACTACTTTACTACATGAATATATACTAAATCTATCCTAAATCTGTCTGGCCGCGACATCACCCCTGGTGAGGAACTGCTACCACCCTTCCCTGGGATGTCACGACCAGACATGTCTCATGAGGCTCGGAAACCGATACCTCATAGACCCTTTAAGCTGTCAATGTTATTTCCTCACCACTCCTTCCTGTAACAACCCACATGTGTGCGGATTGCCTAGCTCTACATGTAGGCTGTCACACCTATATTTCACTGCCGAGACGGATTCCATAACTCGGCTCATCTTTCACTGTCTCATTGACAACTTACTTCCTCTAACCTAACACTATTCACTACCTTACTCTGCTCTACACGTGCAGACGTACCGAATCAACACTTTAGCTTGAGATAGGTCAGGCCTATCCCCGCCTCTTCCAACTCCACTGTACGTCATCAGCCAAAAGCAAATAAACTAACAAAACCAAACTAAAATAAAACCAAAATAAAATAAAATAAAACGGGCAGACAAACAACCAACAATCTCATTAGAAGGTAGCCAAAACAAACTAACTAACAAAACCAAAGAAAATAAAACAGGCAGACAAACAACAATACCTAAGGAACAAGGGAACAAAACTGAACAGATATGAAAAACGAAAATAATACTAAACTTATAATTATTGTCGCCCTTAGTTATTAGTGAGTTAAACTCTATAATGTTCCATATCTGTGAATCAAAGTTGTTTTATGTACATACATGATTACAAAACTTCGTTATTATTAACCCATACAGAGATGATACTTCAGAGATAACTACTCTCCATATGTTTTCTTCTACTGACTATAATCAATTTTAAACTTCTTATTCAGTGTACGGGTAACTGGTCGATTTGGAGTCTCCCTCTTCCAACTTCGGTCGTCCGAAGTAGGAGAGCCGAGACTTGGTTCATCCTGAAATACTAGCATGCATTCCTGTATGTGTAGCTTAAGTGTCCCATAATATCCTTTACCGGGCGAGTTGGCCGTGCGTGTAGAGGCGCGCGGCTGTGAGCTTGCATCCGGGAGATAGTAGGTTCGAATCCCACTATCGGCAGCCCTGAAAATGGTTTTCCGTGGTTTCCCATTTTCACACCAGGCAAATGCTGGGGCTGTGCCTTAATTAAGGCCACGGCCGCTTCCTTCCAACTCCTAAGCCTTTCCTATCCCATCGTCGCCATAAGACCTATCTGTGTCGGTGCGACGTAAAGCCCCTAGCAAAAAAAAATATCCTTTTAACCATGTGTACTCGTGCTAATTACGCTGTTTCATCATTTTTTTTCAGCAGCATGTGCCCCTTCCCTCATGCACTAATTTCATTTTTTTCTCCCACAAGCTTTTTATAATTGTGAATAATTTTAATAGTTTCCCTGGCCTTCTCCATTCCCTGTTTATTAATTTGACAAGAGTATAGTACTCAGATTCTCTTTCCATTTTATTTATCTCTTCCGCTTCCAAGTATTTAACCCGTAATGCTCTTGTACTTTCACACTGTCTCAAGAAATGTGCATTTCCTAACTCCTTTTCACACAATAAACATGTATTTGCGACTTCTGTAAATGCCTTATTTTTATAAACTCCCATCAACCACCATATCATTCCCCTGTATTCCCTTTTGGTTAATTTATCATGTATTATTTTCATACCTGGGTATATATTCATGAATTCCTCCAGAGTTCTTCTATTATTACCCTCAGCTCTTAGCCTTTGTATTTCTATATCTGCTACCCTCTGTGCCACTCTCCCACAGACTTTTCTTTCTTCTAAATCGTTGTCCCAATAGTTCCCCATCCCAATTCCTTCTAATATTTTCTTTAAGTTGCCCGCCCAGTACCCATCCTCATACCTCATTTGGTGTCGGTAAGCTATATCTAGAATTTCTCCCCCTCCTCCCCTTTTTAACCTAAACCAATATTTTATTAATCTCTTAATTATATCCACTTTTATATTAATGTCAGTACACATTAATCTTGCTCCACTATTCGCTGTACATATTGGTAAGCCTGTAATTATTTTAATAAATCTATTAGTGACTGAATCGAGCATTACTATTTCCTTTTCTGTGCCCCATACTTCTGAACCGTATATCATTTTAGATTTAATCACAGCGTTGTATACATTTCCTTGTACCCTAAAATCAATATTAGGCATCCTGTTATCTAATATTCTTATACTAGCTAGGGCTGCTGTACCAATCAGTTTTGTTCTCTTGACGTGTTCAGACCAATTTCCATTTCCTGATATGATAATTCCTAAATATTCTAACTTATTAACTACTTCCAGATTTACTCCTTCAAGATACCATTTTTCCTTTTTTGCTAATTTGTTCCCGTTTTTGCACACCATTACTCTAGTTTTCTGTGCGTTAATTTTCATATTCCACTCTTTACAGTACTTTTCGATACCATCAATACTTTTTTGCATTGCAACTGGCGTTAGTGTGAACAGGAGTATGTCGTCAGCAAAGACAAGACCAGGAATATCCTGATTTTCTAAACACGGCAGTGCTAATCTTTCCTCAACTTCAAATTCTAGTATATCGTTAATGAACAATAAAAATAAAATCGGTGACAATTTACATCCCTGTTTCAAACCCATTTTAGAAATAATATCTCCTACTACTACTCCTTCTTTGACTCTCACAGTACACTTTACTTCAGCATATATCTTTTCTATAGCCCTTATCATTTTACATGACACTCCTACTTGTCTCAATCTAGTAACGACTGCCCTCCTGTTCACAGTATCGAATGCTTTTTCTAAATCTATTGATGTAATATACAGCTTTCCACGTTTTTTCTTTACATATTTGTCAATAAGAGTTCTCACAATAAATACTGTTTATGCAAACCCCATAGCTTAATCGTTGTGAAGGTAGACTATACTTGTTACTTGCTTCAGTTAGTTTGCATTCTAACCTATTAATGCATAAAAATCCGGTCTCTAGAAATCACGAACATGAGCAGGAATAGACGCCTAACATTTTATGGACACGTCTACAGGATGCATCATGTCACCGGCTTCTCGTTTACTGGTCAAAGAGGTAGACCAAGCCAGATGGTTGATGTAAGTAAACAGACATCTGCAGGAACTGGGAGGAACAGAAGGAAAGTTAAAAGACCGGATATCTCTCACGAGGGTGCTTAAACAGAAGAGGTTCCAGGAGAAACCACCAAGAAGGAAGACAGGTACCTTCTGGACAAAGCAGAGGAAGGAACAACACAGCCATAGGATGCGCAATTGCTGGGCGAACATCAAAACCCACCGCAAACGCAATAATAATATTTGGCTGACGTTCTATTTAATGATGCCGGCCCTGTGGTGTAGGGGTAGCGTGCCTGCCTCTCGCCCAGAGGTCCCGGGTTCGATTCCCGGCCAGGTCAGAGATTTTTCTCTCGAACTGAAGGCTGGTTCGAGGTCCACTCAGCCTACGTGATTAGAATTGACGAGCTATCTGACGGTGAGATGGCGGCTCCGGTCTCGAAAGCCCAGAATAACGGCAGAGAGGATGCGTCGGGCTGACCACACGATAACTCGTAATCTGCAGGCCTTCGGGCTGAGCAGCGGTCGCTGGGCAGGCCAAGGCCCTTTCAAGAGCGTTGAGCGCCGTGGGGTTTGGTTTGGTTTTGGTTCTATTTAATGCTGTGGATTTTAACAAAATATCCGCGATGTCTGAATGTCACAATGAAAGTATATTACTTGACTTTGACTTATATATTATTTTGAACTGACCTTTTGATACCGTGTACGCTATAGTAAGTCATATTGTACGCTATAATAGGCCTGCAGATAGTTCTCTAAGAACTGCACAAAAATATAGAAGGAGGTGATCCTAAAGCGCAGTGCTAGAGTAAGGTGATGGTCTCATAAATAGCAATCTTTCGTAGACTCGTCACTTTTCCGACCACATGACATTTATATGGAAATTAATGATGATCATGGTTGATGTTTAAAGGGGCCTAACAAATGGAAATTAATAATAATAATAATAATAATAATAATAATAATAATAATAATAATAATAATAATAATAATAATAATAATAATAATAATAATAATAATAATAATAATAACAATGTTATTGCCTTTACGTCCCACTAACTACATTTACGGTATAAGGACACGCAGAGATGCCGGAATTTTGTCCCGCAGGAGTTCTTTTACTTGCCAGTAAATCTACTGACACGAGGATGATGTATTTGAGCACCTTCGAATACCACCGGACTGAGGCAGAATCGAACCTGCCACCTGGAGTCAGAACGCGAGCGCCTCAACCGTCTGAGCCACTCAACCCGGCATTTTATATGGAAAAATAATTTCGTATTATAAGCCTAAAAACATATCCATGATTCGATGACTTACGCTCCTCGAATGTGGTTACATGAAATGAAAAAAATTAAAGCGCTTTTAGTGTTTGGGTAGAACGCGAATATCGCCGAGAGTATTTAACTTACGATTGTGTTTAATGTCTCCATAGACCGATATAAGATGTTTGTTAATGATGATTAGGGCCCGGGTGTTAATCCAGTAATGGGTTAGAATGCAACCTTACTGAAGCCAGTACTAAGTAGAGTCTACCCGCACGACGGTAATGGTATGAGGTTTGCATAAACATTAGGGGTTCGGCACATTACAACCCCTAGAATTTACGTTACTCACACTACACTACGTTGCAGCGGGCTAGTCGACATATCCTGCTAAGTAATCATGTTACTAAATAATTTTGTTAATAGGAAATGTCGACTAGCCCGATCTAACGTAATGTAGTGGGAGTAACATAAATTCTAGGGGTTCTAATGGGCCGAACCCCAAATGTTTATGCAAACCTCATAGCATTACCGTCGTGCGGATAGACTCTACTTATTATTCGCTTCAGTAAGTTTGCATTCTAACCTATTACTCCATTAACATCCGCTCCTTAATGATGATGTTTGTTGGGGCCTAACATCTAAGGTCATCGGCCCGACAGACAAAAAAGGAGGCTATCAATCACAAGAAAAGAAATGAAAATCTGAGACGTAGTATTTATGAAATAGTGCTTCGAAGAAAGGCAAAATTTGTGCTAAATATGTTACTTCGCACGCGTATTCTGTTATAAGATGGCGCTGTGTTGACTCGCGCCCTCAGTTGGAGGTTAGCTGTCGTGGTGAGCGCTTAAGTGAAACAATACATTGACTCACATTAGCGCTCGTTATGGTGCTTAAGTGAAACAATGCATTGACTTACATTACCGCTCGTAGTGGTGCTTAAGTGAAACAATGCATTGACTTACATTAGCGCTCGTTATGGTGCTTAAGTGAAACAATACATTGACTCACATTAGCGCTCGTTATGGTGCTTAAGTGAAACAATACATTGACTCACATTAGCGCTCGTTATGGTGCTTAAGTGAAACAATGCATTGACTTACATTACCGCTCGTAGTGGTGCTTAAGTGAAACAATGCATTGACTTACATTAGCGCTCGTTATGGTGCTTAAGTGAAACAATACATTGACTCACATTAGCGCTCGTTATGGTGCTTAAGTGAAACAATGCATTGACTCACATTAGTGCTCGTAGTGGTGCTTAAGTGAAACAATGCATTGACTCAGATTAGCGCTCGTTATGGTGCTTAAGTGAAACAATACATTGACTCACATTAGCGCTCGTTATGGTGCTTAAGTGAAACAATGCATTGACTCACATTAGCGCTCGTAGTGGTGCTTAAGTGAAACAATGCATTGACTTACATTAGCGCTCGTTATGGTGCTTAAGTGAAACAATACATTGACTCACATTAGCGCTCGTTATGGTGCTTAAGTGAAACAATGCATTGACTCAGATTAGCGCTCGTTATGGTGCTTAAGTGAAACAATGCATTGACTCACATTAGCGCTCGTTGTGGTGCTTAAGTGAAACAATGCATTGACTCACATTAGCGCTCGTTGTGGTGCTTAAGTGAAACAGTGCTGTGACTCACATTAACACTCGTTTAGGCAGAAAAAGGCAGACTGCTAACCTAATCGACCGGGTAACGATGATTAAGAAAAGGATTGTAATTTTTAGGATTATATAAAGAATATATTCTCATACTTTATTATACTGTATTTACATAAAATTCGTAGCTCATATTCCTAGCATATTTTCAACATGGATTTGCTTGCTTGAACTGTAGGTTTTTTCCACTAAAGAGACTCGAACCGGCTAAACACGATGACAACTGGAAATTCTTGAGCCGTGAATAGATCAACGAACGAAGTGGGACTATCGGAGTATAAAACAGCTTCATATGCATATTGCAAGTCCCATTGTCATTTAGTTATCTATTTTGTCCATAACTCTCATTGTCATCTTAACAATCATGTTCCGCTTTCTAAGGAAAAGCGAGGCACTGGTGTTCATTAAACAATAGAAGGGTTTGTTGCGGAGTCCTAATGCGTGACGCGCGAAGCAGGAAGACGAGGGGCTCAAAGCAAGTGGCGTGCTCCACGGCCTCCTAGCACCGGCCTGCTCCCGCTTTAATTACGATGAAATCCGCTGACAGGAAGACAAGATTTATGAACGTTTCTCTTATCTGAGGGGGACTGATTTTTTTAACATCTCACTTTCGTAGTTAGGTGCACAATGGCGTTAACCAGAAAGAGTTAAGAATACCAGAAGGAAGGAAATGGTGAAGCTCCCACTCTTCTGTGTCACAGCCTCTTATAGTGGTGTAACTAAGAAAGGACCCCCCCCCCCGCAGAGTAATACTTTGGACCTCCTTCCTCAAATTCTGACATAGTGCCAGAACAGTGCTGCAAGGTCTCCCGAAATTTCAGGAGGTCTCCCGATATTTTTGCAACACACCAGAAAACCCGGAAAAACAAACAAATCTCCCGGAATTTCTTCTCTTTCCTCGTCTCCCTGCGTGACGTTTTATTGGTAACATGACTCGTTAGGTACTTCCCCGTATTCATTTTAGGCTTGAATCACGTAATCTCTCCCCGCTTATTGAACTCAACACTCACGCTTGACTGCATCATTCGAAGGGGAATCCCCGACCCGCACATAGAATACAAAGTCTGCATCCTGCTACGACTTCAAAATTTGCACACAATTGCTATGGCTGACGAATAACTATATCTACATGAAAAGTGGGCTGAAAGAAAAAGAAGAAGAAGAAGAAGAAGCAGAAGAAGAAGAAGAAGAAGAAGAAGAAGAAGAAGGAGGAGGAGAAGAAGAAGAAGAAGAGGAAGAAGCAAAGAGTGGCCAGAGAATACGGGTGAGTGAAATTGTATATTTTCCTCATAATAACTTCACATGACTATTACATTCTTCAATTTAATTATATTATAATTTTTCAGTGCTCGAGAAGCTACTGACATTATCATTAAAACCCCCGAAATTTTTACGTACTGTCTATCGATCTTTGATTTGGAGATCTTGCATCACTGTACCAGAATGATTCCTATATTAACCAAGCATACTAGATTACTTCAGTAGAAATCGGTAATAACAACCACGAAGGGACCACCACAGCTGATAGTCGCAAAAAAACGGTTTTTTTTCTTCCTAAAAATGTCATGTCTGAAAGTTTTAGGCTCCTCACTTCAAGTACATGGTTTATGTTGACATTTGGGCTGCAGTGAGAATTGATGGTAGAATGAGTTCTTAGTTCAGGGTATTTACAGGGGTTGCACAAGGGTGTAATCTTTCACCTTTGTTGCTCATAGTTTACATCGATCATCTGTTGAAAGGTATAAAGTGGCAGGGAGGAATTCAGTTAGGTGGTAATGTAGTAAGCACTCTGGCCTATGCTGACGACTTGGTCTTAATGGAAGATTGTGTCGAAAGCATGCAATGTAATATCTTGGAACTTGAAAATAGGTGTAATGAGTATGGTATGACAATTAGCCTTCAAAGACTAAATTGATTTCAGTAGGTAAGAAATTTAACAGAATTGAGCGTCAGATTGGTGATACAAAGCTAGAACAGGTCGATAAGTTCAAGTATTTAGGATGGTAGTATAGAAAGTGAGATTGAATGAAGATGCAATAAAGCTAATGCAGTGAGCTCGCAGTTGTGATCAGCAGTATTCTGTAAGAAGGAAGTCAGCTCCCGGACGAAACTATCTTCACTTTGGTCTGTTTTCAGATCAACTTTGCTTTATGAGAGTGAACGCTGGGTGGACTTGAGATATCTTATTCATAATTAGAAGTAACAGACATAAAAGTAGCGAGACTGATTGCTGGTACAAACAGGAGGGAACTCGCAATGAAGAAATAAAGACTTGTTAGGAATGAACTGGATGGATGAAGCTGTACGCATAAACAGGCTTTGGTGGTGGAGTCGTGTGAGGCGAATAGAGGAGGATAGGTTACCTAGGAGATTAATGGACTCTTGTGGAGGGTAAGAGAAGTAGAGGGAGACCATGACGACGATGGTTAGACTTAGTTTCCAACAGTAGCGGCAATTCGGAATTAAAAGTGCGGGGGCGAACAAATATACAGACAAGAAACAGTACCGGGTTTGTGGGATACAGCGGAGGATGGGAGGAAGAGGTTATGTACATCAAAACTCGAAAAAATTGGGCCACAAAATGGTAAGTTTTTTATGCTCTCTCGGCGAATTTCGCCACAGAAGTAATGATTGACAATTTACCAACTTAAATGCGGTAATAATGGTTTGTTGTTGTTGAGATTTTGATTCAGTACTATACAATACAGCTTTCGCCAAAGGAACAATATTACACGTCTATTACAATTAGAAAGAAATATGGTGTGTTTATACAATTAAAACTATTTAGTATTTGACTATACACTAAAAAGTTAACAGAACTAAAGAGACCCTCAGACTGACAAATGCACGCAGCAAGGTGGTGAATCATACCTAAGTGTCTGTGACCTTACCAAAAAAATAATGCCCAGGTACCCTTCCTCATAGCACATACAAAGTCTCCACTACTGTGTAGAGATGAGAAGAATGTAAGAATGAGGAATGTGGCCTGCAAGCACGAACTTCCTGTTCTGCGCAGATAGATCGGCTCTTATCTACTCGTATCTGCTACACGAAAACATTGACTCACAATTTGCAGTTTGCTGGATTATAACTGACAAGAGTGATGAGCTGCCAGTAGAAGATAATATAAAGTCGCCTGGATAGTAGTACAGTTGCTATGGTAACCGTTGCGTCACTGGCTCTGCTGGTGAAAACCCCTTCGCCCCGTGCCTCACCGGGCATGTGCATTCTTCTGATCTCCCAACAGTACTTGCTGTGGCGCCATAAAAATCGGTTAGCCGGAACGAAGGACATTTTGTGCGTATTTCCGCTAATAATTTAGGTAATGATAAAAGAAAAGAATCAGCTGATGAAATGAAATGGGGAGTGCCCGAGGACAAGTTAGGCTCGCCAGATGCAGTTCTTTTGATTTGACGCCCGTAGACGACCTGTGGGTCGTGATGAAGATGAAATGATGATGAAGACGACACATACACCCAGCCCGAGTGCCAGCGAAATGAACCAATTAAGGTTAAAATTCCCGACCCTGCCGGGAATCGAACGCGGGACCCCTATGACTAAAGGCCAGCACACTAATCATTTAGCCATGGAGCCGGACAATCAGCGGATAAGACAACAGGGCTTGTACAAATGGATTTTATTACTAATTCCTATAATTCCTAGTTTCAGCGGGCTAAAATGGAATAAAAATATAATATTTTAAAAACTGATGATGATGATGATGCTTGTTGTTTAAAGGGGCCTAACATCTAAGATCATTGGCCCTCTCCAAAAAGTGGGAGGGGGCGACTGCCCCCCCCCCTCTCCCCCTCTGATCGCCGCTACTGGTTTCCAACGATTTAAATATAAGAGGTACAGAACTAAATGAGACCACAGCACTGGCTGCAATTTTTTGTTGTTGTTGGCTTTACGTCGCACCGACACAGATATGTCTTATGGCGACGATGGGACAGGAAAGGGCTAGGACTGGGAAGGAAGCGGCCGTGGCCTTAAATAAGGTACAGGCCCAGCATTTGCCTGGTGTGAAAATGGGAAACCACGGAAAACCATCTTCAGGGCTGCCGACAGTGGGGTTCGAACCCACTATCTCCCGAATACTGGATACTGGCCGCACTGAAGCGACTTCAGCTATCGAGCTAGGTATAGTTGCAATTAGAGGATTGTGGCTGCGATTATCACACTCACAGAGGCTTGCAGACTGAACGCTCTATAAAGAAGATGTGTGTATGTTTGTTACAGGGTTAATTAACAGAATTAAGGTATAACTTTGAAAACGTAAATGAAATACGTACCGTACTCTGTTTGTGCAGTGGGAGTGCGAGGAATTGCAGTGGCTTTCTCTTGAAGAACAGGTCCATTAATCGGCGCATTATTTGTTCTTTCCTGATTAAACCATCTAAATAAAGATTCTTCAATATCTTCGTGCACTGATGATCTTCTCGCCTAACATTTTTTTAAATGTTCTTCGAAAAGAGACTGGATTACTCTCTGTCCTTTCGTATTGTAGATATCTTTCAGTGTGATACAGCCAATTGGTTCGCGATGTGACATTTGGTTCCTAATCGCCATATTATGTGTGTCTGTTTTTCATTATTAAACATTTTCCTTTCCTTTGCCAACGGCCGTAGCCGTGTTGAAACACCGGATCCCGTGAGAATCTCCGCAGAAAAAACAAAGTTTATTACAAACATGAAGAACGCTCCCAAGGTTTTAGCAACAGATATTGGTCCAGTGGAAAGAGTAACGAAATTCCAATATCTGGGACAAATCTGCAGTAGAATAAAGGGTACACAAGATGGAAAGAGCATATGGTATCAGAAAGAATTTTTATAACAAAAAGCATCTATTTAAAAATCTTAAAATAAGTCACTACACTACAGTGGTGACACCGGAAAGCTTATATGCAAGTGAATGCCTGGTACCAAACTATAGATTAGATAAAGTTGAGGTACTAGAAAGAAGAATGATGAGAAAAATCTTAGGCCCTGTGAAAACAACAGAAGTATGGAAATTAAGCTCCAATGATAAAATATATAGGAACATAGAACATAGAAAACATAACAGAAACCATAAGAAAAAGGTGATTGCAATTTTTTGGACACATTTACAGAATGGATGACTCCAGATTAACAAAAAGGATTTTCAAATACCTTTGGGACAAAAAGGCGACAACTAGTTAGCAACATTGGGCGTGGTCAGGAGTTGGATGGGTTTCCACGCGCTGTTGGTTGGGGGTAAGGGAATGGAGGAGCGGAAAGGAACTGGCCACCCTACCGCACGTAAACTCCGGCTCAGGGACACCTCTGCGGAGGTTCGGACCTGCCTTCGGGCAGAATAACCCTTACCTTATCTTCCTTTCCTTTGGTGACATCTTCACAGCGACGCTTGCCTTGACTATGTAACAGACAGAGTTGAAATCTACAGTAATAATGCCCGGCTGCAGAAAAGCCAATCAAAGTTTGACTCGAGATTGATTGGCAATCATTGTTTTATCGATGATCCATTTCGCATCAGATATGACCAGCAAAGTCATGCTGATCAAGCACTGCAGTCTTTAAACTCAACGATGCTTTTCTATCATTAAATACGTCTGATTAAATGTTTAAATGATAAATAAATTCAAGTTGATGTATAAAGTGCGATTTGAGTTACGTACTGTTTTGTTTCCCGTAGTCATTATTCTCACATATAACCTCAACCTTGAGCGTGGAACTAGTAAATTTATATCAATCAAATCTTGAAATCAATACTTATCTCTGGAATATTAATATCCATGTAAATCCAGACTTTTTAGAATTAATAAGCCAACGTGACAAAACGTCAAACTATCTGCAGCATGGTTATTTACTGTTTTGTAATCTTGCCCACACAGCTTCCGTTTTTTCTAAAAAAATCAATTATACGCAAGTATCCCTCAACTATATTAAGTAAGAGAGCTCTACCATTCAATGAAAAATTTGGCCCCCTCACTTTCTTAGTGGGGATATCACTCATATTCATTAAATCAAACGAAAGCCTCCAAATCCGCTTTCTTTTCACCTTTCTCAAACACGATCAAGATCAACTGTTCCCTGATTCACTACCACTTTGATGTCTTTGCTAGACACATAAGAGGACAAAATAGACACCATCATTAACGAATCAACACTACTTGCACTGTTGCCAGATTTATTTCCTTCTTGGATTTTCAATCAGTAAATTGGAGAAAGTTGATTGGGGGGTTTAGGTTTTCTTTCAATGCACTCTGCAATTAAAGTTGATTGGCAATCAGCTGATCTGCCATTAAGGACTGATTTTAAGGAACTTTCTGCGTTTCTTGTTCAACCTTCCTTGCAATCCTTCCATACTTACTACCCTGTTTCTAAAAGTTTCTCTGTCCACAGTTTTTTCTACTCTTATATTATTTCTTTCTAAATCTTTCTTTCCTTCTTGAATCTAGTTAGTGGTCACCTTTTCTCCCAAAGGTATTTGAAAATCATTTTTGTTGATCTGGAATCATCCATTCTGTAAATGTGTCCAAAAAATTGCAATCATCTTTTTCTTATGGTTTCTGTTATGTTTTCTATGTTCCTGTATATTTCATCATTAGAGCTTAATTTCCATACTTCTGTTGTTTTCACAGGGCCTAAGATTTTTCTCATCATTCTCCTTTCTAGTACCTCAAGTTTATCTATTCTATCATTTAGTACCTGGCATTCACTTGCATACAGGCTTTCCGGTTTCACCACTGTAGTGTAGTGACTTATTTTAAGATTTTTAGATAGACACTTTTTGTTATGAAAATTCTTTGTGATACCATATGCTCTTTCCATCTTGTGTACCCTTTCTTCTACTGCAGATTTGTCTAAACCATTTTCTTGAATATTTTCTCCCAGATATTTGAATTTCGTTATTCTTTCCACTGGACCAGTATCTGTTGCCAAAACTTTGGGAGCCTTCTTTATGTTTGTAATAAATTTTGTTTTTTCTGCGGAGATTCTCAAATCTGTCTTGTTGGCTATTTATTCTAGGACATTGATTTGTGTTCTTGCACTTGTTAGGTTTTCTGATAACATAGCAAAATTGTCTGCAAATGCTAGGCAATTTATTTCATTGCCTTTGTTTTTCCTCCCTGAAGTTACCGGCAAATTCTTACCAATTTTCTCTAGAACAACTCTATTTTCTTTACATTCAAGCTTCAAGTTACTCATGTTCGTCACCTAATAATAGCGATTTGCCAAGTATTGCGATTATTCTATTTTACGATACAGTGTTCTATTCTTGTTAAACATCCGGTGTGCCTTTGCGACAATTGTGCCGTATTTTGAACATTGAAATAAATACGCCGATATTTCAACTTCTAGTCAATACCAACGGATTTTTTTTTTTGCTAGGGGCTTTACGTCGCACCGACACAGATAGGTCTTATGGCGACGAAATACCAACGGTTTTATTTATTACAGATGTCATACAGTTCTTTAACTTTGGTCCTTTCCCAGTGTGAGAGTTAGTTGGGTAACGTGAAGCTTGTTTGCTCAAGTGTTTTTGCCGGAAGGGTTTTTGCTCATATGAATATGATGTGGTCAGATGTAAGAAATAGATCTTCTGATCTATTCATTTGTCTTTGGTTTCGTGCCAAGATTTTTATGAAATATCTAGAACTGATAAAATACAAGTAACAGCTGTTCAGAGGATTGGAAAAAAAAATGAACTGCAATTCATTGAGCTTTTATGATTGATGTAATGTAAGTTTCACTATATCGTCGCACCAGTGCTAGACTACGATAATTGCAAAAATCAGATTATTGAGAAATAGGGATTGGTAGTTTTGTAAAGTCTACAAACAATGCCTGCGCAGAACCACGACAATTGCAGATATCATGGTCTTGCAGTGAAGAGGAATGAATTCTCCTTAAATTCCCAAGGAAAAGCCGATGTACTGAACATTTTTTAAGTACACCAATGTAAAAGAAAGGCCTAATGTTTTAAATTTTGCAATGTTCATACTTTTATACTGAGTGTAGTACTGAAATATATCAATTGGTTTAAAAAGGAAAAATAAAAAATATAGACTTATTGTGTTTTTGCGAAATGTTTGGGAATGTATTAACGTATTGCACTATGATGTCAATACAATAATACATCTATAATTTTGACACAAATCTTACAACTTGTAGAATTTAAACCACATTGGCTTTATCGAGTACACATCTGTCAAGGGGTGTTTCTACCTTAAGGGCTCAAGGTCTCGTTCTCCTCCATCAAAGGGGAGAATATATATATATATATATATATATATATATATATATATATATATATATATATATTACAAGTTGCTTTACGTCAGAGATAGCCGCAAATTTTTATTATTATTGTATCCGGTATTGTTAGTTACCATAACCTGCTGAAAGCTATGCGTTCTGTCTAACATGGCCAGGAAGAGGATTGTTACATCCACGAGCGGTTCAGTCTCATAAACCAATTATACCAGACGGACAAATTACAAACAAAAACTAGTCTCCGCCGTGTAACTTTCATCCTCCACGATGAGGACTGGACGGGAAGACATCTGTCTGCGGTTACGCTGCAGGAAGACTCGTCCACAAGCCAAAAGCCATCCATCCTGATCCATTCGCCCGCCCACTGGATACTTGCGAGGAGGTTCAACGACTGGCCGTTACCCAACCGGACCGCCACGCACAACTTAGTAACGGACTAGCACCTACACATATCAACAAATATTAGAACCGTTTACGAACTGCGGAAGTAGCGATAGGGGGCCATGGAAAGCGCCTTCTTATACTGCGGGTTTCTTCCAGATGGCGATGGATGACAGAAGAGTTGTTGCAAGGGAATCTAGGAGGCCATAGCTCCGCAGGGTCAGCTTGCGCAAGGAGGGCCATGCTTTGGACTGTGCAATACAGGATACTGGTTCCTCTAGTAGGCCGTGACCAAATTAAGAAAGTAATGTAATGACTTTAAATCCGTTATACACTATCTTTCTTTTCTACCGACGGGAAAAGATTCTTGACTCATTGGCCAGCGACGTCGAAGTAGGCCTACCGGAATAAATAAATAAATAAATAAATAAATAAATAAATAAATAAATAAATAAATAAATAAATAAATAAATAAAAATATTAACGGCGTGTGACTGGTGCAGGTCTTTCGAGTTGACGCCTAATAGGCGACCGGCGCATCTGTCAGGACAGTGATCTATCTACGACGAGATCTAATACTTAAAACTGCATGGAATTTAACCAGTGATGGTTAAAATCCCCGACCCGACCGGGAATCGAACCCCGGGACCAGTTAGACCGAAGGTGAGCACGCTAACCATTTAGCCATTCAGAGGACGCATCCTTTGCCTTCACCCACGGGTGAAATAAAGAGGTCCAATAAATCGAAACAAAAATGAGCATATCCACGAAAGAATGGTAAGACTTATGAATTGTGAAAAGATGAAAGTCATTCTAGATCTCGTAAATGTTATAGTAAATTATTATTATTATTATTAAGCCTCCGTGGCTCAGGCGGCGAATCCCGGTCATCCAATGTGAGATTTGTGCTGGACAAAGCAGAGGCGGGACAGGTTTTTCTCCGGGTACTCCGGTTTTTCCTGTCATCTTTCATTCCAGCAACACTCTCCAATATCATTTCATTTCATTTCATTTCATCCGTCAGTCATTAATCACTGTCCCAGAGGAGTGCGACAGACTTCGGCAGCCGGGACAGTTCCTATCCTCTCCACTTGATGGTTGCTTCATTCATTCCATTCCTGACCCGGTCGAAAAAGGAAACAGGTTGTGTATAATAATAATAATAATAATAATAATAATAATAATAATAATAATAATAATAATAATAATAATAATAATAATAATATTAATAATAATAATAATAATAATAATAATAATAATAATAATAAGTTTACAAGTTACAAGACAAGGTAAGTCTTATGGCGACAAATGAAATGAAATGTCGTATGGCTTTTAGTGCCGGGATATCCCAGGTTGGGTTTGGCTCGCCAGGTGCACGTCTTTCTATTTGACTCCCGTAGGCGACCTGCGCGTCGTGATGAGGATGAAATGATGATGAAGACAACACATACACCCAGCCCCTGTGTCATTGGAATTAAACAATTAAGGTTAAAATCCCCGACCCGGCCGGGAATCGAACCCGGGACCCTCTGAACCGAAGGCCAGTACGCTGACCGTTCAGCCAACGAGTCGGACTCGTTTGGCGACGATGAGATAGGAAAAAGCTAGGCGTGGGAAAGAAGCGACAGTGGCCTCAATTAAGGTACAGCCCCAGCCAGGATTATCCCGGTATGAAAATGGAAAACCACGGAAAACCATCTTTAGGGCTGTCGACAGTGGAGTTCGAACCCTATATCTCCAGAATACAAGCTGATATCTTTCTATTTTATTTTTATTTCGTATGGCGTATAGAGGGTACAGAGAAACAATATATAATATACACTTAAAGTAGATAGAACAACAATCGGACAAAGGTTCAATGAATGGTAACTGACATAATTTAATGTCCAGAGAATTTAGCCAATTCACTGCCTCTTCACTTGCCTCATGAAGTTCGTGGTATTCTCCCTGGAAGCTCCGAAGTGGGCACATCATAGCTACTAGCCCCGAACTGTGTAGTGGTGGTGGTGGTGGTCTTGCACAGACCCCTTGGTACTCTTCGACAGGAGTAGGCTATGTGCCGCTACAAGGTTTCACCCTCTCCCTCCCTACTGTCATATGCCATATAATTCATTTTATCAACTCCTCTGATGAGGTTGACGTGTGGAAGGGCATCATGTCGTAAAACCTCACTACGAAGATTCATCTCATTTCATATCCGACCACGTAGAGAAACGGGACAAGGATTAGACATAAGCACATATATTATTATTATTATTATTATTATTATTATTATTATTATTATTATTATTATTATTATTATTATTATTATTATTATTATTATTATTATTATTAGTATTATTTTCTAGTAACACCATTCCTTATGCAGCCAGTCCCTGTTATGAATGGTGTGAAAATATCGCTCATAGGGACGTTTGGTGTACGCATTTCAGTGGGCTTGGCAGACTGATATGTCATAGCAACTCTGGCTCGGTGAGGAAAGCAACGGGAAACTACCTCACTCATTTCCCTAGTATGCCTCTTCAGTGACACCTAGGCTGTCTATGACAGCTGTTGGTGGAGCTGTAGAGGATCAGACCAGCCTTTAGGTTGAATACTCAACATACGTTATTATTATTATTATTATTATTATTATTATTATTATTATTATTATTATTATTATTAGCCCTGTCGTGTCTCTTATTCTAAAGCCCTGAGTTCGTTTTCTGGCAAGTTCAATTGGACTGAGTAGTTGAACGTGGTTAACCATATACGAGATTTCCTCAAGCTCTTAGTTACATGCCACTGTTGGTGGGGGCGGTAGAATAACACACACGGTATCCCCTGTCTGTCGTAAGAGGCGACTAAATGGGCTTAAAGGGGGTCTCAACTTGGGAGCGTGGGTTGGCGACCACGGGGCCTTTAGCTGAGTCCCGGCATTGCTTCCACTTACTGTACTTCTGGCAGGCTCCTCACTTTCATCTATCCTATCCAACCTCCCTTGGTCAACTCTTGTTCTTTTTCGACCTGACGCTATTAGGTTTTGGAGGCCTAGAGAGTCCATTTTCCCGCCTTTCGTGGCCCTGTCTTTCTTTGGCCGAAATCGTCATTTTTCGAAGTGTCGGACCCCTCAATTTTTTCCCTCTGATTGGTGTTGTACTTCATCTTAAAACAACAATCACCACCACCACTCTTAGTTACAGAAAAGAAGCTCTCAGTGGGAAGATGGCGTGGACACTGGTTGCCTGGGATATAATGATGTTGTGACACCCCAACTCCCTCTGGAAAAAATCCTGCGAGTGCCCAAGGTCTGGTCCAACCCAAATAATTTCCTTGTAAGAGCAATGCGCTGATGACCACGATATACTAAGGCTCATAAATTCATCAATAACTGGACTGTACTCCATTCAGTTATGTGCCCGTTCTGACGAACACAAAGTAGGCGTTGCACGGATGTGGCTGTCCGTTAAAGCGGAGTAACAAGTGATTCGCAAGAGACTCCTCCTTTAAAGGCTAGAATATTTCATTCTTTCTGTTTCTTTTCCTCCTCAGTCTACTTCATCATTGCAGTCTGTGCTGTGACGCCTTTGCTAATCACAAATCCATTAATGTTTTGAATAATAATTCCATTTGCAAATCTCCATCCTCCTTGGGGCATACCACATTCGAGATGTAAGAAACTGACCTTGACAGATCCATTTTCTTGCTTTACTCTCTGGAGCCAGGTTTGCCTGAAGCTGGACTTGCAGGGGGCCATGCTCCCACTGTTGTATCTCACAGCACACAGTTTTAGTCCTTACATGTGTCGTGTACTTGCAAAACGAGACACACGATTTCTTTCTTTGAGAGTAAGATTATAGCATTTGTATATGTACAAGTGATTCTACACTTTCACCCGAAAACCTGAGCTTCACAAGGTAGGGTATCATAGGTTTAGTCTGATTAATTGTCGCTCCCGGATGACCGGATTCGATTCCCGGCTCTGCCACGTAATTTGAAAAGTGGTGCGAAGACTGGAACGAGGTCCACTCAGCCTCGGAAGGTCAAATGAGTAGAGAGGGTTCGATTCCCACCTCAGCCACCCTCGAAGTGGTTTTCCGTGGTTTGCTCACTTCTCCGGGCAAATGCCAGGATGGTACCTAACTTAAGGCCACGGCCGCTTCCTTTCCTCTTCATTGTCTATCCCTTCCGATCTTGCCATCCCTCCACAAGGCCCCTGTTCAGTATAGCAGGTGAGGCCGCCTGGATGAGGTATAGTACGCGCACCTTTTCTTGAGCCCGAATCTCCATAGTAACGAATGGGAACCAGGGCTCAAGAAAAGGTGCGCGTACTATACTTGTCCTCCTTCCCAGTTTTTTGATACTTGCTTTACGTCGCACCGACACAGATAGGTCTTATGGTGACGATGGGACAGGAAATGGTTAGGACTGGGAAGGAAGCGGCCGTGGCCTTTACTACGCTACAACCCCAGCATTTGCCTGGTGTAAAAATGGTAAACCACAGAAAACCATCTTCAGGGCTGCCGACAGTGGGATTCAAGCAGACTATCTCGCGAATACTGGATACTGGCCGCACTTAAGTGACTGCAGCTATTGAGCTCGGTCTCTTTCCCAGTTTTATCCCCGAACAAATATCTCACGATCCAGAACACTGCCCTTGAGATGGTAGAGGTGGGATCCTTCGCTGAGTTCGAGGGAAAAATCAGCCCTGAAGAGTAAACGGCTTAAATAAAAAAAAAAAAATCGAATGTTTATATTGAAGAAAATTACACCTTGGTTTGAAATGCAGTCGAACTTCGATATCTCGAAACTCCATTACTCGAATGTCGAGTATCTCGAAGTAACTACAATTTTCCGGCCGTTTATCCTATTCTCCACGTGTATTTATTTCTCTATTACTTGAAATTCGATTACACGAATTTCTCGATTTCTCGAAGTAAACATTTCCTCCCTTGAAGCAAAAAATACTCTGTAACTGGAATTTAATGCAACATCAACTGTGCAATACGGCATTTGTGGTTTTTGTGGAACAGTTAATAAGTAACGAAAGGGACACAGTGATGCTGGGAGCTAATACGACGGGAACCGAAAAACTAAAACTTCTAATGATCGGAAAATCAGTGAAGCCTCGCTGTTTCTCGGGCGCGAATTAATTACCGGTCACGTACAAAAGCGACCCCCGAATTCGCTGATGACCAGCTTTATTCACAAACCTTGGCTGCGTGGTATTGACGAGAAGTTCCAACGCAAAGGGAGGAAAGGTTAACAGTAACAAACAGAAGAGGCTAACGGATTTTTTTGCAAAGGTGTTAACGGAGGCATGTTTCTTGTTCCACTACTGTGTACTGTCTTCTAAGAAGTTACTATAATATAATTCAAGTGATGTCGTAAAATAGAGTTTGTTTGTATATTTTTAAGTACTGTTAAAAATAATGTATTCCGTATAAACCCGTAGATACTTATGATTCAGTTATGTGCTATACAGGGTTATTCACCTAAGATGTTGCACGGAAACACTGTAACTTCTAAACTATTAAAGATATCGGGATTCCGTTTTCATATTCGTAAATGGTACGCAGGAGCTTGTAAAATAATGTGCTACGTGATTAATAAGCGAGATATTAATACTAACTCCATATTTTTTTAAATAGAACGGCACAAATTCATACAGCTGGTCTAAAAGTTCAACTGCGTACAAGTTCAAACATGTAAGTATTTTCAAAATCGGACAGTTAGTTTTTGAGATGTCAATAAGAACATAATGCGCTGTTTTGCATGCCGTATCAGACAACGTGCAAGCAGGTTCTTGGGTGCGTTCCAGCCACAGAATGGATACCAAGAATGTAAGCATATCGTGCGCATGTGATGTGTTTGCAAAGTGTGTGTGATAGGCGAACACATGACAGGACAGGGAGGTGTGATGTTCTTAAAAGGAATAAAATAATTACTTTGACTTCAAAAAACATAACGAAAGCTATAATTGTCACTGGTTTGAGTGTACAGTACATACTACTGTATGAATTGAGAAATAAAGATAATACAGGACACCGGAAGATCTCCTTCTAGAAAATAAAATGAATAATGTCCGAATAATCTCCCTTCCCCGTTGTCATACAATAACGTTACACACCCAGAGTATGTTACGGTACATCACATTATGTGTACGATAGATTACAGTACATCCCTGGTATCCGTTCTGTGGCTGGCATCAATGCCAGGAAACAGCTTGCGTGTCAATACGTCCTTGGCCGACCGTACGCAGTCTGATGTCGCACACAAAAGCCCGAATGCGCTCTTATTGATATTTCAAAAAGTAACTGTCCGATTTTGAAAATACTTAGATGTTTGAACTTGTACGCAGTTGAACTTTCAGGCCAGCTGTATGAATTCCTGCCATTCCATTTAATAATATGGAGTTAGTATCAATATGAGACCAAGAAGCATGCTATTTTACGAGACCCTGGGTATCATTTACGGATATAGAAACAGAATGTCGATATCTCTAATGGTTTAGAAGTTAGAACATCTTAGATATAAACGATATTTTCTATCATCTCAAAAATTCGATAACTTGAAATAAAATTTAGCTCCCGAGGAGATTCGAGATATCACTCCATGTTAAAGAATATTTGTTGAGGTAAATCACAGCATGAACATCTTGAAGTAACATCGAAAGGCACTGCATATTGAAAATGGTCAATATAGGACTGTTTGTATGAGAAATAAAACAGTAGTGAATGTTCAATTTCAAAGAATACAATAATAATAATAATAATAATAATAATAATAATAATAATAATAATAATAATAATAATAATAATAATAATAATAATAATAATAATAATAATAATAATAATATACAAAGTAAACCTCATAGATGCCATCAGAAGAAAACGTCTGACTTTCTATGGACACCTGTACAGAATGGATCCTAATAGATTACCCCATAAGATCTTCAAGGTTGCTAACAAAGGCAAAGCTACTGGATTCCACTGGACCAAACAAGTGGACAAAGATCTTGCAGAGCTTAATATTAACCAAGCCGCCATAACTGCCAGGAATGCATACCGTTTAATGGTCAAAACTAAACCTTTCCTAACATCCCTTACATCAGCTGGCCACAAAGGAGCCGGGAATTGGTCAGAGGAGCGCAGGAAAGAATTCAGCGAGAAAATGAAGGAATACTGGGCCAACAGGAAGGCTCAAGAGGCCACTAAGAACACAATCCAGTAAGAAAAGGGGCAGACGACGACAAAAACACAGCTAGAACACAAACACCGTGGTCCGCAGATGGCTTAAACGCAAAGAAAAAAAATACAAAGTTGAAAAGGGCTAAGGAATTCAAAAACTTAGAAGAGATTCTAACTCCAAACATCAATGAAAAGGCAGCGATTGAAGAACGGGCGAGAAAAATGAAGAAAGTATTCAGAGTGTCAGGACACTTACAAATCTAAACCACTCCTCCAAATTTAGGCATTTCTTTACAGTAATCAAACCTGAATATGTATATGCATTTGAGACAATAGCGAATAAGGGACTCTCAGACCTGGAAAAGAAAGAAAATAAGTTCTTTAGAAAGATCGACAGATGAATTTAGTTTTCGCTTAACAACAAATCAAGAACTATACCACAGATTTGGAAAACATAAAAACCACAACGAGGAAAAGGAGATACGTTTTCTATTGAAATATTAAAAGTAAGTCACCAGAAAGGCTCGCCAACGGAATTCTCTCCTTCCAGAAGAACAGGAAAACGCAAGTCCCATGGGTGAAATAAGTCTATCGGGATCTAGAAAAGTGTGCAATCAGGGCAGATGACGAGCGAAACAGAGAAGTCTTCAGAAGAAAGTTTGCAAAGGTGAAGAATCTTTCCGGCGAGAAAGAACAGAGTATTCTCGGTAAAAGAACGAGCAATGGATGACAGAGTGCTGGCGAAAGAGGAAAGAGATAAGAGAACTTGAGAAAATGATGGAAGTGCTGTAATCGTAGGCCGTTTGTAGGTGAGATAAAACTAATAATAATAATAATAATAATAATAATAATAATAATAATAATAATAATAATAATAATAATTGTTTAATGTCCCACTAACTAATCGAAACCGACTTTCAACCTATTAGGTCGTGTTACGTACAATTAGTACGTGTTGAAGAGATGTTAAGTACAGAACAAAAATGGCCAACCAGACACCAGTGGGATCCGAACCCACAACCTCCCGATTTCGCGTCGGTTGCTCTACCAATTGAGCTATGGTGGCCTAGGCCAACTTTGTTCTGTTGGAAAGGATCTGAGCTACAGGTCTGGTACTACTACCATCACACTGTAGAGTGCGTTTAAGTTGCCCGTTGCAATTTTTGGGGAGATGTCAAGTTGCTGGAATTTTGCCCTTAATAAATATAATGCTGCCAGGAGTGCAATTAGTGTCATCACTGTAAATACATCATCACCATCATCATCATCATCTGTTTACCCTCCAGGTTCGGCTTTTCCCTCGGACTCAGCGAGGGATCCCACCTCTACCGCCTCAAGGGCAGTGTCCTGGAGCTGCAGACTCTTGGTCGGGGATACAACTGGGGAGAATGACCAGTACCTCGCCCAGGCGGCCTCACCTGCTATGCTGAACAGGGGCCTTGTGGAGGGATGGGAAGATTAGAAGGGATAGCCAAGGAAGAGGGAAGGAAGCGGCCGTGGCCTGAAGTTAGGTACCATCCCGGCATTCGCCTGGAGGAGAAGTGGGAAACCACAGAAAACCACTTCCAGGATGGCTGAGGTGGGAATCGAACCCACCTCTACTCAGTTGACCTCCCGAGGCTGAGTGGACCCCGTTCCAGCCCTCGTACCACTTTCCAAATTTCGTGGTAGAGCCGGGAATCGAACCCGGACCTCCGGGGGTGGCAGCTAATCACACTAACCACTACACCACAGAGGCGGCACTGTAAATACGATATTTGAAAACACTGCTTGGAAGGCATGTTGTCAGTGACTGGCAATCTCTTCAACCGTTGCATTACTGTGTAATGCTTAACCAATTTACGAAAAAATGGAACATCACCTCATTAATGAGGAAAGAGATCGGTGTAAGGATGTTTGTGAATTGCATTTTGTTTAAGGATACAAAAGTTTACTCATAAGATGTTTTGTCGTAAATTTCAAACTTCGAAAGCTTCTCTTTTATGCAATGCAACAATACTTTTTTACTATAACATTTTTATTGTAAAATTAAATGTATTTTGTCTATGAGTGTATTTTGCTTTGTTTTCAGAACAAATATATTCTCTGTTATCACACTTTTAAACGTTGGTTGGTAGATACTTTAGTACAGATCAGCCGATACGAAGCAGGTCGACATCGCTCTCAACGAAAGTTGCATGATCATTACTGGATGCTTGAAATCCACATGAAGATCGAACTTTTAGCTGGTATTGCTCCCGGTGAAATTCGTGGAGTGGTAGCAGCTAACAAAGAAAGGCTCCAATAATCTACTTCAGAAGCACATCCTCTCAATGGATACCACCCAGATACACAGAAAAGGTTTTCTCCGCACATCAGTTAACTTTGAGGGAAAAGCAGAGAATGCTAGGATCAACGACCTTTCCAACTGGATAGAGCCGAAGGAAAGTCTTCCATGTGGACTCCAGGAGAAGTGGACAGTATGGAAAGCCCTTAACCGACACCGTACAGAAGTCGGCAGAACAAAAGTAAGTGGGGTTTCTAAAGCGATTTATCACTTTGTGATTGCGGAGAGCAGCAAACGAACCAACATCTATGTCGGTGTGTTTTATGTCCTTCAATGTTCACTACGAAAGACTTGATTGCAGCCTCCCCCAACGCTATTGACGTCGCCCAGTACTGGACAAGAATCATCCAGCTCTTGAATTGTGCTTTATCTGTGATTGTATAATAGACCTGTATATTTGTATAGTAGGAATGTACTCGTAGATATCATGTTTTATAAATATCCGTATGTAAAGTTGATACTTCTGACACGAATAAAGAAGGAAGACTTTTAAAATACTTACTGTCATACATCTATATTCCGTTAGGTAGCTTTTCCCCAGAATATCAAAATTATGCCTGGTCATGAATAGTTTTTTTTTACCTAACCCTCAAAAACTATTTGGTGATGCATCTAGTTTTTCAGCTGAGCTACTACACACATCTAAGTTTCTCATCGACGGTAGTAATAAGCCCCTTGGATTCTTGAACTGAGGCAAGACTGTTGGCTAATGCTTTCAATCAATCAATCAATCAATCAATCAATCAATCAATCAATCAATCAATCAATCAATCAATCAATCAATCAATCAATCAATCAATCAATCAATCAATCAATCAATCAATCAATCAATCAATCAATCAATCAATCAATCAATCAATCAATCAATCAATCAATCAATCAATCAATCAATCAATCAATCAATCAATCAATCAATCAATCAATCAATCAATCAATCAATCAATCAATCAATCAATCAATCAATCAATCAATCAATCAATCAATCAATCAATCAATCAATCAATCAATCAATCAATCAATCAATCAATCAATCAATCAATCAATCAATCAATCAATCAATCAATCAATCAATCAATCAATCAATCAATCAATCAATCAATCAATCAATCAATCAATCAATCAATCAATCAATCAATCAATCAATCAATCAATCAATCAATCAATCAATCAATCAATCAATCAATCAATCAATCAATCAATCAATCAATCAATCAATCAATCAATCAATCAATCAATCAATCAATCAATCAATCAATCAATCAATCATCTGCATTTAGGGTGATTGCCAGGTGGCAGATTACCTATTTTTATCTTAAACGTTTTCAACGAACTTCATATAATTTAATTCAATCTCGTACTCCTCGTCCTACAAGTGAATATTTGCTCCTGTTTGTCCTCTTGAATTCCTACTTTACCTTCATGATCTTTCTTACTTCTAAACCCTCCACTCAAGCTTATTCTTCTACTTATGTCATTCCACGTCATCTCTCCACTGAGAGCTCGGAACATACCACTTAGTTGAGCAGCTCGTCTCCTTACTCCCAAGTCTTCGCAGCCCAAAGTTTGCAACATTTTAGTAACACTACTCTTTTGCCGGAAATCATCCAGAACAAATCGTGCTGTGTTTACTTCGAATTTTTTCCACCTCTCGTATCAAGTAGTCCTGGAGCCATAGTGTAATTGTGGCCTTTCCACAGACGTATACACCTTCCCTTTAGATCCTTTCTACAACCCCTAAATATTCTCATAACCATGTGAAGAGATCTGTGAACTTCGACAATACGATTCCCCCAATGAAGATCCTTCCTTATATTAACACCTGGGTAGTGATGGGACAATCGCATCCAAAATAATCGCTTATTCTATTATTTCATTTTATTGGATTATTCGATTATATTTCCGATTCGATTATTTTTCGATTATTCATTCGAATAGTGAATATTTCTTCCATTCGATTTTTTCGATTATTCATTCCAATAGCGAATATTTCTCCCATTCGATTATTCATTCGAATAGTGAATATTTCTTCCATTCGATTATTTTTCGATTATTCATTCGAAACGCAATTTGAGTGAATAAGGTAATCGAATGGTGAATATTTCTTCCATTCAATTATTTTTCGATTATTCATTCGAATGGATAACGTAATCGAATAGTGAATATTTTTTCCATTCTATTATTTTTCGATTATTAATTCGAATAGTGAATATTTCTTCCATTCGATTATTTTTCGATTATTTTTGATCATTCACCCCAAACTCGAATCGAAACAATGAGACAATCGACTAGTGAATTTTTACAATCGATTATTTTTTCGATTCGAATGAATGAGGCAATTGAACGGCGAATGCTTTCGAAAGAATCCAATTAAAAGTGATATGATTAAGACTACTGTGTTACTCATTTAGTTTCAACATTTGGAAATACGTTTGACAAAAAGGCGTAATTCTATTTTTCATAAGAGTTTATCTATTCAGCTTATTTTAATCGATTATCCATCCGACACACTTAAACCGAAAAATTGATTCATGATGCATCCGAAAGTTCTATGCGATACAACTGAATTATATTTGAAACTACTTCGATTATTTATTCGATTATCTAAATAATCGAATGGAGGTAATTCGATTACTAAAATATTCGAGTATCCCCATGTGGTACTACAATCCCATAAACACTATAACTGAAACTAAGAGGAATTAAAATTACAACTTGACAATCTCGACTTTGGATAGTAACATAAGAAATATAAATATTTCTCGTGTGCCCTCTAACAATAAATTGCGGACATTGTAGACATTTAAACAGTGAGATAAAAATATACATTGTACAGTCTGTAATAATTACGGAAAGCACGAAATTATTAGCCTCTCTGAGGTTCCTTAAACTTCCAAGCTTCTCATATCTGCTGACAGCGCTGACCTTTCCCTTAAGAAACTAGTGACATTTTAAAATATTATTTCGCTGTTTTATCGCGATGTAACGGAATTCGACTAAACCTACCCTAATGAGAGATACAAAACGAAGGAACAAAAAATGACGCTAGTGTATCTAATACAATTAAAATTGAATAAGGAAGAAAAGATGTGAGACGTAGATCCCTGTAAGTCATGACTTGGTACAGGTTGTTCCAGCCGGCCGTGACTCGCACCTTGCACGTGTGTTAACAGCTTCGTTTGTACCAGGTGTGCAGACTTGGAGGAGAGTACTGTTAAACACAGTAAATAATATTTCAGACAGTATAATGACTCGACGTAACTGAGTGGAGGCACTGGGAACTGTAAATAGAAACGGTTAACTCAGCCAATGAGTTTGGTATCACTAGTGACTAGCGAAATGTAAAGAGAAAAGAAATTGAACCGTAAATTAAAAAATATACTCTTGATAAAAGCTGTGGGGGTCTTTAAAGTGACGCTGCAGTTTCTACTACACATTGCGTACCAACGGTAACATTAGCGGATATTTAAAGCTTCCGAGCAGTGTTGCCAACTTAGCGGATTTTCCGCTAAATTTGGCGGAATTAGAAGACTGTCGGCGGAGAAATATACCATTTAGCGGACAGCGGATTTTTTTGGTGGAATTCTAGAATTTTTATAGCGGAATTTAGCGTTTTATCCATTTTACTTTTTTAAAAAAATTTGTACTCCAGTCTGTCTCTGAGCTATTCCGTATTTCTTGTCATGAACTAGCAGTCACATGAGGAAGACATGTTATTTGATTTGATGTTATGAGATCGTGGTATCATAAATTTGTAATGCATGGGGAAAGGTTACTTATCTCTTAGTTGACGAATGACGACAGATAATGAAACTCTGAGAGAGTAGCATTTATATTTATGCTATGAAGGAAGACCGTTTAATGAACTGGCCTGTTCTGTGTGTGGCCCTTGAGGCAGGGGTTCACCTAGTTTGTACCCGGCAGTAAAACGCCTACAAGTTTTAGCTCGCCGGCTCGCAGGCAGGGGGTTAATCCCAGTGAAACTCACAGATCAGGTGAGTGCAGACATTTACTTTTATTATTATTATTATTATTATTATTATTATTATTATTATTATTATTATTATTATTATTATTATTATTATGCGTGAATGGTCCCTTTCGGAACACACGAAGCTTTATTTATGATTTCGTTTGCGGAGGATCCAGGATGCTTTCATCTGTTGACTAAAGATCCTTTTCCTTTCCTCCGTCCACTTGGTACCTGCTCTTTTTGGTACTTCATTCTCTGGAGTAACTTCCCACTTGTCAATTTTCTTTCTATATATATTTAGATTCAAAATGTCTTCACAGAGAATTTGTGCGTTCTTCATGTCCGCTTTTGTTTGTTGTATCCAAGGAAAATTCTTCAGTTTGTCAACTCTTTCAAGAAGTTGGTGGGTTAGTCTAGTTTCTGGAAGCCTCTTAACATGTCCATAAAATTTTAGCCTTTTTTTCCCTGAGGTCTGCCGCAATATTAGAAAATTTTTCTGTGGATTTCCGGGTTCGGGAGCGGTACCCTTCTCCCGTGTCTCTTGGTCCTAAAATTTTTCTCATGATTTTTCGCTCTTCTTTCAGGATATTTTCCAGTTCGCCCTTTCTATGAAGCGTTAGAGTTCCCCCTGCATATAAAGCCTCCGGTTTTATTATTATTATTATTATTATTATTATTATTATTATTATTATTATTATTATTATTATTAATATTGCTCATTATTTGAGATCGGATTTCTTGGCGGAATTTTAGCGGATTTTTAGTAGTATTTAGCGGATCTTGAAAATATAAGTTGGCAACACTGCTTCCGAGTAACGTACTTTCATGTTGAAATCATTTCATAGCAGAAAAAGCAGGAGTCCCTACACTAAGAAAAACGTAAAATTAAGCAATTGTGTCGAAAGTTGAAGGGCTAAACGGCCAGAAAATGTTTCAAATTGTGAGTTTTGGATAGCTCTATCGAGAAAAAAAAATCGAAAATCTACTCCGGCCTAAATGCAGTTCAGGATAAACAGCCTAAAATCGCTTGTTTCGTGTTCTTTTTGATTCAAATCCCAGCCAAATTAACTTATTTACAGAATTATTTCTCTAATGTGTACCTTGGCTCAATACCCACTTACATTTTTTATGTTTTTTTGAAAAATATCCACACCGAATGTAGTTATAATGGCTAAGTGAAACTCTGCATTAACTCACATTAACGCTCGTAGTGTTAGAAAAAGGCAAACTGCTATTCTAATCGACCCGACAACGATGTTTAAGAAAATGATTGTAATTTTTTTCAACTTTGAGCTGGTTGTCTGAAGTGCTAGAACTGTGAATTTTTGAGGGCTGTTGGGGAAATAATAATGTTATTGTCACGGTGAGAATATGACGTTCTTTTGGCTATGGAGGAGAAGCAGGCATAATGGAACTCGTAATGAATACATGGTAGACTAAATGACACGAGATGTTAAGACAGAATTCCTGACATGATTTGAATGTATTTTTAAAATCATCTACAGAGTCAGTACTTCTCCAATTACAGAAGATATAATAAATACAAATTAAACAAAACTAACTTCTACTAGTACTACCACCATGTAAATGACATGTAGATTAAAAGGAGGACTACAGACGTGTACAAAAACCAGGTAAGTTTACTGATGCCGTACAAATTCTATGGCCACATCTGTAGAACGGACAATAATAGATTTAGTAAAAACAATAATATAATTAACTCCACAAAGGTCAAGATCATCTAGATGCAAGAAATTAAGTAGGATTTACAAGACATAAACGATATCATTAAAAAGTCGTGAAATTCTCGTTTGAAAATAAAACATTCGTGGAGAAAGCTAAAAGGGAAAACAGTGGACAAAAGAACGGAAAAAACAGCACAGAAGAGACTTTGGGAGGAGAAGCCTCCAAAGCAAGCTAACAAGTTGAAACACGCTTTTTATTTGGGATAACGAAGAAAGAAATAAAGAAAGAAAAGCAGAATATAACATACTAACTGTAGGATTTGTATTATCTGTTAATTATGACTCCAGTTATTCCTGCCATATACGAAGCCAGCGAAGACACTTATCGAGATTAGAGAGAAGAAACGACGAGAAATACACCCTAGACTTGTATGCAACAGACGCTATGATGGACAGGAGATGGGTGAACGAAAACCAGAAACTAAGGAACGTACTCACCAGACTGGCAATCCATAAAATATGCCAAAACAAGAAATACCATGAACCATTCAAAAGCTATGTATGCGCACTGTGTATCCAGCTCTGTGACAGGTACCACTTAAGCGTGTGTAATAAGAGGCAAAAGTCTATGGTTGAATATAGTAAGACATAACCGTGCATACTTAAAAGGATCCGCACAGTTACATGAATATAATAGGGAGAAATGAGGACCGATAAAACTGTTTGAATATTATAATTAGATACTATTATACAAGATAAGCTCCCAATAAAATGTAATATATCTCATGTATGTACCAATATAGCCATTCGGCTGCAATAAATTATTTCTTAATTATGTGTGAGGTAAATTTTTTGAAGATTTTTATAGTAACGTTGACTGCAATCTTAGGAACTATTTTTAAGTTCCTGAGTTATTGTTTCGTGTCTAATTTAACGTTTCACTTTTATATTAACTTTTAAACACTGTCTTTGTGGTATGCAACATTGTTTTGGAGGAAGGTGATCCCTTCAAATATATAATAAAAGTAAGTAATGTGTTTACGCGTCGCGCAGTAGAAATGATGTTTACAAATTAAAATCTCATTGCAACTGTCACCAATTAGCCTAGCGACCCGAAGACTGTGCACATTTTTCATGTGTTTTCGCCCCTCATGACGATGAAGATGGTCTTAAAACAGTATCCAGAGCGCCAGAATTCATCTCAGCGACCCCGGAAACCGTGGATTCGGCACTAATATCGGACACTTTAGATCACTTTCACATGTCACTCCTTCCCACTCCAACTCTAGGGTTTCTAGGCGTATCTTCCGCCCAGTTGGCTTTCCGTAACAAGTTTGGTTGAAAGCTATTCTCTACTATACATCCATAATTTTTATCGTTTCGGACATTCTTTTTTCCACCGCTTTACATCTCCGTGGACTTAAACGGCATCCGCAGTGTCACCATTGAACTCAGCAACCCCGAACACTATGAATTCCACTATAATAGAGATCTTTTTCGATTATTTTTATAAGTCAACCCTTCCTCACCCAAACCCTATGGAAGATAGGGGTGTTTCACCCCCACAGTTTTTTTTTACAGATAGTTAAGCATATGTGTGCGAAATTTGGTTGAAATTGATCCATGCGTTCCAGAGCTACGTTCGAACATACACACATCTACAATTCTTTCCTGATTGTCAATCAACGCCCTACTCGACTTAAAGTAATAAAATTTTATGGGTGCTCAATAAGGAATGGTTTCAGAAAATTCCACCCCTATTCCATAGGGCTATAATCCCGAAATCCAAAATATTCATTCCTCCGAAATCATTCACCAGAAAAAGTTGGATTTTCACTCAATGATTGTTCCTATATGTACTAGATGTTAAAAAGACAAGCTTAGAAAAAATGAGCGTGCAAGGGCAAAACGGAGATTAATACCTAAAAAAAAAATGAAAAATCATTTCTTGAAAATGTTTGACATACGAGGTTGAAATTTCACATGATGGTTCCTGTATGTGCTACTGTGTGGATGCGAAACCTGGACATTAGGGAAACAGGAAGAAACAAAACTTGAGGCTGCATAAATGTGGTTTTGGAGAATAATTACAAAAACAAGTTGGATGGGTGAAGAAACAAATAAAATTCGTTTTAAAGAACGTAAAAGAGGACCGATGTTTATTAAATACGATAAAGAAGAGGAAAACAAAGGTCCTTGGACATGTACTGAGACATGACTCTCTTCTTCAAACCATCGTTGAAGGTAAAGTAGTAGGAAAGAGAACCAGAGGACGACCAAGGATGTCATACAACAGGAACTGACATGTGGCTCATATATAGAGATGGGAATTATAGGCACGAATAGGTTAGAATGCAAATGTATTTGAACAAGGCGCAAGTGTATGTTACCCGCATGACGGTTCTGTGGTGAGATTTGCATAAATATTATCGATCTGAACTATTAGAACCCCTAAAATTTATGCAACTCCCCGACATATCTGTAGAGCGGCTAGATTTCACTTGCGCCTTGTTCAAATATGTTTGCATTCTAACCTATTCGTGCCTATAATTCCCATCTCTACTCATATAGCAGCATGAAGAGGCTAACAGAAGATGTGGCTACAGCGACAAGGCATTGCCTTTAGATGATGATGAAGATGATTCCTAGATTGTAAAAAAAGAAGTGGTCTTTCCAGTCCGTGACAATATACAGTGTTTTAACTTGTTTCTAGATGTTATTTCAGTTTCTATTTGGAAGCTTTACAGTTATAATGAGGTATGCTTCGCTTGTTTTTCAATAGTCTCCAGTAGATGGCTGAGACTGTGGTTCTGAAATCCAGATCTGTTTGTCTGCCAAGTCTAATATGTGTTTGTAAGCCCACTCTTCCGTTAAAAAAAACTAACATACCTTCTTCAGGGTTCTAAGAGATTGAGCCCCTAATGCTTATGTAAACCTCATAACAGAACTGTTGACCGGGATAGGCTTATGTCCAATCCACTGCAAACTACATAAAACATACATCTTTGTCTAACCGACGTAACACTACCTCCGAAACGGGAATCTGATTTAAACTCCTGCTGATTAGCTCAGAGAAGCGAGACCTTCCTTCCTCCTTGCTGGGACACTGAGAATCTTCACACACCCTCTTATTGTTAATTGGAACCTGCCATTAAGGATTTTAACAAATTAAGGCCCGTGTAACGGAGCGGCGGATGTTTACTGCTCCATTGTTTGCTGGCAACTGAAGTGGATCACAAAGTGCTAGCATCAGCGTGCCACTCAACTCTTGCTCGTAGTTTAAATCAATACCTATTGTTCATCTCAATTTTGATGATGATGATGATGGTGATGATGCTTATTGTTTTAAGGGGACTAACATCTAGGTCATCGGCCCCTGATGGTACGAAATGAAATGACAAATTAAAAGTTTTTAAATCATCCACTGACCAATATAAAAAATGGCATGAAGAATGAATGGATGGATATGAATTTGAAACAATCAGTGGATCCTACCCAAAAACTACCATAAAAAATAGTATTATTGACCAAGAGACCACTTCTAAAGCACAATCCTGAATCGAGGATGCTTGTTGTCTAAAGGGGTCCAAAGTACAGGTCAACGGCCCCGCATAATGGTACTTATCGCTAGTAAAGGAGAACCATGGTATTTGTCTTGTTGGTGTACTAATCAAAAGTAGCGTAGACTCGCGATGTTCCACACATGATTGTACTACTCACAAGTATTGGACGTCGTACAGGTAACGCAGATCTACGGTGTTGCTCACGTGGGTACGACTCACGGGAACTGGAAACCCACAGGGGAACCACTCTCTGCTGCTACTAATCACAAACCTATTTCGTACCTAATATAGTGGTACTCCTCGCAAGTACAGGCAACCCATGGTGTTCCCCGCGTGATGGTACTAATCAAAAGTTTCATGGTTCTAATAAAATCATCCCTTGGTCGCCCCTTTTAGTCCCCTCTCACGACAGGCAGGGGATACTGTTAGTGTATTCTTAGTCTGAATCCCCCACCCACAGGGGGTAGACAGATAAAAAGAAAGAAATAAGAAGAAATCCGTCACTTCGAAAAATGAAGTAACGGACGAAGAAAGGCAAGGGCCACGAAGGGCGTGAAAATGAAAGACTCCCTAGGCCTCGAATGTTCTAATACCGTCGGGGTCGGAAAAGAACAAGAGTTGACCAAGAGAGGTCGGACAGGATAGATGAAAGTGAGGAGCCTGGCACAGGTAAGTGGAAGCAATGCCAGGACTCAGCTAAGGGCACCGTGGTCGCCAACCCACGCTCCCAAGTTGAGTGCCCCTTGGGCCCCTTTTAGTCGCCTCTTACGACAGGCAGGGGATACTGTGGCTGTATTCTTCATCTGCGTCCCCCACCCACAGGGGGTCATCTCAATTTAAATCCTTAGAACTCGTGTCCATACATGTATAAGCTCGTAAAGTAACTCCTTCAGGAGAACATTCTTAAAGCCGTAAATATTGTCAGTGGTGCGTAAGATCAAAAACAATATTATTAAATCTTAGAACTTGCAAGGGAAATCTAATTAGGGTTTGGAGGAACAGGAAATTTTGTATTCATTCTCAGTCTTCCGTGTTGGCTATTAGTTGGAACCGAGCATTAATTGGACATTTCTCAGCAAATTCAGCCTTATTTTATTGGGCATTGCTTCATATTTCGGTCTTTTAGTTGCTTAAGGCCATACCTTGCACGGAGCATTGCACTGAACTTTGAATGTGATGTCCGATGTTGCTTGTATAAATGTGGTTTTGGTATTGAGAAGACACTAGAAGCTCGGTCATCAAAGATTAACCGTTGGCGCTTATTGTGTCTTGTCTGAGTATACATCACTAGTTATAGCATAACTTACTTTAGAGAAAGACTTACAGTGAGGGTATTTACGTCGAGGGGAATGTCACTCTTGTTCCGAGACTAAGAAATACCACAAGGGCTTATACTGCGCCTCGCGACCACTTCATCTAGGCCGTAAATTACCTGTCTTAAAACATTCAACAGAAACAATTTTCAAGGCGTCAGTGTTACATTAACAGCGATATCAGGATACCTAAGGAAAGTGTACCTGAAGTTTTAAATTAATTAATTAATTAATAGAGAAATGGAACTGCGTTTAAGAGTCCAGGGAGAAAAGCTTCTGTATCGAGTAATAAACTTATAATTAATCGAAATGCGCACAAATGTGCAGAGTACAACAAAAGAAATTATTTAAGTATTATTGATATTAATATTTAATTTTGCGTATTTGTTCGCTTTGTACATAGTTCAATGTGATACCGATCACACGTTTTCTTTCACACAGTTGGCATATACGCAAGTCTTCACCGGATTGTGGTACATCTTGTTTTTGTAAAGGTGATGATGGAAGCCATGCCACTGACAGTCTCGTTAGTACGTATCTCATCTCGAAGTTTGCTGACGTCCAGGTCCTATCGATCATCGCACCCGTGCTGTAGAACTCGGGTCAGATTTCTAGGCGGCGGTCCCTCAAACGTTGTAATTCTTGTTCTGCTGTTAACCCTTTCAGACCGAGTACGCACAATTGTGCGGGTTCGTATTTTAGTTATCCCTGACCGTATTTGATGTTTTTTCGGCGCTACACCGGACTGCAGTGATTGTGCAGGACACGTGGCGTGTATTTCAATTGATTTTAGTATGCGCTTTACCGCCAGGGCGAACGAAGAAGAGTTTAAAAAGCACAGTTGATCGGCGAGATGGCAGGAAGCAGTAGTGCCGAAAGTAAGTATTTATTTACTGCGTTTATATTAATCTAGAAGCTTTACTGAATACCGGAATATATTCAATGAAGTGTGTACATTGGTTAGTGAACGTAAATTTTGAAGCTACACCATCGTACGTGATACAACGAGGTTTTGAATTTTGATACGCACAATTGTGTGGGTCCTGTTTTTCGGATGTTAGTTTTTATTTTGTAAAATAAACTATTAATATGTGTATTGAGGAGCATTTTAGTCAGTTCTTGACGTACAAACAAAAATTCACACCTCCAGTTTTCTTTCAGGTCTGAAAGGGCTATGGTAGATGGCAGCACGAAGGTTGTTTTCAAATCATCCGGCAGAAAAGACTCTCTAGCTAGTAGATATGTTAGGCGAGATCTTGTTGATTTGGATACACCCAAAGATCTTTTCAGCAAGCATGCTTTAACTCTTTCCAAGGTTGCTAGGGTTTTCCTGGTGAGGTCAAGCCTTATAATTTCAATGGCATAGGTTAGGATAGGAATAATCTTTTCCTCGAATAATTTTATTGCTCTTTCCAAGCTGAGTGCTTGTGTATGCTTGACATTATTTATTGCTAGGATAGCTTGCGCAGCTCTTTCTGTTGCGTGTTTTGTAAGTATTTGCCGCTAGGTTGTAGCGTGATCCATAAGTATTTAAAATCGTTGACTATTTTGAGTTTGCTGTTCGAGATGGCAATTTCCGTTCCGTTAGGTATCTTACCTCCATTTCTAAAGCCCATCATTTCCGTTTTTGTGTTGTTAATGTAGAAGTTATTGTTTTGGCATCATTATAGTATATGTATGTACAGTATTTTTAAGAATAATATTTAAATTCTTCAGCTTATTTTGTATTGTATATCCAATAGTTATCCCGTTTCTCTACAGCAGAGCCTCTCAGGGTGCATGCGCCTGGTGCATGCACTCTGCACGGTACAAAAGATGACTTCGCTTGGTTGACCAGAGTGCAGACCCCCACTCTTCGATTTGGAGCAATAGCGCTGCCTTTCTCTTTCCCCACGCCTGTCTCGCTCGCTCCCCCTCTCTCCCTCTTCGTCACTTGCTCCGTAGCGCTCCAAATCCTAGCCGAGTTGAGCCGAGCTTAGCCGAGTAGCCCACAGACGAAGCGTTGGTCTGAACCGAGCCGAGACGAGCGGGACCGATGCACTCTGCACAGGAACTCTGCGCCGATGTCTGCACGCGTGAGATTTTCGGCGTTTGAGAGGCCCTGATCTACAGGGTCAGCTATGAAGTGAGATGAAATTTCGGAGCAATATTTTACGACCGGATGCTCTTCCTCACGTCTACCACATAGGAGGAGTCATTGAGATGAAATGAATGACATGTTATATGATAAGAGGAAGGGAGAGGGTGGAACCCACTGGGTGGTTATAGGTTACTCCTGTCGAATAGCAGCAAGCGCGGTAGCCTCGAGGTTAGTGTGTGAAGCCCAGGCCGCCTATCCTGATTCAGGTTTCGGTGGTTTCCCCTCAGTCACTCCAGACGAATGTTCCTTAACATAGCCCGCGACCGACTTCCTTACCCTTCCCTTTCCAAAAATAATTTGTCCGGCTCCATGGATAAATGGTTAGCGTGATGGCCTTTGGTTCAATGAGGCCCCGGGTTCGATTACCGTTCGCGTAATTTAAAAAGAAAGACGAGTCTGTTCAAGGCTTAACATCTCCATGATCAACAGCGTCATGTGCCCTCAATCTATATGAACACTGGTACGCAATCTGGTGATTAGAAATTGTATACCACCACCTCACCTACCCTGCCGGCCGACATTCTGATGGTGAAAATGTCAACCACGCTCTCTATTCGTGGGCTTATTTTATTGTGTGGTTGCTAAGTGACTTGAATTGCCAATAGTAATGGAACACAGCAAGCATTACACGCGGAAAATATTGGCTAGCGGAAGAACGATGAGAAGTTTCCTCGGACAATGAGAGTACTGTATCATTCCATTCATTCACCCGCATGAAGGCCCTTTGAGTAGTGGAAGGTAAAGAGTCTTCGGCACTATGTGATATAGAGTAGTTAGCTCTACAACTTTGCCTAGCCCCTACCTCGAGAATAATCCTAGTACTTATTTCCGGAGTAGGCTCATTGAACCTCTTCATAAGTGGATTTCTATTTTAGGGCTCAGTGCCCTTCCTGACAGCAACCCTATTTATATTTATTGAAAAACATTACAGGATTTCGGCCCAAATACATGTTCCCGTTAAAAGGAGAAAATAAAATAAAAATTATGAACTACAGTAACTCTACCATGTGGACGCAAAATAAATATAAACTAAGTCTACTATGTGGACACTTACATGGGCGGGAAACCTATCCACATGTGAGTGCCACCTTTATAACTACCTTACTGACCAGCCGTGCCGTCCCCCTTTCCCCTCCGGTGAGGAAACAAAAGGAGCCGCCCTCCCTGGAACGACACGTCCGGACCTGAAATGAAATGTCGTATGGCTTTTAGTGCCGGGAAATCCCAGGACGGGTTCGGCTCGCCAGGTGCAGGTCTTTCTATTTGACACCCGTAGGTGACCTGCGCGTCGTGATGAGGATGAAATGATGATGAAGACAACACATACACCCAGCCCCCGTGCCATTGGAATTAACCAATTAAGGTTAAAATCCCCGACCAGGCCGGGAATCGAACCCGGGACCCTCTGAAACGAAGGCCAGTACGCTGACCGTTCAGCCAACGAGTCGGGCACGTCCGGGCCTCTACACAGTTGACAAAGCTATATCGTCACCAGGGTAGTGTATTGTTTAAATACCGGGTGGCCTATCCACCCCTTATCACCTAGACTTATGCAACCCAACTAACATTACATTTCGATATTGCTGTACACCCTGCCTGTGTGATACCAATGTAAATGAGCCTAGGAAGCAGGAGCGTCTCGAGCAAGAGCAGCTTCTACCTAGCACTTGGCATACATGAGTGCCACAAACTGACAGAATCACTGGAGGGCCTTTCTCTTCATTAGAGGTAAGTTGAATCTGATCTCTAAAGAGGTATATTTTTAGAGTATAAATGGCCCCGCTCATCCACCTGGCGTGATGAAGAGATTCCAAGA